>NC_142509.1:33080000-33392500 GCF_057876585.1 Rhinolophus sinicus | reverse complement strand
GCCTCTCCACAGAAGAATGGATGGAATCAATTGTAGGGCTTCGGAGGTGCAGCGGAGGGACAGAGTCAAGTCAACAGGGATGAATTGTACAAACAAAGGGACAATCAAATCCTGGGAGAATATGAACAGAATCAGACAAGTTATTTTGCATGTTCAGCAACATACAAAAACAAATAATACAATGTTTGGGGGTGGCCAGTTAGCTCAGTTGGTTAGAGCGCGGTGCTCTTAACAACAAGGTTGCCGGTTCGATCCCTACATGGTCCACTGTGAGCTGCACCCTCCACAACTAGATTGAAACAACTAGGTGTCTTGGAGCTGATGCATCCTGGAAAAACACCCTTAAATGAATAAAAGTTTAAAATAAAAAAGTACAACGTTTGGAGAAAAAAATCGTTGGTAGTAAAACTATAAAGGAAAGTATGGGAAAGATAACCACCACTTTCCAAAGTTATTCCTATGGCGTGAGGAAGGGAAGAGGATGGTAAGCTTAGGTCAGAGAAAGACGAGTGGGGTTCCACTGGCTTCAAAAATGCTTATTTTAGCTAATTTTTCCATGTTATTTGTATATCTAATTATATAAGGTAATATATGTACATGATAAGATGAGTTCCATATATTTTTATGGATTTTATAACATTTTGTAATCTGTTTAGAGGAGAAGTTATATGTTCCACATATAATTTTGAACATTTGAAATAGTTCAGGACGAAACATTAAAAAGATTAACTAAGAGAATCAATGTGCCAATCACCTTGTAAATAGAAGGCGGGTTTCTGGAGTCAGCTTGTGCAACAGCCAGTGTTACCATTAATTTGAATGATGACGAGATGGCACCATCCTACAGTGCTTGGCAGGAATTCCCTTATTACATCCACACAACCGCCAGACCAGGTATTATTATCTTCACTTTTACAGATGAGTAAATTGAGGCAGCTAGCCAACACACCTTAAGTGCCAGGTACTGTAGTGTTATACTTGCATTATCTCATTTCATCTTCCAGCAACCCTGGGAACTACACTGAAAACACAACTTTCAACCAGGGGTCAGCGAACATTTTCCCTGCAGGGCCAGAGAGTAAATATTTCATGCTCTGTGAGCCCTACGATCTTTGTCATGATGGCTCAAGTCTGCCCTTGGGGTGTGACAGCAGCCAGGGATCTTGCATAAATGAAATCGTGGGGCAGTGTGCCAATAAAACTTTATGGATGGGCACTGATTTTACATTTCATTGAATTTTCTCCTGTCACAAGATATCATTTTCCTTTTGACTTTTTCCAACCATTAAAAAATGTAAACATTTTCTTAGCTCACAGGTCATAAAAAAAATAGGCAGCGGGCCTGGATCTGGCCCGTGGGCTGTCATTTGCCAAGGGTGGCTTTAGATCGTCGGTTCCATGGGTGCAGGAAACTTGTCTTTGTTCAGCATCATATATCAACCTCTGGCACATACCAGGTGCTTAGTACACACTTGATGAATGAATGAGGGAATATGAGCTGATGTCTCAGAAGTCCTACGATGGTGACGTTTTCCTTCCACTTTAGGCCAGCACCCTGGGCGTAACTGGGTGAGCACTTTTTTTAAGAGGTACTATTAATAACACTGTTGGGACTATAGGTACACACTGGGGCTGTCCCAGGCAAACCAGGACGCATGGTTCTTCCAGTGTTCCCCACCAAGGACATGATTCGTCACCATCATGACAGCAGGACATCGGCATGCGTGTGTGTGTGTGTGTGCGCGTGCTCACGCATGTGTGCATGAGTGTTGAACAAAGTTACTGATTTTTCCCCCCACAGCTTTTAATTAGAAAGATTTCAAGCCTGCAAAAGAGTTGCAAGAACAGTAAGACAAGGAACACTCACATACTTGTCACCTTGGTGGAGCCATTTTTGACATGTGCCACGTCCATCCATCCATCCATCCATCCATCCATCCATCCATCCATCCATCCATCCGTCCATCCATCCCTCCTTATTTTCCGAAGAACCAGGTGCAGACAGCATGACACTTTACCCCTAAACACTGTGTGCACCATCCTAAGAACAGACATCCTTCTTCACAACCACGATACGGGGGCCTCACTCACGAAACATAACATGGATGCGTTGATTGCCTAACATACAGTCAGTATTTTAATTTCCCCAATTGTCCCCGAATGTCTCTTAGAGCTGTGTGGGGGTTTGTTTGGTTTGGTTTTTGAACCGAGATCCAATTGGCTTGGCAGGAATTCCCTGGCTCCTAGTCCCTCACTCACTCAGCATGGCATTGAGCTGTCCTTTGAATTCCGTCTCCTGGAATCCAGAATAGTCCCCTTGCCTCTTTCTGTCTTCCTGGCATTGCTATCTGAAAAGCGCAGGCTGTTTGTTTTGTACAAAGTGTCAATTCGTAATTTGTTTGATTGCTTCTTGTGATTGGATTCAGGTTAAACATTTTTGCCAAAAATACTATATGGTTGGTGGTGTGTCCTCAGTGGGTCCCATCAGGAGGCACGAGGTGTCTCTTGTCCCATTATTGATGATGTTAACCTCGATTGTGTGGTGAAGGGAAATACCATTCAGGAGAAGAAGTCACTGAAGAGTGTAAACAGGAGAAGACAAACAGGTACGAGGGGTTCTGTCTGGCACACGTTGTTTGCCCAGCTTCCAGGTTCTTACAAGCTTAAGAGTGACTGAATTCAACTGGAGAAGCAGCTCACGGCCCCTGGCTTCGTGGTTACATCGCATATGTATACGGAGCAATGCTCTTCCTCGGCCACTGTAGATCAATGATTGTGTTACTCTCCATGATTTGGTGGTTCGGGCGGGCTGCAGGGGGCGGCAAATCTCGCCTTGACACTTGCATTAGTTTTCACATCGTGTAGCTGCAAACACATGGCACGTGGCCAGCCTTGCCTCCTCTCTATGGTCTTTCCAAGGACAGCAGTTTGGACACATGCCACTGTGTTCCAGGCCACCCTTTCTCTCACCTGCTGATTACAACAGCCCTCTAATGGTCCCTCCAACATCTACCCTGCTCATTTCCTTAGCCCAGTCCAGTCTCCATAAAACAGCCTCAGGGAACTTTTCAAAATTCAAATCAGATTAGTCACCCTCTTTTTCTCGCAACTTGGCATACTGTCCTTAGAATAAATATCTAAATACTTTCTCTGGCCTACCCTGCATGGATGGTCTCGCTCCTACCTTTCTCTCAGACCTCGTTTTCTTCTACTCTTGCCTTAGATTCTTCCACTCTGTGGTCTCTGAACCCCAGCCACAGTGGCTTTCTTTCTGTTTCACCAAAATGCTTCTGCCTCAGGGCCTTTGCATATGCTTTACTGTTCTTCTACCTAAGATTCGTCTTCATTCTCCCACTAAGGTAACTACTTGTATTGTATTCTCACTAGAGACTGAGCTAATTTCAGGTATGGCTGGATCCAGAGGCGCCAATAAAGTTACTAAACATCTATCTCTTGACTCAGTGTTGGCTTTATTTGGGCTGTTTCTTTCCTCATCGTGGCAAGACGGCTGCCAGTATTGCCAGGCTTACTTCCTACCTCCTCAGTAACTCCTGTGTAAAGACAGTAACCTTTTTCTAATAGTTCTTATAAAAATTATGAGGTTGGCTTTAATTAGGTTACCACAGGTCACAAGCCCTTTCCTGAGCTCGTCCTTATGGCCAAGAAGATGGTCTTGTGGTTACCCCTTAGAAGGGATGTGTGTTGGCTTTTCCCACTCTCAGTCCTGTTACCAGAAGAAGGGGTGTGGGTTTGGGTGCTGGGCAGCAAAATAAAAGATGCCCAGTACTGACTGTGGTAAGGATTTAAGGAGATAGTGCTAGCAGTACCCCTAGTCCATTGTTCTGCAAGATAAGCACGTATAAATAAAAGCAAAAAGAAGTCACAAAATGAGAGTCAGCAGTATTTGGCGTCATCCTGGGATGTGTATGCTGAAGGAGACAAGGAGCTTGGAGGTCAAGTCTGGAGTCTGGGTCACGGGCGGATGGTCTGCCTTAAACTAAGAATTATGTGGGGAAGGGCTGGGAGGGAGGGAGGAGCAGGTAGTTTGATCCTTAGAGCCGTGTGTGTGTGTGTGTGTGTGTGTGTGTGTGTGTGTGTGTAGGAGGTGCAGGTGGTACATGCTTAGAGACCATTAGTTTTAATTCCCTATTTTTTTATTTTTAGGTGAGGAACCCTGAAAGAGGAGAAATAATTGGCCCACCCTCCCACAGTAACAAATCCTTGCAGCACGGCATTTTTATTTTATTTTATTTGTAACTTTTCCTTTGTCTTGGGGAAGGCACATGTGAATTAATTTTGAAAACCAAAGGGGAACATCGCAGGCATTTTTAGTGGCAAAAGCAATTGAGTTTCCCGAGGCCAACAGCAACCCTGATTGCAATATGCCGGTGTTCACCACCCCTGGGAGGGCTGCTGAAGGCTTCACTTACAGGGTTGTCGTTTTCAAAAAGGCAATTTGGCAAAGGTGAAAGTATTTGAGGCCTCTCTGCAAATCATTTTGTACAACGGCCGTTGACTGCTTCTCAAGTATTTATGGAATTGTATAAAAGCCTTCGTTTACATCCCAGGGCTTTCCATGTCAGATGTCTAAAGATATGAACCCATTTCACAGAACTGGGCTGGGCTCTCGTTCACGTCCAGGAGAGATCCAGGAGTCCTTTTGTCCAGAGAATCTCCAGCTAGGCTGCGAATGACCTCTGTATTAATTTGTGACCTTGGGCAGGCTCTTCCTTTTTTTGAACCTCTGTTTGCCCCTGTAATTGGTGAGGAGACCAGAGTGGGACACAGTGTGTGCTACAGAGATGGTTTTATTTATTTAATTTTTTAAAATAGATTTTTAAACATTTTTCAATATACGGGTGACATACAGTATTATATTAGTTTCAGGTGTATAACACCTAGGATGACTTTAGATGATATAAGGATGACGCTTGAAATGGAATCGTTTGGTTAAAACATACCTCCTTGTTCAATCTCTTTCAATCCTTCTGATTTCCCTATGAAGACAATTTCCGCTAATATGGCTTTAACACATTTGCTAATTTCTCTAACAAAGAAAATTTAATAGCATTGTTTTTTTATTTTGTATTTATGGTTCCCCCTTACCTTCTCCTTATTTGGGCAACTGTGGGGACAGAGTCCCAGAGAGCAATTTCCAGGCTCTCGGCCTCACGTGGAAAGGTGCTGGCTCGGGTAGTAGATGGCCATCAGCTGTTACCGGTTAGCCATTAGCCACGAGTATGGCTGCCGTGGCTATACCGGCAAGGAGGGTGGGTTGGTTGGCAGAGAAGCGGATGGTGGATTGCGGCTAGCAAGTGCGGTTAGCAAGCGGGTTGAGGATTGCGGATCGTGTGGATCCTACTTTTGTGTCTCGACCAGCCGCCATCGAGAATATAGTGGTATGAACCCCCTATCTGTTGCTCCGTGGGTGTTCCTTTTTGGCCTCACCATGTCCTGCGTTCTTGTTCGGGGAGCGGGAGCTGAGACCCTGCATGATAGCAATATTACATAGTTTTTCATTTATAACAACAACACCATCACGTACTTACGCAGTGCTTACCAATCCTGGGTACTTTTCTAAAGGTTTTATATGAATAACTTGTTTAATTTTCTTAAGAGATAAGATACTATTATTATTCTGTTTTATAGATGAGAAAACCAAATCACAGAGAGGTTAAAGCACTTGGCCAAGGTCACACAGCTAATCGGTACCAGAGGTGGGATTTGAACCCAGGAAGTCGGCCTCCAGAGCCTGTGCCCGTCCCCATTCTACTTTGCTGAGGCATGATATAATTTTCCTTTAAAAACATCTTAAAGAAAAAAAAGGGGGGGAGGACTGGGTGAGAGTCAATTTAAAGGGAAACGTTAAATAAAGAACAAAGCATGCATGACAGGGATATAGCAAAATGGTGACCGTGGTTTCGAATAACTGAAACTTGGGAAATACTGAGACACTCTAGAGATCTAGAATTCTGTAAATGAGGAAAAGGCCTGCATTGGGCATGAGATGAAGCCAGGTAGGGGCTCCTGAGTATCTTCGAAGCCACAGCACTGGTAGCTTATAAAATTGCTTGTCTAGAATGAGAAATGTCTTCCTTCATAGCACCGAGGCTATAACTTCCTTTCAGGGCGCCCGGCATGCTGGACTCCTTCCAGCTGACCTTGCTGGAGGCTGAGGTCCTTTAGTTGAGGGGCTGGTCACCTCCCAAAGGGCCTTCATTTAGCAGGTGGTTTAATGTACTGTCTGTGGGATGAGTTTCGGGTGTGCCAGCTGACCTTTGGCCAAAGTAATTAATGGGCATTTTGCACAGTACAGTCACCTCCTGTCCCCTGGGGTGACAGAGACAGGATGGGGAGTTTGCATGCAGCGCCAGAGACAGCTGTGGGCAGCTCACCTTGCCCTCTATGTCGTCCCATCTCCCTCTGCTTTGCAAACAAACCCCTTACCCTAACCCCTGCCTCAACCCTAACCTTGACCTTAACCTTTAACCTAACCCAAGTCCATATCCTAACCCTAACTCGTCCCCAATCCTCACTGGTCCCTTAACCATACTCTCATCCTAACCTTGACCCTAATCCTTACCCGAATCTTCTATTGCTCCCCTTTATCCACTCATTTCTCCCCCAGCTTGACTGAGGTAGTTGACAAAAGTTAGGTATCTTTAAGGTGTACACCGTGATGACTTGATATACGCCGTGAAATGATGGCCACCCCAGTTAGTGAACACACCCATCACCTCACAGTTACCATTTTCATCCACTCATTTATCTACTTATTCATTTTTTCACCCATGTTTATTGAGCACCTACCCTGGTTCCAGCAGGAAAGAGAAAGCGCACTTACTTTCACAGGGGAATTGAGGAGGCTTTAGTTAAAGGACTGTTCATAATGATGGGGTGTGGTCAAGGGAACCAAGGGGGTATAGGGAGGCCCCGAGGGCCTGGCACAGTACTACCTCGGGGGCGAAGGGAGGGAAGGGAGTGGGGGGTGCCCAGTGACAGGTGACACGGAGGGGGCCATGATAGGAGCTCCTGGTTATCAGAGCAGGGAGGGGTGGGGAGGAAACACCCTGCCGCCTCCTCCTGCCCTAGGGCTCTTAGACCCTGCCCTCCCTATCGCCTCTGCAACAGGGAGGCTGAGTGTCACCAGGAGGCTGAGTGTCACCAGTTGCCATGTATAAGCGCATATCCATGTTACAGCAGAGTTAAGAGGAAAGGGAAACCTTTCTTTTCTTGAATGTCCCTTCAAAAGAGGAAGAACAGTGGGTAGACTAGGAGGGCTTTGTCTTAGAAGCAGGGGAAGAAGGAACATTTTTCTGTGTGGAAATAATGCTGTTCCTAAGGGTTTTAGTGGGCAAACAAAGTGTGCCTGTGACAAGAGAATATAATCTAAGACAGTGTTAGGAAGCAAAACCTAATTGATTTTGCTCTACGTTATGTCTGGCTTCTGTAAGGCCGAACTCACTGTACTCACTGTAACTCTCTCGTGGAGGCTCAGAGAGGGCGAGCGGCTTGCTCAAGAATACACAGCATATTTGTCAGTGCAATGCCAGGGCTGGACTTCAGATCTCCAGTTTCTTCATTGCGTGCTTTTTCTATTTTGTCATCATCTGTGAAACTGTCTTCAATTGCTACCTCTCTCTGGGGACAAGCCCGAGTCCTCACAGTCCCTGGAAGAAAGTGCAGTGGTGTTCTTTAATCTCTCTGGCTGCGTTTCATCTTTTCCAAGTGTTAATAGCATTTCCCATCATGCAACGCTCCAAACAAACGCTGGATTATCTTTCCTGGCCCTTTGCCATCTCTGAGAGTTCAAAAACGGGTGGTTTTGTCATCTTTCCCTGAATGCACGTTTTCATTTCTAGCAATCTCTGCCACAGGCAGTTTGGTCAGATCTGAACCTGCCATCTCTCTTCCCTCCTGTGACTCCACATCCCAACTTTCCCATTTGTCAGGGGTGACATCATATTCCGGCTCCCAGGCTGTCAAGTCTTTGAATATTTTCTCTTTTATTCCTTCTAGCCAAGTAGTTATAAAGTCTATTATTTTGTTTTTTCCCCCCGCCTTTTATTAAGTAGTCTAGACTAGTGGTGAAAAATAAGGTAGGGGGTTAAGGAGGGGGTGGGGAAATGTCAGCATCAGACAGGCCTGGGTTCAAATCCTGACTCCGCTGCCTTTTGTCTATGAAACGTTAGGCAAGTTTCATAAGCACATCGAATCTCAGTTCCATGTGCCACCCAGATCCCCCTACAAGGAAGACCTGTTGCCCCAGCGACTGGGGGTGCAGACATCAGATGGACCCTCGCCTATTAACCCCTTCAGAGATCCCTCAGCTGCAGACTCACCTTGCTCGAACTTTCCAAGTCAGCCCACAGCTCAAGCCCCACCAAGGTGAAGTACAAAGGCCTGGCCATCTGGACCCAAATTGGAACATCACCAAATTAGCTCAGGACTCCCTGGGAGTAGGTGGGGGAGGTGGTCGGGCCTGCGTCACAGCTCAGCTCCCCCTCTGTTCACTCCTGCTTCCTTCCCCCACCTTCCACAGAGATCCATCCCACGGGGCCTCCTTAATGGGCAGCCTGTAAGCTAAACTCTGTCTCAGAGTGGGTTTTCTGGGGGCTTCAATTTGGGACAATGGATGATCATCACCCCTACTCCCCACTAACTAACTCCGTGACTTTGGACAAGTCTCGTCCCTCCCACCTGTAACATGGTGATGCCGACATCTCGCTGTGGTTGTGAGAATCACATATGTGAGGGGCCTGGGGCACAGAGCCTCCTTCTCCTCCTGTTTGGGCCTCAGTTTCCCGATGTGTAAAGGGGGGATTTGGCTGCACTTCAGGACCAACCAGGCAGTTGCTCAGATCTAGAGCCCTGGGCACAGTGCCTGGCACAGACTGGAGATCATCAAATCTTGAATGAATGGATGAATGGATGCATGAATGAATGCTTCTGAAGTGCTTGAGGGCCTTTGAAAACACGCCATTCCTCAAAATGTTTCCAATCTTATTTACAAATACTAATCTGAACTCTGACGGAAGAAAAGGTTTACTAGATTTCAGTGGAACTTGCCCAGAATGTAGCCTGCAGAAGGGACCCTGGATTTTGAATCGGTCAGAAGGTCTGTGTCCTACCTTGTGCTCATATTCACATGGGCAAGTCTGGGCCTCAGGTGTCTATGCACAAAATGGGAGCAATTTAGAGCTGCCTGGCTTATCGCACAGCATTGTTGTGAAGCTCAAGAGCATTGCAACAGTGCTTTGGAAATTACAGTGTGCCCCACCAATGAATTGATTATTAATCAACTAGTTAATTCATTATGTATTGCCTGTTTGCTATGTACCAGGCACTGTGCTAGGTGCCAGAAATTTGGCTGTGAACAAGACCGTCCCTGTCTTGTTGGAATTGACCACCTGGTAGGAGAGACAGACGAAAAAATCAGTCAAGACACAAAGAAGGATATCACTGCATCTCATGAAGGAGAAAATGGTGGAGGCGGGGAGAGGAGACGTGTGTGCCCAGCAGTGAAAGGCAATACTTAAGGGGTGTGGGGCGGATGGCACCTGTTTTAGGATGTCAGTGGGGGCTTCTCTGAGCAGAGGACGCGCAGGATGAGACCTGGAGGATGAGAAGGAAGCAGCCAGTCAGAGAGCAGGGAGAACAGCGTTCTGGCAGAGAAAACGGCAGGGGCAGGAAGCTGTGCGCACTCCAGGAGCTAAAGGCGTGGCTGTAGGAGGCCAGTGGCCTGGGAAAACCTGAAAAGTAAGAGTCAGGTCGTGAAGGGAGCTCAGGTCTCAGTGTGATGAGTGGAATGGGAAGCAGGGCAAGGTCACCATCCAATTTCCTTAAAAAAGAAAAGAAAAAAACAACTCTGGCAAGCGAATGGGGTTCCTTTGAGTCATATCAATATCCACAGTAAAAATAGGGGATACTGGTCTCTGTTACAGCAAGCATTCTGTCCTTTTCCCCTTTACCCTGAACGCTAACTTTTTTCCCCAGGTTGTCTCATCTTTACAAGACACCCTGATGGGAGGGGATTTTGTCCTTCCCGTATTTGGGAATATTTGGAGGTGCTGTTACAGCAGCCTCGATCTACAGCCACAGCCTCTGAGGGGTTCATTTCCTGTGATTTGTGAGGCGAATGACTCAGAGTTTTGTGTTTGTTAAGTGAGAGAGGGTTGCACCAGCAAAGAGAGTGCAAGGACCCATGCGCCATGGACCATCCCCAGGTTTTAGTACCTTCTCAGCATCCTAATTATCTCTCTTCCCGGTTCCCGCCACCCCGCAAAGAGTGGTCTGCCCCCAGCTGGAGCAAGTTCAACCCGTTGAGAGGATGTTTGCATAATTTGAATAATAATTTTGCATAATAAAGGCTCTCATTCGAATGATGTAAATTTCCTCAGTCCTTTCTCTAGATGATTATTCATCCATTCAGTGAGATCACTTTTGGGGGCTGACATACTTCAAGACAGAGAATCAAGTGTGGAGGCTTTGATGATTTTTTTTGGTTTTGTTTGATATTTTGAGGGTGTGGGCTGGAGCGGAAAGCAGAAGCTTTTGCTGAGGCTCAGTGAATCTTAAGGTCCAGTTCGCCCTGACTCAGTCGGGGGGGGGGGGGGGGGGGCGCCTAAGAGTTAGGTCTAAAGGGAGGGAGTGAGGAGTGTGTCAGCAAGCTTTGGGTCCACCTCAGTCTCTGGGTGGTCTTGCAAGACATACGGTTAGGATGCCCTCCCACCCTCCACGTCCTCCTTCTCTAGATCCTCTGTGTGGCTTGGTGTGTATTTACATCCTTTTCCAGTGGAAAGAACAATGGACTTGGGGTTGGGCACACCCGCTGTAGCTGTCAGAGGTCTTTGGTTGCAAGCAACAGAAACCCACCCGGGCTTAGTTAAGTCAAAGGCATCAGTGAGAAGGCTCAGGGTGCAGACTGGGGGGAGGGGGCGTCCAATCGGCCCGGCTTGGGCTCCTTGCCCACTTCCTGGCTTGGGGTGACAGGGCCACCTTGCAGGCCCACCCCTGACATTTGCAGTCCCCAAGGTCAGAGTACAGAGAGAGGCCCATACACCATTTGTTGACATATTTGAAAATTACAAATCAAGCAAACAAACTGAAGTGAAATAAGATCTATCCTCCTATCTTGGCACATATAGGAGGACCTGCAGAAAGACCTGGACGGCCAGGTTTGAGGTCAGAATCTTGGGTTCCTCAGATGGGCCAGAAGGTGGTGCCCCGGGAAGAGCTGGCCCGTGGCCCGTGGCCCACTCTCCTTTCTCTTCTAACCCTTGGCTCTGTCCTGCACCTCAGGTAGGTCACCAGCCTATATGTCCAAGCTCTGTTTTCTGTCCTTCACCCAACAGCTGCGCCATGGCTGCCTCAGGCCTCAAGATGCCTACAGGGGTGTCATAGTTCATCCTTGGGAGGACAAGCCAGGAAAGAGGCCCAGGCAGGCCCTGGAAACGGGAGTCCAGGACACCTGGAATGAGGTCTGGAAGGAGGAGCGTGAACTCGGCGTGGGCACCTCCCCGTGGCCCCACAAACTCTTCATGCATGGGGCGGGGTGTGAACAGAGGACTAGAGCAGTCCCCAGGGCAGGGTGGCGTGGCACCTAAATCCACAGCTTCCTCGATTGTATGTTAGAGGGGTGAGGTGATCCCCCAAATCAAAAGGGAAATGGATGCTGGGCAGCAAGCAGAGGACAAGCGTCCACCCCACCCAAGTCTCTGCCAGCCTCTCCTGCAGTTACAGATCTTTTGGTAGCAAAAAAGAAACCCACTCCCAGCCTAGCTGAAGTACAAGCAGGGCTCTGTGGGGATGGTGGCATCCATGGGTGACTGGCAGACCCAGAAGGCTGGAGAATGTGGCCAGTCCTCTCCAGGGGCAGGAGCCAGAACAGGAAGCTGCCGAGGACCAGGGCAGCCTGTTCTGTCTCTGTCTCTCTCCGCTTTCCATGCACCTAACAACACAATAGCTGTATGTCCTTTCTAGCTCCAGGACCCAAAAGATACACTACACTGGGGTCTCAAACGCAGGCTCTTCAGGGGTCAGGCAGGTGGTGTGAAGGGGAGCAATGGCTTTCTCGGTCCACCTCTCATATCCTCACTCTTGATAGACACGCAGCGTATCAGTCAGGGTGCATCAGGCGATGGCAGACCCTCGTTTGGATACTTGGAGGAAGGTTTAATGAATGGACTATTACAAAGATGTGGGGGCTGTAGGAAACCATGAGGGCTAGTGTGGCGCCCCAGGGCTAGCAGTGGCAGAGCTGTAATGGCTCCTACCCCCAAAAGATTGGGGGACAGTGGCTCTGGAATCTGGGAGCAGCAGGTGGTATAGAGAGGACTATATGGGCAGGAATCGTGACCTTCAGTGGAGGTTAGTCAGCCCTGAGCAACCCCACAGGGAGCCAGCCAACGGCACACTCTTCCTGCCCTCTGATTCCTTCTGGCACCTCATTTGGCAAACCCAACTGAAATCCAGAGGGCACAGAAGCCCATGGGTGCCATCCACAGGCGCAGCCTCCAGGGTGACAAGCAGGGTGGGGAAGGGGGACAGTGGGTAAAGTACATTTCCCTCTTGTAAGGCAAATAATAACCCAGGCGTGATGGTGCAGGCTGATGGACGCCTGCTTTTAGTGTTGGGAAGCAAAGGGTCATGGGACGTGGGCAGAGAGGAGTGTGCAGACCCCTTTTAAAGACGGGAGCAACCTAGCTCTGGCCAACAACTGCCATATAGGGGTGTGGGCTCGTATTGGCAGGTGCTCTGAGTTTTGAAGAGCAGCAGGTAACCCAGATTTTGCAAATATGAGATTTCAAGATTTAAACACACTGGCAATTAATTAAGTAAAGATTTTAAAGCATGGTGTGGACCCAATAAATCCCATTAGCAAACCAGATTTGGCCTGAGGCTGCTCTAAACGATTTTAAATACAGAGGTCAGAAAAAGCATGTCTGAGTGGCATGAAATGACATGGAATGTTTGTTGATCGGCTTAATGATGTTACTCTGGTGTCCAGCTTGGTTATGGCAGAAGCAGATAAGTTGATTGTTGGTAATCAGTGTGAGTTACATAAGATTTCGTCCACAAACATTTTAAAGGTTTTCTGGCTTCTTTTTCTGTGTTGAATTTTACCTTTTTTTTTTGAAGAAATGACCCAAAGGGCAGATTCACCCATCTTTTTAGATCCGGATGAACATTCCTCTGAATTAGCTCAGATTCCTCCAAGAGGGCTCTCAAGGCGGCAGAAAGAGACCCTGCCAGCCCTGTCCCTGGCTCTGTCCGTGACAATTCTTCCCCGCCCTCCCCTGTGCTCAGCTGCTGGGAGCCTCTGTGGTCTCATTAATGTTGGAAAAGCACTTTGGGTCTCCAGCTGAAAGATACCAGGAAAGGCAGGGCGTAATTATGTTGTTTTTTCCACATCTTCAGTGTGCAGAAAGGCCATCAGAGGCAGCCCCAACCTTCTCCACAGAGAACAAGAGACTGCAGTGAATGGAGGGGGAGACGAGACGGGCAGAGGCAGAGAGAGAGGCGGACGGAGGCTGGAGAGAGGGAAGGAGGGGAATTCTCCTGGTTTCTGGCTGAGAACAGGTCTTCTGTTGGTCAGACCACTGCTGTGCCTGCACCCCATCATGTTTCTATGTTGTTCAGGTGACATCCGCTTTTTAGGGTCCACTCTGGTCAAGCCCATTTATGTTTCTTTTCCATATCAGAACGTGGCCCTGTGACCCCCAGGGGCCTCCATGAATCTTCGCTTTCTGGACTGCCTTCTTCTCTATAGGAATTCCACATTCTTGCCAACACTTGCTATAATCTGACATTTCAATGTTCTCCACTGTGTGGGTATAAAATAGTATCTCATCATGGTTTTCATGTGCATTTCTTGATATGCCTGGGCGTTCAGGGGTTGACATGTCTAAGGGACGCTGGAAGTCCAGAGCTCCCAAGTAGACCATCTCCGGGCATTTCTTGAGAAAATGGGAAATGGGTCTTGGTTTTGGGTTCTAATAAGATAAGCGACTCATGGAAAACAGAAGTTGGCAACCGCTCTGTACACCAGGTTTAATATTTAGGGACAATTTAAACCCAAGGGAAATGCAGAGTTATTAATAAACAATTGAGAGGAAGTGTGAGGAGAGAGTATGAGAACCTTCCATTGAAAAGCTACTGTAGTTCGCATCCAAAATAAGACTCTGCTTAGCATTCCATTCTCATTTGCAAATTAAGAAAAGCATTGTTTTAAAAGTAATTAAGTCTAATTTTGCATGTTTGGGAGACGGCTCTCCACTGGCTTAAGAATATTTATTTGCAGTGCTTGGAATACAGATTAATCTCCGTTGCCCAACTAAGCATTTGCTGCTTTATGCGCTCTCAAATGCTCACCGAGGCGAAGGTGGTGTGACCAGAAAAGTGATGTGTGGGGTCCTCGGGACTTATGTTTGGGGTCCTCTGTGGACCCCAGAATTCCTGTCATTTAGAGCAGGGATCTTAGCAACCACTGAGCCCAAGTTTTCTTCATTTTACATGTAAGGAAAGCTGAAGGGACTCATCTGAGGCCAGACAGCAAGTCAGTGGCAGAACTGGAATTAGAATTCTTCCAGCTTCACTGGTTGTGTTTTCCACCAAACCTGTGTGTTCCACATTTTAGTCACACTTTTAACATATCCACATACCACCTGTACTATTGTTTACTTCATGTTGTGTTTTCCCTTTAAATCCATTCACTTTTAAAAATACAAAGACATTTCTTTAAAAGGAAACCACGTCACATGTGTAAATGGAAAATTTTAGTCCTCACCCAAACAGAAAGAAAATGTAAATGAATACAAAGCAAACAAAACAACATTATTAAGCTCTAGGGAGGCAACTGTGGCTGATAAGACAGTGGCTCATGGAAAACAAAAGTTTGCATCTGCTTTGCATATCAGGTTTAACATTAGGGATATTTAGGGACCCTTCGAGCTCTGCGCTGAGACGTGCTCTCTCTTTGTTCAAAGGAGACAGTAGTAAGTGTGGGAGAGGTAGGTATCCAGGACCTGGAGCACCAACCCAAGACTTTTTCCTTGTTGTCATCAGGATTGAAAGGGAATGGGAAAGGGATGAGTTTCTCCCAAGGTGATTATGTGTCATCTAAAACCATCCCAAGCACCACCACTGTCCTCATTTGAGATAAATCTGGACACGGAGAGCTTCTTTCTCTTTCCTTCTTTCCCTCCCTCCTTTGCCGCTAGGTGAGGCCCTGCAGTAGAGGATGTACAAGGGGAAACGTCAGAGAGCAGCTTCCAGGAACCTTCTTTAAAAGATGGCTGTTTGGGCCCTTTGCTTGTATTTCTTTATCTCTTCCTCTTTCCTGTTGGTTGGAATTTGGATGTGATGGCTGGAATTAGGTAGCCATGGTGGATAAAGAGGTGACCAGGAGAATGGCGTCTACAGACAGAGGAGCAACAGGACAGAAGGAGCCTGGCTCCCCGAGCCTCTGGCTTCTTTTTCCCTTCTATTTTTCTTTTCTTTTCTCTTTCTTTCTTTCTTTTTTTTTCTTTTCTGTTTTTTGTAAAAGAGGAAATAAGCTTCCATGTTGTTAAAATTCCTGTGACTTGGGTCTTTACTGTTCATAGTCAAAGTTCATTTCAATACAGAGGGAGAACAGGTGAATTCTGGATTAGAAATGAGAAGACCTGGGGTCTAGTCCCATTCCCCCAACTCATATTTCATGTGACTTTGGGGATGAAAAAAGACATCGTCCCTGCTTTGCAATCCCCAGCACCTATTTTACGCTTTGAATGAGGTTCGCCCCTTGGGAACTCTCTCAGTTCTGCTTAGAGCTCCGTGTGTTTCTATTCTGAGGCAGTGGTGGGGGCTGGTTTCTGTCTGAGTGTATCTCAGGTGTTACCCTATCGAGGAGGCGATTGAGGTATAAATGGGACCTAGAGGTGTGAGAGCATTCTGTGCTGGAGGGGTAGCAGTCGTGATAACGGCTAAATAGCATCACTCAGGCAGCCTGTCTGTCCTTAAACCACCTGACCTTCTTCCTCTGACCCACACCAAGCACGTTTCCATGAAAGCACGAACAGCCCATTCCTCTCTTCCCCTCAAAACACCCTTAGCAGCTGCACAGTTGTTATGTATTTTAAATAAAGCATTTCAAACCTCTCAGAATTTAGCAACAATCACCATGGATACTCATCACTGAAATCCTTTGTTACCATGGCAACATCCCACCCTTCACCGCCCCCCCTAGCCCCTCCACCCCCATTGTGCCTGTTTACCCTGAGACTGACACATTGGTTCTGGTGAACGATAGGAAAAAATTGGAGAGGAACATCCAAGGGCACAGAAGCATGAAATATCTTGCCAGAAAAATAGATATTTTCCATTATTGTAATAAGTATGTTTCACTCTCCTATTTTTATCAAGGATAGATGACTATTATTACAGAGGGGAAGTGGAAGATCAATGATGAATTAAAGCTCAAACAATCCCTTTTGTCACATCCTGTCGGTGATTTTTAACAGGCGCTCTTTGCTGCATTGAAAATGTGTTCCGTAACAATCCAGAAGTATTGAACCGTTGGTACCATTTGACCCACTTCTTGCACTTCTCAAAAACGCTCCACGAAAACTCTTTAGAAGGAACAAATATCTGTGCAGAGGTATTCCTAGCAGCCTTTATGGAATGGAAAGAAACAGGAAACAAGCGTGTGTCTGATGTTTGGTGAGCAGTTACGCCAAGCAATCAGAGTGTGACATGGAGCAATCTTTTGTAGCATTTCCAAATGACAGGTAGGACATGGCTGAACATTTACTAGTTCAGAAAAATAATGGTAAGCAAACTGAGCAAAATATACTCGATCCCAAAAATTATAGGCCTGTGCTCTGAAAATGTTAGTATGCACCTTAAGCAAGATTACAGAGAATCTGGGGTTTCTGAACTCCTTGAGGGTCAATGATGTTTTTAAGGACCTGAGAATGCCTTGGACCATCTCCCCAGAAAAGTCCCCATACAGACAACATTTTGCATATAATTCTAGGAGATTCGTTGGTCCCTTGATGTCCATTCAAGGGTCACCCCTCCCCATGAGGGTCCATCAACTCCAGGTTTAAAACATAATGTTTATTTAGTTCACTCTTGGTCATTATGTTATTTAATTCCATTAAAAAGCCAAAACCCAAACTAAACCATGTTCAGAGATTTCAGATAAATGACCTGTTTGGTGTCTATTCCTCTCACTAGGATATAAGGTCCACGAGGGCCAGGGTTTTTGGAGGTCTTGTTTATGTCTGTCTCTCCAGTACCTATCCTATACCCAGTACTAGAACTAGTCTGTACTAGTAGTGACTACTCAGTATTTCCTGAGTAAAGGAATTATTTAACAGCATGTCCAAATGCAAAGTGTTACTATTAGAATTGTGACTCTGTATGGTACACGTCCACCTTATCACATGTTCAAACCAGTTATTCACACTGCTATACAGTACACAACACTCCGTTGTGCAAATAGCCCACAATTTATTCACACGTTCTGTTGGTGGGCATTTGGGTTGTTTCCAGTTGCTTTGTTTTGTTTGGATTTTTTTTGCTGTTATGAAATAGTACTACCTGGAACATTCTCACACATGTCTTTTAGTGAACAGATGGACACATTTCTCTTTGGAATATGCCTGGGAATAGAATTGCTAGATTAGGAGTGTTTATGTATGTTTAGTTCTAACAGATATTGCCAGACAGTTTTCCAACATGGCTGTACCAATTTGCACTCCTGTTCAGGAAAGTCTGCATTTCTCTCCATCTCTGTGCCTGTGACATCATTTCATGGCCCCGTATTCCCTGCAGAGGTCCTTGTGGCCATAATTACTGCTTTTCTGAGCCCTCGGCACAGTTTCTTTCTTGGTTGTCAACCATTTCATCTCTGTGCATCTCTCCTTGAGAAAGCTCCTCTTTCCACCATTTACCTCGAAAACATCAAATGTTACTGTTTGTTTAACACATGAGTGACTAACTCCAATCTTCTGGAATATATCCAAAACGCTTGCCTCCTGGTTTTTTTGGTTTTTTTTGACATTTCTTTTTTTTTTTTAATTTTATTTTATTAAATTTATTGGGGTGACAATTGTTAGTAAACTTACATAGATTTCAGGTGTACAATTCTGTATTACATCATCTATAAATCCCATTGTGTGTTCATCACCCAGAGTCAGTTCTTGAGAGAGTAATGCTGCCTCCTGTTTTTGTGTTTTATTTTTGGGCCATGTGTGAAGAAGAAAACTCTGAGCTATTTAAAATACGAACAAAAGCACACTACCAGCTGAAAATGACCACATTACTCTAATGTTCAACTTATGCCACAATTGCTGTGAGTCAGGAAAAAGATTTGTCCCGGGTGGAGCAGGACCAAAGATAAATTCTGGAATTTGCCTCTAGAATTGGGTGGGGATGCCACGTGGAGTTCCAGTCACCCACCAAACTAGGCGGTGAGGTTTGCTTCTATTGCATGTTATCTCCCAGAGATGAAATGTTTCAAACTCATCATTTGTCGTGAGCCCCACAAGTCTTTGATCTTGTCTTCAAAGACCATGGAAGTGAAAGGAAAAACAGAGAACTGTGCTGAGTGTCTAGCATGGGGTGGGCCCTGGGAAGGCTTTCGCAGTCTCCTACAAGAGCTCATCGAAGCGAATCGATTCCACAATAATACCAGCATCCTCTTCTCCTAGTCCCTCGGAGAGAATAGCATCTTTATGCACCTGGTCGATAAAGCCAGAAACTCAGGAGCTACCCTTGAGAGCTCTCTCTCCCTCATCGCCATATCCAATGTATCGCCAAGCCCTGCAGTTCTTCCAAATATATCGCAAACCTTCCCACTTTTCTCCACCATCCTGATCCACACTACGGCCACCTCCTGCCTAGACCACTACCATCAGGCTCTGAGCTGGACTTGTGCTTCCACTCCTGTTGCCTACAGTCTATTTTCCACTCAAAGACCAGAGTGAACGTTGACAATCACTTTGCTGAAAATCCTTCAGTGACTCCCTGTGGCAAACGTCGTGGATACCTGCTTATATCCCCTTAGCACACACCATTTCTGGGCATGCAGACCTGACAGCTTCCAGCAGCCACACCTAAGACTCAGCCTGAGGGCTTTTGTCTGGCTATTTACAGGGCAGGTTAGAAAAGCCAGGAGTTCGCAGCCCCCTCCTCCTGGAGCGTCTCTAACCAATGACTGGTGATGGTTGATGGGCGGGTCCTCCAGATCCCTCTGCGGTGGTTGGGGATTACATAAAGAGGGCATTTGGGCCCTGTTGCCCAATGGCAATCTGCTTAACGCTGCACTCTATACTTGTTTCCTTCCTTTGCCTTCCCTTCTCCTCTACCAGTGCTTCCTGAGGTCACCTCCCCATATAAATTATTTGTGCTCATATCTTTGTCTCTGCGTGTGCTGTTGGCAGAGGTCATTGGGAGGCGGTGACCTCTCCTTGACCCTCGAGCTGGACCTGGGCAATGTGAAGCTCCTCACCTGTGCTTGGAATGTCCATTCTGCCCACTATCCTACAGCTGGAGCGATTTTCAAGGGCACGACCTTGCAAGGACAACGTGTTGTTGAGCCCATGGGGATGGTATACGTGACTGAACCCGTCTGTGTTCCCTCCACTGGCCTGGAGGACCTTACGCACACATAGACGCCCTTACTAAATTCACCCAGCAAGGCTTAAATGACAGCCTGTGAAGTCTGTCCTTACTGAACGCTGAAATGTCTCTCATGAGAAAAACTGCCTTCCGAAGTAGCCGTAACCATTACTGCCTTGAAAGGAGGTGTCTGTGCCATGATCCAGAGTATAGCGTGTCCAACACTTGATGAGTCTGCTAATGTATCATCTTTATTCAATCACAGGAGGATACAAAGTGAACACCCTGTGTGACCCAACCCCCAGCCTAGGGGACTTAATAATAAATCAGTGGTTCCGACCGTGGGGCGCTTGGTGAAAAAAAATCATCACTTATTTTGTGAATCATTATCTTAATCTGTGTTTTCGCTTACCTGTGCCTGACTGTTGCTGTGGCATCTGCCTCTGATGCCACCAAACGAGCCACCTGCATGCCAGCAAATCCCCTTGCTGACCGCTCGGAAAAGGCGGTGTCTAAGATCGTAAGAGCCCGTCACTGGGGCTGGAGTGTTGGAAGGGATCATGGAGAGGCCCTGACCGCTGGTTTACCTGTAACGTGGCCAAGCCAATCGGAGGCTCTTCACCCTCCCGTGTCCTCGGGATGTCCCATCGTTCTGCCCACGATCCCACAGGGGGAGCCATTTTCAAGGACGCAGCGCGGCCCAGAGAGCAACATGCTGTTGAGAAATCAGGATGGTGTATGTGGCTGAACCCAGTTGAAACCTCTATATACGCTTTTGAGGTTCTGGCGGGCGGGTGCAGAGACCTGTTCATCTTGTCGCATCCAAGACAAACCTCGGGTGTGAGTTCCCTGGCTTATTAACACCGCCACCTACCCATGGGACGTGGCCTGCCTCTCCTTGCTCTCAGGGCACCGGGCTGGTTTACGAACCCCCATCTGCTTCCAGAGGAACCCAAATTAGGGCACTCCTCACAGCATTTAAGATAATATCCCAACTCCTCATCTGGTCCATGACGCAGGTAAAATCTGGTCCCCGGCTACTGCCTCCTTCAATGCTCAGACACACAGTTCTGTGGCCTCCGGGCCTTTCAATGGGCTCTCTGCCCTTCTGGTTTCATTTATGGGCCATTTCCCCAGAAGAGCTTTGTGTCACTCCTCTGTCTAAACTCTGCATCCCACTTACCCCCTCTGCCAGTTCCCTGTTCTTTCCTTTCCTACTTATATTAGCATTTGTTATGATATCATTGTTTGTCTGCTTATTTGTTCAATTGCCTACATTCTTTCCCAAATTGTGAACCTCTTTCAGGATAAGTATCTGTCTCATTCACGTTTGCATGTCCAGAGCTCCATAAATATTTATTCAATGAATGAACACAATGTTATTATTGTCCCCTTTGCAGAGAGGAAGAAACTGACCTTCAGAGTGGCTGCCTCATTTGCTCCAGGTCACACATTTGGGAAGTGAAAAGGTCCGGATTCAAACCTAGCACTGTCTCTTTGATCTAGCGGTGGAATTGCCGAGTCGTATGGTAAGTGTATCTTTAACTTTATAAGGGGCTAAAAACTGTTTTCCAAAGTTATTGTGTCATTTTTGCATCCCCACTAGTAATGTATGAAAGTTTCCATTGTTTTATGTCCTTGCCAACACTTGATGTTGTCAGCCTTATTCATTTTAACCATGCTGGTGGGAGTCTCATGAGTGCTCATGGTGGTTTTAACGTGCATTTCCCGAATGATTAATATGTTGAACATCTTTTCATGGGCTTATTGGCCATTGACATATCTTCTTTTGTGAAGAAAACCTGATTTGCTGGGAAGATAAATGGCTCAATTATGGGATAAGGTGAAAGGAAAGTGAGATCGGAGAGAAGAAACCAGGTTAACTTGGGGGTGGAAGGAGAGGCGGCAGTTGTGAAATTAAAAAATTAAAAGTTGAAGGAGGGAAAAAGTAAAGAATATTATAGTAGGAAGATTTGTCCACTGATGTATCTCCAGCATTGCCCCTGCGTGCCACGTAGTAAGTACCTAACACATTTGTTGAATAAAAGCAGCCTTATGATATTTTTATTATTTGTTCAATGACTGCCCTCCCCTCCTTCACTCCACCCTTCTTTCCTTCAATATTGGAGAGTGTGTCCTACATCCATGGAACTAGCTGGAGGCATGAGTAGGGTGGCAGAATGGTCAGAGGCAGGTGCTCTGGTCTGAATGTTTGTGTCCCCCCAAAATCCATATGTTGAAACCCTAATCCCCAATGTGATGATGTTTGGAGATAGAGCCTTTGGGAGCTAATTAGTTTGGATTAGATCATGCAAGTGGAACCCTCCTGGTGGCATTAGTGTCCTTGTAAAAAAGAGGAAGGAGACAGGACGTGTGTGTGTGTCTGTGTGTGTGTCTGTGTGTGTGCACGTGTGTGCACACCAAGGAAAGGCCATGTGAGGACATAACCAGGAAGACGGCCCTTATCAAGAGCTGGATGGTGCTGGCACTGTGATCTCAGACTGTCAGCCTCCAGAACTGTGAAAAGTAAATGTTGTTGTTTAAGCTGCTTTCTTTATGGTGTTCTGTTGGAGCAGCAGAACTGACTAAGGCAGCAGGGAAGTGTCAAGAATTCGGAAGGCATGGACTTGTTCTCTAAGGAACTCACAGTCCCACTCACTTCCTAGGACTGAGATACGGGCTGTACAGGGGCCTGTAACACCCAACTGGCCATCAGTTTATGTACCGATCAAGAAAATGTGATATGTATCCCAACAATGGAATGTTACTCAGCCATAAAAAGGAATGAAATACTGACACACGCTATGACATGAATGAAACTTGAAAACATGATGCTAAGTAAAAGAAGCCAGCCACAAAAGACCACATATTGTATGAGTCCTTTTATATGAAATGTCCAGAATGGGCAAATTTAAAGGGACAGAAAGTGGGTGCCAGGGGCTGCAGCGGAGGAGAGTGGGGGAATGGAGAGAGACTGCTTAATGAGTACAGCTTTCCTTTTGGGGTGGGGAACATGTTCTGGGACTAGATCGTGGTGATGGTTGTACACATTGTGAATGTACTAAATGCCACTGAACTTGACACTTTAAAATGATTAACTTTATGCTATGTGAATTTTACCTGAAAAAGTAAAGTGCCGGTAAACAGAAAAATGATTCCTTATGGGGCTTATTCTAGTTAGTGCCAGAAACCTTTGCAGCGGATGCAGATTTCCATGCCTGATGTGGGGCTGCTGTGATGTCCCCACCCAGGGGCGCCATTCCTACAGTATTTATCCTGCGTGAGTGGCGCCCCCTAGAGCTGCTAGACGCGGCCGCTGTGCTTTTCGGCCAGAAACCGATCTGACTTGCTGGAACGTCAGTGCCTCCTAAACCTGGGGCTTTCTCCCCTCTCCAAAAGGCCCAGGAACCACGGATTGTGGCCCTGATGATCCAGACTCCGATTAGGAAAGCAGCGTTAGAGGCTGGAGCACTGGTGCCGGCAGGTGAGCGTCCCTAGCCCCAGGATGGCTCCTGCGCTCGTTTCAGAATTTCCGTCCTGGGGTTGTCAGGCTGGTTCCAGGAGCAGAGTGAGGAGTGCTTGGTAATTGCACTGAGCTGGGTACATTGGCTTCCCAATTGCTGGACAGTTGAAGTTATTTGATGTGGGAAAAACCTCTGCCCTGCGGAACTGCCTCCACGCTACTGCGGGAACAGAGAGCACAGGTTGGCACTAAGTTAGACCGCATGCCACAGACGCCTCTGTTCCTTTTGATGTTAGCCATTTCCTTCTGGGCACAGCTGGCCCAGGACCGGCACTTAAAAATAATCACCCTTATCAAAGTGTCACTTATGTGCAACATTAATGCTAACAAGGGTAAAGTTTATGCAGGTGTGATTTATGAGCAACAATGCGCGCATTGTAAGTGAGTTTGATGATTTTTGACAGATATATATACACCTATGCAACCACCACTCCCGTAAAGATACAGACCATTTCTATCATCCCAGAAACTTCCCTCATATCCCTTTGCCATTTATCACCACTCCCTTAACCCCAGACAACCACTGACTGACCTGCTTTATCCCACTATCGGTCCCTAGAATTCCATATAAATGGAATCATTGGATATGTAATAGTTTCTGTCTGGTTTCTTTTGCTTAGCATAATGTTTTTGATATCCGTGTTGTTGCGTGTATCAGTAGTCCTTCCCTTTTCATTGCTAAATAGTATTTCACTATATGGATATACCACAATTTGTTTATCTGTGTACACGTTGATGGACATTTGGGTCACTTCCACTTTGGGGCTTTTATGAATGAAGCTGCGGTGTGCAAGTCTTTGTATGGACATATGTTTTCATTTCTCTTGGGTAAATGCCTACGAGTGGAATTGCTGGGTCCTATAGCTGCAGGTTGAGCTCTATAAGAAATTGCCATCCTCTTTTCCAAAGCCGTTGTACGATTTTGCATTTCCACTAGCAGTTCCAGTTGCTCCATATCTTTACAAACCCTTCTCTCATCAGCCTTGTTAGCTTTAGCCATTCCAGGAGGTGGGTGGTGGTATCTCATTAGGTTTAATTTGCATATGCCTAATGATTAATGCTGTGGAACACCTTTTCATGTACTTATTGACCATTTATACACTTTTGTGAAGTGTTTAGATATTTTGCTCGCATTTTAATTGGGTTATTTGCTTATTATTAGATTATAAGATGATATATTCCAAAGGTAAGGGATGAAGTTATTCAAGATTCTCAGTATGGTGGGAGGGGTTCCTAGCCTCCCTTGCTCTCTGGGGTCTGGCTAGGATAACAGAGAGAAGGGCTTTTGGTAATGTAACTTACGGTGGAGAAACAGACAGAGATTACTTTAGCATAAAACCTCAAACTTTAGTACTCACGAGAATCAGCAGAAGGACTGGCTAAAACATTTTCAATTTAAGCGTAAAGGTTTTCTGGGAGCCCCACCCCAGAGTGCCTGATTCAGCAAATCTGGAGTGGGGGCCAAGAATCTACAATTCTAAGCTTCCAGGTGACGCTGGTATTATATCAGCTGCTGGTATTATATCAGCTGCTGGTCTATGAACCGCACTTTGTCCTTAAAGATGCTTGAGGCTGAAGTTAGACCACAGTGAGGACCTCTTACTCCTTCCTCTTGTCCTCCAAGTTGTGGTCTCTGAAGCCCCTCCCTCTTCCTCTGCCCACCCACCCATCCCACCCTGCAGAATAATTGGATGAAATGGGATGATTGACAACCCACATTGTCAATCTGGAGAGTATCAAAGGGGTCCCCGGCCAAGGGGCCAAGGGGTCAAGGAAGAGGGAAAACAGCAAGGAGGAGAGCTTTCCTCACTGACCTCCGAGGGGTAGACACGCCAGTTGCCCTAAAAATTAAGAACAGAAGTCATAAACTGGCTGCATCTGGCCTGGATATGTGTCTCTTTTTCTATTTTTTATTTTTTGGGGGGATGTTTTAAATTCTTTTGAATTAGTTGCTGCCATCTATAAGTTGACAATAATGTAGGATCCTTTTTGTGGCTAATGGTTGCAACCAAACCCTTCTAAAACGTTCATGTGAAAGGTACAATTATGATCATAAAAAATTGTTAATGACTTTGGTGTTTGACTTTAAGATCTAGGAATACATTTGGGGACAATGAGACCTGGAGGGACACCAAGACCCTATCAGGAGTGGGAGTGTGTATATATAGGTATGTATGTGCTCAAGCACACATTTCTTCTTATGTGTGTGTTTATTGAACCAAAAGACTGCACAACCCTAATTGGAAACTTAACAGTAAGATATTTTGATTTTGCACGCAGCTGGTAAGAGGGAATTTACAAACTACAAAGAGTAAAATATAAAGAGGCTTAAAAAAGAAAGAAAGAAAGAAAGAAACTGAAAGGAAAGAACACCTATGGTGCCAGTAACTAGGGACGGATAAAATAAAGAACATTTTCGATTTTAGTTAAACCTTTAGAATTTTTTGAAGTGAGAAAAATAAATGAGAAAAATAAGGAGGTGGAGTGAGTGTGGGAGAGGGTAGTGCCAATTTAGGTGAAGCTAAAAATTTAAATTCTTGTTAAGCAATCCCAACAAATTGGCGTTCAAAGTGTGCTATTAATAAAAATGCCTTTTCAGAAAGATGATTTGGTGTAAACCACTTTTTCCCGTTATGCTTTCCTTTACCATACTAAGGCAGTTGAGACATAAAGACTGGGTTTGAATTTCAGTTTTGCTCTTTATTAGCTGTGTGACCTTGGCCAGTTTACTAGACCTTTCTGAGCCTCAGTTTCCTCATCTGTAAAATGGGGATAAGGACAGCTACTTCTTGGGAAAACGGGAGAAAATTCAGCATTAGGCCTTCGGCCAAACTCGAAAGGTCTCCAGAGGCCCAGAAGATCTTGCAAAGAGAGAAGAAAGTCTGGTGGAAACTGACTAACCAGAAGAAACACCTGTGTCAATGGCCCACTGCTTGTGAGCTCCCACCTCTAGGAAAATGGGCTCAGCATGGCCCAAACTTCTTATTTCTCAAAGAGTTACTGAAAATCCCCACATTTATGTGATCTCTTAGTTTGTTGGGCAATTAATTCACATCTTTCTAAAACATTGACTAAACCCAACAGAACGTATTCTGCAGGCCACGCGTGGCCACAATCCTCTCTGGTGGGCATCACTTGCCTTAAAAAGGAAGAGGACAAGATGGTTTCCACACTGGGAACATATTCCGTTCCATTTCAGCTTTGGGGAGGGTGTCATGCTGAACACAGGCAGACAATTATAATAACGAACATGACTGAGTGCCTCCTGTCTGTCAGACACTGTTCTAAGCACTTCACCTAAGAAAATTCATTGAATACTTTCAACAACGACTCTATTTCATTTGGGTCACAAAGGGGTTAATACACCAGCTGAAAGTCCCCTTTAGGCACTTGAAATCACCAGTTAGAAACCCTGCACATGGAGCTAGCAGTTTTAAAGACTAGAGATGGTACTCCCCAGGTCCCCCAGCCCCTTGATTTTTCCTTTGAGGACCCTTAGAAGAGGGAACAATGTTCCTAGTAGAGGGACAGCGGTGCGAACCCGCAGGGGCCAGAGACCGCTGTGTATTTGGAGACGAGCAAACTGAGGAAATGAATGCCTGGGGGAGGGAGGAACGTGTGAATGGGTTCTGCCCGCTGAGAGACGCACCTGCAGAGACAACTTTTCTCGCGACGGGCGTGGAGGTGGAGGGAGAGGGGGCGGTGGTCTTCCTAACCCTGGAGCTTGGTTCATTCCTCTGCTCCCACATTTAAGGGCTGAGCGCGCGCACGTGTGTGTGTGTGCGGAGAGCATTGGTGATCGAGGGTCACGCGCAGGTGGCTTTGCCGCGGTGGTGGCGGCGGTCGCAGAGACGACACCGCTGGAGCAGGCGGAGGAGGGACAGCCGGCCCACCGTCGCTGCGGGCGGGTAAGGTGGGCAGGGCGGCGGCTGCGGGGAAGGGGTCGGGCCACCGCAGGTCCGGCCTCCCGGGGCGGCAGCCTGCACTGGGTTAGAGGTCGTGGGGCGTTATCTGGCGCGAAGAGGGGGATGTAGGACCCTGTCCCCGGGCATGAGGCTGCTGCAGCTGGAGGTTGCTCTAGAACTGGGGGTGGGGCGACAATGGAATTGGACCGCGGCGGGGAGAAGGCGCAGGACGCGTGGGATCCGACTGGGTTTCGGGGGGCGGGTCCCTGCAAGGGTGTGCGAGTGGCGCGTCCGGGCGCGGGAAACAGGTGGTCGCCGGGTGCAAGCTGTCCCTCAGGGTGCAGTGTCCCTCTTCCCCAGGCTGACTGGGGGTTAACAACTCGCCGGGTAGCCACAGAGTATCGGGGGTGCGCCTTCTTCAGCGGTTGCCTGGAACCATCTTCTCCCCCCCCTCCACCCCCCCCCCCATCCCATTAGGCCCTGGTCAAGGAGTAGGAAGAGAGGAGAGTCAGCAAGTGCTGCAGTCAGGACACTTAAGAGACTGGGCATCTGCTCGTGTGCGTCAGATTTTCACCCCCCCCCCCGTCCTCACTCCCCACCCCAGGATAGTTCATCTTCCGGGGATTGTAGTTCCATAGCTAGTCAGACGGGGTCTTCCTGGGCTCACCCAACCACAGTGCCTTTTTATTTCATCAGCGAAACCAGGGGTTGAAAACTCAGGTGCATCCAAGGACCTGCAGATAAATAATGATCCCAGCCCTTACCTGGTCCCAACTGTGTGCCAGGCACTGTCTAAAGATCTTTACACATATTCTTTACTTAATCCTCCAACCCCCTTTCCCCCAGGTTGCTACTTGTGTTTACTCCCATTTCACAGATAGGGAAACTGAGGCACAGCAAGGTGAGAGTCACTTGCCCCAAATCACATGGATAGGAAATGCCAACCCAGCATGGGAACCTAGGCAGGGTGGCTCCAGAGTCCATGCCCTTAACCATTGTGCTGCACAGAGCAGATGGAGTGTGGGGCCACATGGAGGCCCCCCTGGGGAGACTCATCATTGCCAGGCAGGATTGTGGGCCCAGTGTGGCCAGATTGTCCAATTTCTTGGGAAGCCAGAAATTGGGAGATTTATGTAAAATCACCTTTATGTTTTGGAAATTAATTTAAACTTAAAAATACCTTTTTTAATGAAAAGTTTCAGGCATGCACGGAAACAGTATTAAGGGAAGCTAGATTTAAGAAAATTTAAAATGTTTAATAAGACTGTATGAGTCAAAAAAAACACATTCAATGGCGACCTCTGCCTTAAACACCTCAGCGTGCGGTTCTAGCCCAGCAGGATCTGCATCACGAGGGAGCTGGTTAAAAAGGCTGCATCTCAAGTCCCTCCCCAGACCTGCTGAATTAGACCCTGGATTTTAGTGAGATCCCAGCTGACGCATATACATATTAAAGCTGGAGAAGTATGTTCTAGGCCTCTTCATCTGGACGCGTTTTATCAGCCTCCTTCCTGATGAGTCTTCCTGTCTCCAGGTTCACACTCACCTCTTGATGGACCATAGTTGGAGTTCTTGTCTTAACCCCCTAAAGCTCAGGTCTGGTCCCAGATAATTGGTGAAGGGAAGGATTTTCTTTAGGAAGACTTGGTTACATTACACAGTGAAACTGCCAGTGCTCACACAGCTTCAGCCTCTTTAGGACACTGAGCTGTTCCCCCTTACAGGATTGTCTTGAAAAGGAAGTGAGGTAATATAAGTGACAGCATTTGTGTATGTTTATTAGTCAGGACTCTTTCACTTACAAGAGATACCTTAAACTGGCTTAGGCAAAACAAAAAGTAAACAAACAAAAAGGGACTTCGTAGCTTGATCTGAAAAGACTAATGGGGAGGATTTCAGGTATGGCTAGATCCAGGGTCTCAAACAATGTGTTTGGAACTTGATCTCTCTCAGGAAGCAGTAGGGGCAGTGGGAGCTGGGTCACCTGGATCAAACAGCTTAAGACTGGGAGAATGGTGGTGTTTACCCACATTAGTAGGAATAAATGCTTGCAGGAAAACTAGATGTCTGTTACATAATTGGAAACCATATTTGTTATCATTACTTGTGTTTTTGTCTGGTCTTCCCTACTAGAAGTTCCTCGAGAGCTGTGACTCTGTCTTCCTCATCTTTGCATCCCCACATGTCAGACACACTGCATTTCACATAATGATGCTTAGGAAGTACTGAATCAAATGTAATTGACTCAAGTAGAGATTCAGTGTCTTAGACACCAGCCCCAGGCAAGAATTCTCTCTCCCCTTATGAGTTTCAGTGGAAGTCATTGTTCCTAAGCTTGTAGTATAAAGAACATCACAGACTCTGACGTTGGACGCCTTTCTTTCACTGCCACCCCTCAATCCAGTCATTTTGTCCCTTTGCAGGTGCCAAGCAGCTAGGAAAGTGGGCCCAGCATGAGACAATTTCAAACTGCATAGCATTTTATTATGCAAAGGGAACAGGGTTTTTCTCAGTGTGACCCCAGGAATTGTGGATGTGTGTGTATGATTGTTACCTCAGAGCCAGGGAGGAAAACAGAAGCTTTCAAAAGTATTCCCCATTGTACTAGGGGCCAGGATTCTTTTGAAAGGCAAAACTATAATTATCAGTAGCTAATAATGAGTCTTAAGAAAGGAAAAGCAAAACAAAACAAACAAACAAAAAAACCCCACAGAAAACAATAAAAACCCCAAATCCCAAAACAAAACCAAAAAACCCCAACATCAAAGAAACAAAAAACAACTAAACCCAACCAAAACAACAACAATAATTAGAATGCAGAGAAATCTGGGAAGGTCTACACAAATCTTGTGGAAATACAATGCTTGGAGCTGGCTTTCTGTCCTTTTGGTTCAAACTGAATGGGAGAATGAGGTGTATAAACATTGCCTGAGAGGAACTTAAAAAATATGTCTCCTGTGAATTCCATCACTGGGGATCTTGATGGGTTCAGTAAGCTCCTATTAAAAAACAAACAATCTTGTGTACCTGAAACTAATAAAACAAACAAACAAACAAACAAACAGCAAACATATCAGCCACTCACATTTTAGTCTGAACTAGCCACTTTCTGACAGCTAGAAGTTGCAAACTCAAATGCTTGGAGCATCTAGGCATGAAATGTCAACAAATGAAGCAGGCCAAGCCAGTTAAATACAAAAGTGGTGGGGACATGATGAATTGAAGAACACATGCCCCCTCTATAGCGAGCATCTGCAACTCAGCTCTGGGCAGTCATTACCATAAGAAATCATAGGCTCAATATTACTGTATTTTGGGGGGACAAAAGTTGGAAAGCTAGATTTTTGACATGAAATCTTCCAATTTAAAACAATTTTTACGTTTATCTGTTAGGTCTTAACCTTTCTGCATCACAGCTTCCTTTGATAATCTGACCAAAGCCATAGAGCCTGGAAAATTCACACATACTTTGTGTACAATTTTATAGTGGGCTTCTTTCAGTTCCACTGTGTATCTCAGGGTCAGAACTGACTCCTGCCTTTGTATTTATACTTTCCAAGAGAGGGTGGGATTGGCTGGATTTGCCATCATGAAATATGCAGCACTCCTATTGGGCAGAGTTTCATTCATGGTCTCCCCCTCATGTTGTGATTGGTTGCTTGGGCACTGGTTGGGTCCAATCAGGTGTGGCTGTGGCTGAAGGGCTGGGTGTACCCAGCAAACAGGCTCATGCCACCATACTTTTGGAACAAAGTGTACCAGGGTTACTTTTCTCAGAATTAGACCGTGGGCAGCCAGATCTTTTGAACTTCATGGATTGCTTTCCAGGATGCCTTCTCACTGACATTTCCCCAATTCTCTTTCCATTTGGAAAAACGCCTTCTCTCCCTCACTTTCGTTTTTCTTCTTGTATTAAAAACAATTCTGGTAAAATACTTTTAATGTTTATGATTTAATTGTATTGAAGTAATACAAGCACATAGTTTAAAAGTCAGATTATAACATATTTATAACAAAGTATTAGTTTTCTGCTTCTGTCCTAGTCCATTCCTGGAGACAACTACTTTCAATTCCCTTAGCTTTTTCTTATCGCATTTCCCCATCTTATTTCTGATATTGATTCTGACATATATTTTTAGTTATTTCATTCACTTTCTCACTCATTAATTAATCAATTGATTAATTAAACACATACAAAAACACCTACTACGTGCTTGGTGCTCCCCTGCGTTCTATGAATAGAGGGGTGAGCAAAAGCAGATGCAGTCCCACCTTTACAGAATTCTTCACCAGCACAGGTTTTGTCAGGGAGAAGGGAGGGAGGGAAGGAAAAGCATTTAGGTAGAGGGAACAGCATATACAAAGTCCCATTAAGGATGGGACCATGACAGATTTCAGAACCATTTCCCTGGCCCTTTGGGACTATAGTCTTTAAATGAACCTTCATAGTAGAGACTTGGAAGAGAGGCATTGTGGTTAAGAGCTGGGTGATGGGTTCAAACTTGTCTCCCCAACTCGTTAGCTGTGTGCTCTTAGATAAAACACTTAACTTCTCTGAGTCTCAATTCTCTTGTCTAAAAAAATGCCATTACTAAAGTGTAGTTTTGTGGTAAGCATGGAATGATGTAATTCTTATAAAGCTTTGCCCAAAACCTGCCATATGATAAGTGGTCAAAAAATGCTTGTTGGTATTATCACTACCATTTTTTCCCTTTATTGTATAAATATCAGCTGATAGAGAAAATCCAGGCCAAATCCTGAGGTTGTGAAGGCCAGTCTGTGAAGACGGGGACAAACAAAGCTTTGGTTTGCACTGATGACCACATCTGATATCTTCAGACCGTGGTGGTGAGAGATCACATGGGTTTTGAAAGTCAGAGCTTGGCATTTCCCCTGCCTGCAGTCATTAGCCCTTATTATATGAAGCACTTCAGAGCTGTGTGAAATTTCACTCTCACTTCCTCTTAGGACTGTCTGGGCAGGAGGCAGAAAATGGATGCTTTTGGGACTAGCATACCTAGAATGCATCAGAAGACTCTGCTTCCATGTCCAAGGCTCAGAATCCTGAGATGCTAGCCTCCCAGAGAGCAGTGTGGGTCATTCTGCTTGGGATTCTAACAACCCACTTTATGTTGACCTTGCTCCTGACCTTGGTGGACACCCTGATTCCAGGTGATAGGCTGTTTCTGGTTTGTTACAATGATGATGATATGATGTGGGCATTCAAGTTGAAGGAACCAGCATTTATCTATCCCTCCCTCCCCCTCACTTTCTCTCTGTCAGTTTCTCTGTCTTCCCGTTTTTGCCTCTCAATCTCCGTTTTGATCTTTTTACCTCTCTACACCTCTGTCTGCCTGTGTCTCAAGCTTTTGTCTCTGTTTCCCTCGGCTTATCTCTCCATTTCTCATTGGACTTAACATTAAATTCTCTTTCTCTTTATCTCTTTGTCTCTTTCTGTCTCTCCTGTGCTCCTCCCCCACCCCCCCACCCCCACCTTTCCCATCTCTCAAGCCCTTCCTTAGCATTCTATGACTTCATGAAAATAGCCCGGTCCAGTGGAGACCATTTTTAACCAAGGACTTTACTGACACCATTTCCATATTTTGTACGTGAGGACGGTGGGAGGAGTTAACCGGTTTGTACGTCGATATAGTTTAGTCAAGACAGCCTTTTTATTAGCAAATTTGTACAGATTGGTTTGCAAGATATGAGATGTGACTAAAATATTAAATTCCTACACAGTCAAAGCACTGATGGATTGGGAAGGTAAATTCTAGAAGCCTGTTCTCCCACAGGAACTACACTGACACTCTAACTTAATTCTGCATCCACTGCATTACACACCAGCTTTAAGGGGGAACATTTAAATCCAAGTGCTTGGTGAGCGCCCTAATAGATAAGAACAGTGATAGTTACATTAGAAGGCAAACATTGGTCTTTGGTTGCCTCCTGCAAGTTTTCTTACATTGGGGAATATTAGGGAGAGGAAATGTTTTACAGAGTCTTGACAAAATTAAGATTATCAGCCCTTATGGAAATGAGCATGTCCACAGATAAACTTGAACAAAATGGTTTGGGGTGAAAGACCCATAGGTAGGTTAGGAAGAGTTTTAAGATTTTCCTCCCCTCGCTTCCTTTTCCTTGAGTTTTCCTCCTCTCTATGTTATGTCTGAGTTGGTAGCCTACTGTGCTTGAACTTGAACTGACATTCAAGACACCTGAGTTCAATGCCAGCTTTGCTGCTCACCAGCTGTGTGACCTTGAGAAAGTGATTCAGCTGCCTGGTCTTCAGTTTGCTCTTCTGTTGAGTGAGAAGTTTTGAACCAAATAACCAGTTCTAAAATTCTTTGACACACACACCAACAAATGTTTAAATTTTAATACATATTTCGCCCCTGTTACAAAGAGGACAAACTCATTAAATGATTTGAAAAACAAACAAACAAACAAAAAAAACCATAATCCTACCAACCCAATGAGTCTCTGTGAACATTTTGTTTCATTTCCTTTCAGTCATTTTTCGATATTTATTTTCAATATACAGGCTGTTTATATTGTGTTTATACAGGCTGTTTATATATGATACGTCAGTATCCTCTTTTCAGTTGGCATTTTCTCCCAAGTATGTCTCTCTGTTTTTCTCCAGGAGCAACACTTTTAATGGATATGTAATATTTCACCAACCAGCTAAATTTACATAACCACTCCCTGGTTGGTAGGCATGTTGGCTGATGCTAGCTTTTCTCTTTTACAGTTACTTTGGTGGTGGTGTTGGGGGGGGGTGGTGTCGAGGGGCTTAGATTTGCTTAAAGCTCCAGGCTGCATTATTCCAGAACTTGAATGGAGAACTGGGGTCTGGCTTCCCAGTGGGCCCACTTCACGGCAGGCCCACTGGATAATCTGGACAGTAAATCTATTCAACCTAAAGAGTGTTTTTAATCATTATATTTAATCCCCACATTAAAAAAATCTATGAGCTCGCACATAAAAATTTCCAACTTCGCTTAGAAATTTAAAAATAATGCCAAGTAGCAATACTTAGGTGACACTGAGGAACAACTGCCTCCTTGAATGGCATGTGTCTCCTTGTTTGCCCCAGTCCCCTGAGACCACCCCTCTCATTTCATGGTCCCCGGGGGCATTTGAGTTTGAGACCTCCGGTGAATTTTATTGTATTTGAGCTGAATCTCGGTACCGGGGAGGCCCAGGCTGCGACGTGCTGAACTTTTCACTCTCAGAACAGGACCCAATAAAGAAATCTGGACATTATGCCATATCAGGCTGTTTTTACAGGTGCTGTGGAAATTGTGTGGCTGAATTTCTGTGCTCCACGTTGTTTCTGGTGATTTGTGCTTAGAAATGAAATTGTTGCTTGGATGCTGCCAGGCTGTAGGGATGGGTAACTTGACAAAACTCCTACCCTGGTTTGGAGAACTCAGGTCTATGGTGCACAGTCTTTTATTTCTTTTTACCTGTGCTTTTATGTGTGTCTCTGCTGCATTCTGAAGTCTTCATTCAGGAGGCTTAGCCAGGCCATCCACAGTCAGACCTTTCCCAACACATATCGAAATTGTAATTATATCCTACTTATGTGTGTGCATCTCTGCTGGCATAAAGTAAGTGCTCAATAAACAGAGATAGCTCTGTGGCAGAGATAGTAATGCTCATCAAATTTGTCCCTGTTTGTGCTCTGTTGTATTTCCAGCTTCCGCTGCAGTTAAGTGGGGCCCTGTGACTAGTTCTGACCAATAGGCTGTGCGTCACCTCCAGGCCTAAACATAGGAAAGTGGGTGTGAATTCTCTGTGTGCTTTTTTCTGCTGTGTCAAGTGTGAAGGCCTCATGTTGAAAATGTAAAATCAGAGTATCATTTTAAGCTGGATTTCTGACTTACCCGGACCCACAGCAGACTGTATGTGAGGGAGAAGTAAACTTTTGTTGTATTAAGTCACTGAGATTTTGGTGTGTTTGTTACTGCAGCATAACATAGGCTAAGCTGATTGATACATTGTCTATTAGAATTGATGAGCAGGGACGACACGGACATGACTGCAGAATGTTTTGACAGCCGGTGCTCAATCAATATTATAGAATGGATAAAAAAATTAAATATGGCTTGTGTTTATAGACAATATATATACACTCAACTCCTTTTTCATGGGATGGCACATTAGAGTAGAAGGACACCTTCCTGGGGAAGACAAAGAGAATGAACAGTTATTGAGTACTGTCTATTATGTCATTTATTATCCACATTTAAAGATGAGTAAAACGAGCTCCAGGAAGAGTGATTGGGCAGTGTGCCCAGAGTCATAGAGCTATTTATTAATAACACCTACTTCTGCCAGAATGCCTCTTTTCCATCTTTTCAATGGTGTTTAGGTCTTAACTTTAATGCCTCCTCCAGGAAGCCTTCCCTGATCACCGGGTTAGATTACTCCTCCCTGTTACATATTCTCCTAACTCCTGATACTTCCCCCACATAGTACGTAACTTCCCAGTAGATTTTAAGTGCTCTGAAGGTAGATCCTGTGTCTGTTGTGCTCAGTGCTGTATCAACCACAAAACACCAGTGTTAACTGAGAGTGAAATTTGGAAACCCCAGGTATAAGAGATGCTAACTGCTCTGAAGAAAATGACCCAGCCATCCCATTCCTTTGACTACTGGAGAGAATATATACACGTGAGTGAGGGGAACGGCTCAATAAACCCTGCTGCATTCTGGCACGGGCTACTCGGCAGCCAGGAAAAAATTTAGGTAGGATGGTGTGTGCAAATAAGGGAAGAGTCTCTGAATGTATCAGTGAGTGAAGGAAACAAAGTGAGGAATATGTTAAGTATGTCTGTGGCCTCTTTAGAATTAATTTTTGTGTGTGACGTGAGGTAGGGAGTCAAGGTTTTGTTTCTAGTCTCGTCCATACGGATATCCAATTGATCCAGCCCCTTTTATGCAAATGACCCAGACTGCAGCCTTTGCTGTCAGGTGGCTGTATATGTGTGGATCTGCCTCAGGACTTTATTTTGTCTCATCCGTCTATTTGTCTGTCATTAGGCAAACACCACAATATCTTTATAACTATAACTTTAAGACTTGAAATCTGATGGTGTAAGTTTTCCAACTTTTTCCTCCTCTTCCTTCTATATTGCTTTATTTTGGTTAGGTTCTTTGCATCTCCATGTAAAACTTCGAACCAGCTTATAAATTTCAATTGAAAAAACCTAGTAAATTTTAATCGGGATTCCACTGAATCCATAGATCATTTTGGGGAGAATTCAAATCTTAATCCACGGACATTTCTCCATTGATGTAAATATTCTTTAACTTCTGTCTGCAATGTTTGTAGTTGTCAGTGTAGAAGTCTTGATTTGTTCCCAGGTTTAAAACAGTTTTTGATTCAGTGTAAATGATACTGCATTTTAAATCTCCTTTTTCTGTTGTTTGCTGCTGTGGTGGTATACGCACAGAGGGATGCCACTTACGTTAACCTCGGCCTACCCAGACCTTTTCCACGACCTAGTCTATCTGTGTAAATTCATAGGAACAAGTCTTGAACCGTACACACCAAACTGACCAGAGTGGTAACTTCTGGCGGTGAGGAGAGGGAAACTGGGATTCTTGAGGGATGGTGTTGTTCAAAAGGGACTTTATTCTTACCTGTCACGTTTTAGTTCTTATAAAAAGGGACATGTGTTAATTACACAATGTATTACTTGTGTAATTAAAAATTGATTCAAAGAAAAGAAAAAGCAAATGATCCCACCGCCAAAAAAAGCCTGGCTGAGAGTATGTATGTGACTGATGAAATGGGGGAGACCAGGGACTCCCTCCCACCTGACAGGAAGGTGCCTGGGTCAGGATTGTAATTAAACGCACAACAATCTGATCAATTGGGTTGTCCTCGGAAGAGAGAATGTGTTCTCTCAGGATCTACTGAAATGAGTCCAGAAAGGCCAGACTGATCAGTGAGTAGGTCCAGAACCATCCAGAACAGAGAATTCCTTGATTTACAAGCATCAGGCAAATCCCTAGAATGGAGGGCTCAATATTATGATCTCCCGACTGACTGTGGTGGCAGGACCACCCATAAGTAGCAGGCCCTGAGACAAGGGTTTGAATGCAAGGAGTTTATTGGGCAAGTGATTCCATGAAGCACTCGTAGGGGATGGAAGTGAGACAGAGAAGGGCAGTAAGCAGTCAGTTTTTGCTGAGGGCAGCTAGGCTCCATCTTGCCAGGGACCCACGGGAGGCGGTGTAGCACATGCTTTAGAGTTGCTCACGGTGTGGGTGAGGGGGTGCTTGTCCTGCCCTCACACTGGTCATCAATTGAGGCCTCTCCTGGGGACGTTATCGTGTTAACGCCTCCGACCTGGTCTACACACTGGCTTAGCCTGCTTGGGCGGCCAGAGAAAGCCCTGGAGAAGACTCATAAGTTGTGGACTTAGTGTACAAAGAATGGTGAGGGGAACACCAGGAGTGTACACCGTGGCTTCCTGTGTAGATTGAAACGAGGGAAAAATGTGCCTGGTGGAGAAGATGAGTTTTTGTCCCCTGAGCACTTCTGGTTCTCAACAGCGACCAATAAATGGGCACTCTGATCTATGCATTGTTCTCTTGTGAGTTTGGCTGGTGTGATGCAAGAGAGATGGCCCCTTTTGGGGAGTACTTGGCAAAACAGAATTTCTTAGAGCAAATTGGTAACTGCAAAGTGAAAAATATTGCACCAGGCAGGGACCATGAATAAGTGAGCAGGAGTGGGGAATAATGCACAGGAAGTGCTTAGCTTGGTGCCTGGCATATAGTAAGTGCTCAATAAAAGTTACCTACGACAACAGCAGCAGCAGTGACTATTTCTGGGGACAGCTTCAAGGAGGAAGTGGAACTCGAGTCTAACTTATTGAAGGATGTCAAAGAAATTAGGACATTAACCAGGAAGAGATTAAAAAAGAAGTTTCCTTACCTAACACTGGCCTCTTGTATAGACCTTGTAATTCGGATGACAGTCATTTTCTATTAATTGCAGCAATGGCGATTTCTTAGAGGTGAGGTTAATTGGTAATATGGTGTGTAACATCTTCCTGTCGGATATTTTAGATGCCAGTAATTAACCTCTCTGTTCCAGGGGACAGCCATTAATCATCTATGTTTTTGGCATTCTGCTGTCAGCATCTTTGCACAATGCCCGGTGCCTTGGTTTTGTCACATTCGCAGGGCTGACGTGGGGGAATACAAAAGCAAGTCGTCGTCATCTGTGTAATGAGACCAAGGTGACTATCTATTAATGAGGCCAAGATGAGAGCTGGTCACCCATCGGGCACTGTAAGGTCCAGTGCTGGGTGCTTATAAGCCTATGGGAATGTCTGCACCCTAAAAAGAAGTGTGGCTTCTGAAATATGAAAAGAAAACCATAAAATTAAAAAATATATATTTTATTTTTTCCAGCTTTAGTGAGGTATGATTGACAAGTAAAAATTGTATATATTTACGTTGTACAAGGTGATTTTTTAAAGGTGTGCAAGTGATGATTTAATGTACATACATATATATTGTGAAATGATTGCCACAGTCAAGTTCATTACCACACTCATGATGGCATATAGTTGCCATTTTTGTGTGTGTGTTGAGAACACTTAAGATCTGTGTTCTTAGCCGATTTCAAGTCTACAATATAGTATTATTAACTATAATCACCATGAACTTATTAGATCCCCAGAAATTATAACTGAAACTCGAATAACTTTTTAAACTTACAACTGAAACTTTATATCCTTTGAGCAATAGCTCCTCATTTTCCCTACACCCCCCAGTCCCTGGCAACCACCTTTCTACTGTCTGATTCTGTGAGTTCAGACTTTATATAATTGAAATTGATACATGTTTCATTCCATGGAACATTGGATATATTGTAACATACGTCCACTAGTCAATGCCAACTCAACTCACAGTTTTGGGTATATTATGTTTCATGTGGTTACATTTTTTCTTTTTAAATTACAGTTGACATTCAATGTTATTTTGTATTAGTTTTAGGTATGCAGCATAGTGATTAGACATTTATATAATTCACAAAGTGATGCCCCCAATTAGCCTAGCATCCACCTGGCAATATACTTAGTTAGCACAACATTATTGACAATATTCCCTATGCTGTACTTTACATCCCTGTGATTATTTTGTAACTACCAATTTGTACTTCTTAATGAGGTGATGTCTCATTGTGGTTTTAATTTGCATTTCTCTGATGATTAGTGACATTGAGTATCTTTGAGATTCATTGAGTTTATTCTTGTATATGGTGTAAGAAGGTGGTCTAGTTTTATTTATTTATTTTTTGCATGTATGTGTCCAGTTTTCCCAGCACCTTTTACTGAAGAGACTGTCTTTACCCCATTATATATTCTTGCCTTTTTTTTGTCATAGATTAGATGACCATATAGGTGTGGGTTAATTTCTGGGCTCTCTATTCTGTTCCATTGATCTATATGTCTGTTTTTATGCCAGTGCCATGCTATTTTAATTACTATAACCTTGTAGTATAGTTTGATATCAGGTAGCATAATACCTCCAATTTTGTTCCTCTTTCTCAAGATTGCTGTGGCTATTTGGGGTCTTTCGTGGTTCTATATAAATTTTAAGATTATTCTAGTTCTGTGAAAAAATGCCATTGGTATTTTGATAGGGATTGCATTGAATCTATAGATTGCTTTGAGTAGTATGGACATTTTAATGATGTTAATTCTTCCTATCCATGAGCATGGTATATGCTTCCATTTATCTTCTTCAGTTTCTTTCTTCAGTGTCATAGTTTTCTGAGTACAGGTCTTTTACCTCCTTGGTTAAAATTATTTCTAGCTAATTTATTTTATTTTCTTGATGCAATTGTAAATGAGCTTGTTTTCTTAATTTCTCTTTTTGATAGCTTGCTATTGGTGTATAAAAAAAGCAACTGATTTCTGAATATTAATTTTGTATCCTACTTTACCGAATTCATTTAGTAGTTATAATAATTTTTTGGTGGAATCTTCAGGGTTCTCTCTATATAGTATCATGTCATCTGCAAATAATGACAGTTTTACTTCTTCCTTTCCAATTTAGATGACTTTTATTTCTTTTTCTTGTCTAGTAGTAGCTATAGCTAGGATTTCTATATGGTTACATTTTAATATTTGTATATATGAGGTAATGGCCTCTACTATCCAACTGTCCAGGGTTTAAATGTGATCCTACCCTTGGCACGGGCTGCTGATTGGAATTTGGTTTATAGGAAGTTGATTTATGAATTAATGGGTTAGTTAGACCTTGGGATATCGTGGCCTTTTCCCATTGCTCACTTGATTTTTTGGATATTCTTTAGAACTTAGAAGTTTTCATTGCAAAAGTAAACTTATGCTTGTTGGAATAGCATAATAAATATAACCAGATATAAAGAAAAATATTAGTGATGTCCCATCACCTTTTCCCCCTCCTTCTGATATTTAAAAAAAAAAATGCAGCTTTCCCCAAACTTCCTAGTGGTTCTAGAGATTTCATATATACCTGTCCTGCTCCTTCCCCTGTAGAATGGGTAACAGTCAGGCCCTCTGTCTGCCACTGAAAGGGAACTTTGTTCTCTCTACTCAAAACACTGACACCCAACGTGTGGATTTTCCCCTTACATCAAGCAATTCTCCCAACTCTCAGGACACCGATGGATTGTTCTACAATTCAGTTCTGACACTAACTACCCAGAGTTAGCACAGACCCCACTGGTGAAGGGCTCAAGCCCACAAGACCCCTCCCACCCTTCAGGTGCTAATTTCAAGTCCCAGGTTGTCACCTGTGTTTCTGACCAACCGGCTATAAATCAAGGGTTCCCACAACCTCCTCCTTAGGTTCAATATTTGGTATAATGGTGCACAGCACCCTTTACTTACATTTACCTTTTTATTATAAAGGATACAGAGGAATAGCCAAGTGAAGAGGTACATACAGTGAGGGACCCAAGTGCGGGAGCTTCTGTCCCAGTGGAGTTGGGGGTGCCACCTTCCTGGCATGTGAATATATTCATGGACCCGGAAGCTCTCCAAACCCTGCCATTTAGGGTTTCTGTGGACATTACATTACAGGGGTGTGATTGATGAACTCATTGGTCATTGGTGATTAATCACCTTCAATCTTCAGCCCATCTCAGTTCCTTGAGGTTGGGGAGTGCGGTAGGCACTGAAAATTCCCACCCTCTAAACATGCTTTGGTCTTTCTGGTGACCAGCCCCCGTCCTGACACTCTACGGGTTCCCAGCCGCCAGTCATTCATTAGCACCCAAAAAGACTCTTCGTCTCTCCAGAGATCCCAAGGGTCCCAGAAGCGCTAGTGTCAGGAACAGGGAAGTAAGACCAAATATTGTATCAGAGAATGCTCCCAGCACCCCTGTCACTCAGGAGATTACAAGGGTTTGGGGAGCTCTGTGTCAGAAATCGGGGGGTGGGGCAGAGACTGAACACCTATGTCTTACTGTGTCACAACCTCAAATTACCCCTGTGACTTCTGGTAAGTGGCGGGGCCAGCCTGCGCCTCAGCCTGTGGCGTGCACGTGGGCTGACAGCAGTGCCTGCTTCAGGGATCCTGGGAGCACAGAGTCAAATGCACGAGGACCTTGTACCTGGTGTGCTGCATGCACTCAAATAAGTGCCCTGTTTCCTCACCTTGAACCCTGAGCCCGGCAAACAGCAATCGCAGAACACAGATGCTGCATCATCGCGGTGCAATTTCCCCAAGTGTGCAGATTTAGGGCGCTCCCTGGGGGTACAATTAGAATCAGATTTGGGGGAAGATTCATCCCCTCAGTCATCTGTTTTCCTCCTCTTCATTTAAATACAGGCTATACTGCAAGTCACTCTCCCCTGGTGGGCCGCGTAATGAATGCCAGCTCTGATACTCCTGCCTGGCTGAACAAGGGCTCATTATTACTGATACCAACAACTACCGTTTCCTGAGTCTCCCTCTGCCAGGCTCTGCCCCGAGTCCTTTTCTAGCTTGTGGTCTGGAGTCAAGCATTCTCAGGGACTGTAAGTTCAAGTTCCACTCTCACCTCCTCTGAGTAGTCTGTCTTTGGTTTTTTTTATTCCCCTTCGCCTTTCCTCTCCTTTAAAAAAAAATTTTCAATCACAGTTGACGTTCGGTATTATTAGTTTCAGGTGTACAGCGTAGTGGTTAGACATTTATATAATTTAAGGAATGATTCCCCTGATTAGTCCAGTACCCACCTAGCATTATACACAGTCATTACCATATTATTGACTATATTCCCTATGCTTTACTTTACCTCCCCATGACTATTGTGTAGCTACCAATTTGTACTTCTTAATCCCTTCATCTTTTTCACCCTGTCCCCCCAACCCCACTCCCATCTGGCAACCGTCAAAATGTTCTCTGTATCTATGAGTTTGTTTCTGGTATGTTTGTTTATGTTGTTCCTTCGATTCCACATATAAATGAAATCACATTGCGTCTGTCTTTCTCTGTCTGACATTCCGCTCAGCACAGTGCCCTCCAGGTCCATCCAGGCCACCGCAGATGAGGAGAACTCATTCCCACCCATGGCCGAGCAATATTCCATTGTATATGTGTGCCACCTCCTCGTTATCCATTTTCCTGTTGTTTTTCTCTTTTAATGAGTGACTTTTATAACATTCTGGAGTGTTCTGAGAACTTTCTTCCCCTCTTCCTGATTCTTCACGATCTCTCAATCATTGAGATTGTTGGGTGATATTTGGATGAAATAGTAATAATGACAAGGCTCTGTTTAACTTATCCTGTGTGTAGCTCTTCATTCAGAGTTTTCAAAGATCAATTGACATGCAGCATATGACTTGATTCTCATAAACCCCATTAATAAAGTGGGAGCAAGTGATACAATCTTCTGGGTGTTGGACCACCGCTTATCTACGTCTCTTTTTTCTCTTAGTACCTCCTTGGCGCTGGCTTCTTCTCACCCACAGGCTCCTTCTGTCTTCCTACTGGATCTTACAGTAGGCAGAGCCTGTGGTCTTGGAGTTGTAGGGGAGAAAAAAACCTTTTCTTCTACCCTCTTAGATTCTGTCGTGAGGCCTGCGAATTAAACTGACAAAAGACATTAACAGGAGAGAAGGCATACTGATTGTCTTCATGTTAGTATTTTTGTGTGCACAGGGCTTCACAGAAAAGAAGGGAGAACCCAAAGAAGAGATTAGACTCGGGGCTTTATATACCATTTTAACAAAGGGTGATAAATAATGAGAAGTGACTAGACAAAGGAAAGGGAGTTTGGGTCTCCTACGGGTGGTAAATCATGGAAAGATGACGAGGCAATGTATGGTAGATGAGGGTTGTTTAGTAAGACTTGTTATGTAGACTCAAGTAATCTCTGGTGGTGAGAGTTCTCATCTGTCTAGGAGAGGGGAACACTTTTACAAATGGAAACTTATGCCACCTTTACAAAGGGGAATTTACGCCCTGCATTTTTAGGCAGAAAAGGGGGGAGGGCAAAGAGCTCTTCCTGTGTTGGCTGCTTCTCTGTTGCCTTCAGCCCAAAATACTCCTTCTGCCAAAGTTGCATATCTGGGGGTGGCATGTTCTGATCCCCTTCAGAGTTCGTGTTTTCATTCGCATCCACTCTGGTAGAAAGAGCATCGGTTTGTGTTAGACATGGGTTCACACTCTAGCTTTGCCATTTCATTTACTTAGCTGTGGGTAAGCAACTTTAATTCTTTGAATCTTGGTTTTCTCATCTGTAAAATGGGGATAAAAAATGGTACCTACTTCATAGGACTGTTCCATGGATTAGATAGTACATACTCATAAAAAGTGCTTAGTTCCATGAGTAGCAGACAGTCAGCACTCAAAGGCACCTCACGTTTCTAAACATACCTGTCCTTATAGATGCCACTTCCCCAAGATCCCAGCTTGCTGTGTGACTTGGAGAAGTTCCTTGCCTCACGGCTGTATTCCCTTGAAAAATGAGTGGGCTTGATTGCATAATTTCTGAGGTTCCTTCCAGCTCTAATAATTCACCCTCAGATTGCCTATGCAGCACACCCATAACATTTATTTAAATAATCTATTCATTATATCCTGCTTGCCATTGCTTGCTGTAATAATTTTAGATAATAGTTGCACAGAATTCATAGAAGCCAGAGAAATTGTTCAGAATGTGGTTTTTTTTTAATGCAGGGGTTGAACAATATGCTTATGTACATAATTACCATTTTTTTTTCTTTGCAGCCTAAGAGAGCATATTTAAAAAGCTACATAGCAGTGATTTCTTTCCCCTCCTGTTGGCTCAAGAATCTGGCTAATGCAGTTTTATGTTAATTTGAAGACACCCTCAATAAATAGCATAGCTAACAGAAAGAGAAGCACTCAGTTGTGAAGAGTGCTTTTTAATCACCTACCTGAATTTGAGTGTCTGAAGGGTTTGCAGCCACACTGGCCCCCTGAGGAAATGCTTTTCCTGTCCTCACTGTAGATTCGATGAATAAAGGGGTCCCAGAGTGTGCTTCTTGGTGAAATTCTCTAACATGAGTGAACTGTATTCTTCTGGGCTTCTCGCTCCAGTTTCTCCTCCCCCACAAATACCTCTCTGTGGTTTTGGCCTCGTCTCTTGTCTCTTAAATTTACTGTTCTTTGCTCTGCACACAGTTCATTTTATGGTTGACCAGAAAGACAGTTTGCTTTGGCGTCACTCTGCAGTGCCTCTCTACCGCCTCTGGCATTGAATCCAGGCTTGTCAGCTCCCAATCGGGTCTTCATTTTCCTGGGAAGCCCAAAGAGTTGACTTGCATCTCCCCACATGTGCCCTGGGACTTAAAATTTGCCTCTATAGGTGCATTCATTTTGTTTCTTCCATCTCCTATGCCTTTTCCTCCCTTTCCTGGGTCTCTCCCTGTCAGCCTCAAACTCAAATCTTGGTTTTCTCATCTGTAACATGGGGATACAAAATGGTATCTACTTCATAGGACTTCTATGTCGATTAGATCGTACGTACTTGTAAAAAGTGTGTCGACGAAAAACATCTGGCCTAAGAGAAAGCTTATAAGAGTTTATTTGAGCCAAACTGGCAACAATTGCCGGGAAGCAGAGTCTCAACGGATTGAGAAAATGCTCTGGAAAATGGACGTTTTGTAACTTATTTTTTATACATTAGAATCAAAGGAGGAAGGTTACATGAAATCCATTGATTGTAGATTAAGGGGATGGGAGAAAGCAAAGCAGGGAAATCTCTGGGATTGGATAAAAAGCAAAATGGAGAGACACACACTTTTTTTACGTTGGTGGGTACAGGATAGTCAATAGCATTTTACAGCAGAGAGAGATGGCATTTGGGGAACAAGATAACAATGAAGGGTTCTGTAATTTCCTGCTCTGGTAGGTGGGTTGTGCCCTCTGGGGGGTCTGGAAAAAGGGATTACTCTGACATTCCAAGGTATGATATCTTAGATGCAAAAAGACAACAGATAGGCTCATTTAAGGTAAAGACTGACCTTTGTCAAGGAAGTTACAGGCCAAGGATGTGACTTCCCGCTGTGGCCCACCTTAGTTAGGAATTTTTCACACCATCCTATGTGGTTATTTGCAGTCTCCTGAGCTTGTCAGGTTTTACATGTGGCCCCTTTTCCGTCCACAAGTGCTTAGTTCAGTGAGTGGCAGACAGTCACCCTTGTGTGAAACCCACCAATGGCTTCCCATTGCATTTAGATAAAACTCAGGCTCTCCTTACAGCCTACAAAGTGTCTGCGATCTGACCCTGCCCACCTCTCCAATCTCATCTTCCCCTACGCCCCTTCTTCATCATGTCTTTCTTCTGGCTTACTTGTCTCCAGCCACGCCACACTGATCTTCTCTCTGTTTCTACCTCAGGACCTTTGCACTTGGCGGTTCCTCTGGCTGGCCCCCCTCCTCCTTCTGGTCTCAGTTCAAATGGCTCTACCTTTGAGAAGCCCTCCCTGATATATTTAAAGTAGCCCCTCACCCAGCCCCTCTGCATTCCATTATTTTATTGTCTCCATAGCACTTAGACTTGTCTGAGATTGTTTTATGGATATACATTCTTGTTTACAGTTTGCCTCTCCCCACTTGAATGTTAATTCCTCTCCCCACTTGAATGTCATCTCATTCATTGCTGTTTCCCCAGTGCCTTGAACATAGTAGGTGCTCAGTAAGTATTTGTTGAATGAACGCACAATTGGCAGCAAGCAGACTGACTCCCAGGGCCCAGTTTAGGCAGACCCAAGTATGCTTTCTTTTTTACTTTTTAGTTTGTTAATCAATTTTCTCAATCAGTTGCAATGATGTCTTTTCATTTTTATGAGCTAGAGCTGGTTTCCTGGTCCCATAGAGTTATGAGTTTAGACAAATGAATGCAGTCATGTAACCACTCCCACCGTTGGACACAGCCAGCTGAGCATTCTTTTTATTACCCTAGGAAAAGTGGGAGGATTCTGCCCTAGGAAAGTGGTTCCCGCCACTCTTCTGAGAATGTTGGAACCCTGCCTAGATCCTCACTCTCCCTGTCCAGGGTATCTTGGAGAGAAGTCATTGTCACCATTTCTTTAATACAGAGGGTGCTGAAAAAAGTATACACATTTTAAGAAAGGAAAACTGTATGAAAATTGTCATACTCAATCCATACCGATAACAAAAGATGAATACAAGTCACGTTGGACTTCTGCAATGACAAGAGGTGCTCAAAGCGGTTCCAGACACTTCTCATGATGGTGAACTACTGCTTGAGCAACGCTGACCAAAGTGTCTACTTGTCTACATTTTTTTGGCGCCCCTGGTATTTAGTTGTAGCAAATAGAAGTCGTCTTATGTAACCGGCATTGTTCTCACCAGGAAGGAGAGAAAGGAAAAATAATTAGAATCTTTTCAATGAAGTTAGCAGCCTGAGGTAAAGTAACTGTCCCTCCTACTCCTTAATTTAAATGGATGTACATATGGCTCGCGGCTGAAGCATTTGTCACATATAGGTGCATCCTCCAGAATCGTAGCTGTCACTACCACATTTTCTCCTCTGCAGTGTGGCATTCTTGGAGCGATAATGAAATCCGGACTAGAAAGACTCTGCTGAAGAAACGAAGTGGAAACAAAACAGCCTCTTGCCAACCCACGCTCTGCTTTAAATAAGGAGCAGTGTCTATTGAATAATTCAGCCCCGCCTGTCAAAATATTTTCTGGGGGGTGGGCTATTCATTTGGAAACGCTCCAGGGGCCGTTCCATGACTACAGCCCTTCGTGCATTTTCAGGGCTGAAATGCGTCTGCGTACCTCTTGTTTTATTTTCAACATCACACAGCTGGCTTTTAAGGGCTTCCCGTGGGGTTGAGGTTCAGTACGCTGGTACCTCAGCTCTCAGAGCGAACACCCCGTTAATGGAGCTGGGAATCGGGGTGGAAATCTTGTCATTGTTTTCCTCTCAGGAAGTTGTTAACACTTTGCATTTGTTTTGGTAAACTTTAAAAAATTTTTTTTAATTTAAGTTTATTGGGGTGACAATGGTTAGTAAAGTTACATAGGTTTCAGGTGATTGCGGTCTCTCGTCTGTCCTTGGGACAGTGAGGAGTATCTGGGCCCTAGGAGAGTGTTTCAGTTTTTAATCTCTTAACATCTTCAGGGTGAAATCCAAGGAAAGCATCAGGGTATAAATCAAGTTATTCAAGAAGGGCTGGCTGACGACAAAGTTCTACGTTTGCAATAATAATAATAGTAATTCCTGTCTAATGAGCTCTAACTCCGTGCTGGGTCTGTGTTAACCCTTTTCTCTCCATAACCTCCTTTAACCTGCATGACAGCCCTGTGAGGTGGGTGTAAGTAATTATGCCCATTTTACAGATGGGGAAAATGAGTCTCCGAGAAGGCAAAGTGCATGCCCAAGCTCCCAGAGCTGGTAGAGGTCATTGTGGAGACTGAAGCCCAGAACTGTCTGACTCCAAAGCCTGCAGCATTCCTCGTTCTGCTCGATGGCTGCTCCAGAGCGTTGCCTGAGGGCGCTGCTCAGGGAAGTTGGCTACCACCTGAGTTAGTGTGCTGGCTTTGTGAGAATCCCCCAGTGTGCTGGTCGGAGAGCCCAGGCATTTCTCTCCCTGGAGTGACGGGCCCGGCGCTTCACAGAACAGACTCTGCAGTCAGACCTGGGGGGTGGGGGGTCGAATCCTGGCTCTGCCACTGCCAGCTGTGGTTGGTGAATGATGGCCCCCAAATACAGCCACGTCCTAATCCGTGGAATCCATAAATGTTCCCTCATATGGCAAAAGGGACTTTGCAGATGTGATGCAGTTAAGGATCTTGAGATGGGGAGATTGTCCTGGATTATCCGGTGTAATTATGAGGACCCTTATAAGAGGGAGGCAGGAGGGTCAGACTTAAGAGGAGAATGTCAACTGTTTTCATCTGTTCGGGCTGCTATCTCAAAATGCCCTAGACTGGGTGGCTTATAAACCACAGACATTTATTTCTCATAGTTCTGAAGGCTGGGAAGACCAAGGTCAAGGTACCGGCAGATTCAATGTCTGGTGAGGCCCCACGTCCCGGTTCATAGCCCCCCAGCTCCTTGTTGTGTTCTCACATGGTGGAAGGGGTGAGGGACTCCCTGAGGTCTCTTATAAGGGCACTAATCCCATTCCGGAGGGCTCCACCCATCACACACCAGATTTCAACATAAGAATTTCAAGGACACACAAACATCTAGTCTATAGTAACAGTGGGGGCAGAGATTAGTGAAGTGCTTTGAAGGTGGAAGAAGGGGCCCTGAGCCAGGAAATGCGGGCAACCTCTAGAAGGTAGAAAAGGAGACGAAACGAAGAAACACATTCTCCCCTCAGAACCTCGAGAAGGAACCAGGTCTCCTGACACCTTGACTTTAGCTCCCTGAGACTGATTTTGGACTTCCCTCCAGAACTGTAAGAGAATAAATGTGCATTGTTTTAGGCCCCTAAGCTCATGGTAATTTGTTACAGCGGCAGTGGGAAACTAATACACCAGATGTTTGTCTATGGGCTAACGACTGAACCTCTCTGCACCTCAGTTTCATAATTTGTGAAATGGGGATAGTCATACGGTGCCCACACCATTACCTGGTGCTGAAGATGCCAGGATTTGATCTGTCTGAGGTCCTTCATACTTGGCACACAGTATGTCCTGATTAAATGTCAGCTATTACTACCACTACCACTAATGTTATTGTTAATGCTAATATGAAAATAAGCATGAGCATTCAAGACCCTAAAATAAAAGCCAACCCAGGAGCCACTTCTTGTTGGGCTAAATGACAGCCTGTCTGTGGGGGCTTTCTCATGCTGTTTTATACTGGGGGACTAATTCTGTGCTGGGGACTCATGGATGAGTTCCAGGCATCTTTGCGTTCCCTGTGATTATATCCCAGCACCTGGCAAAGGACCTGGCACACAGTAGGTACTGCACAAATATCTACGTTGGGATTAAAACCAGAGTAATTTGTGTTTCTATGCTTTTTGCTGTTTTTGTTATTGTTTTTTCTGGTAGCTTTGAGGAGAGTCTGGCAGACCCCAGCACAACTGGGGACCTGCTTTGTGGGGATGGACTGGCCTCCTGTCCCCAGCCATCTGGCAAACCCTGGCACCACCTCCCCAAGGCCTCCAGTGCTCACTCTCCAGACCCGGTGCCAGCCCTTCTTCTCCCTCCTGCCACTCAGCCCAGCTCCCTGCTTTGGAGACATCATCTCTATGGTGACAATTTCCGGAGCATTGGGCCAACTGGGGCCCGAGGGAGCAAAGGAGGGAAGGGTGTCCACGCCAGCCAGCCCCTCTCAGGGACCCACTCAAGCCAGGATGCTATGTCTCTAATAGAGAGCTTGGCTGCAGAGCCTGGCAGATCCTGGAGTCATTGGGGAGTGGCTGGGCTTGTCTTTCAGTGACTTCTTTTTATACCTTGCTCCCTTCTCGTGTCATCTCCTCTACTCCCCAACCCTGTTCAAAGATCACAGTGCCTCTGAAGGACCATAAGTTGTCTGTAAAATGGGTTTTCGGTAAATGTGAAGAGAGAATCTGTGATGCCATCAGTGTGATGCCTGGGAGCTAGTGAGTACTCAGTATGTTTACTCTGTGTTGTCTGTTGTTTGAGGTGGGAAACTGAGGCCTGGAGCCTGTCCCCAGGGCCCGCCCAGGCATCAGCGCTATTTCCTTCCTCTGGAGCACCTTCTTCCCTGGGCTCCTTCCTCTTTCTTTCTCCCAATCAAAACTTACCTTCTGTTGTCTACTGACAGCAGGGCCCTGCAAAACGACTGGTTGTTTATTTCTGATAAACAGAGCCATTCCTGAATGTCTGAGTTGGAGGCTTTTCAAGGTGTTTTTTACGTCTGAGGAGTCCCAGTGAGGCTAATGCTTTCATTCCAAGACAAAATCTTGGGAAGGTAAACGTTTTCAGGCACCAGGCAGTGGGAGGATTTCAAAATAAAAAAGATGGTGTCATTGAAGCTCAGAGAAGTTAAGCAACTTGCTCAGGGCCGCACAGCTGGTAACTGGATTTGAACCTGGGTCTGCTTTTCAATTGGTCTCATGTAACATTCTCCTTTCCTTTCCTTGGTCTCTTAATCATTCACCCACAGTCATGCACAGGAGACATCATCTGTCAGATGCCCTCAAACCAGTGGTCAAATGCTGATTTATTAGCTGGAATTCAGCAGGCTGGTGAAGACAAACCTGGCTGCAGCTGGGAGAACAGACTGCATCAAAAACCTCTCATCTTCCCAGGTGGATTGAGAGCCATTTGTAATGCAGCTCTAACTCTGGGCAAGGACCCAACTCCCCACCATCACCTCTGGCTGAACCATTTCCTAAAAATACAAGAAGATATTTTGCCCCTCACGAGCCCTGAGGTCTGAAGCCAAAGTTAGAGACCCCGGCAGCCTGAGCCCTCTCCCCCTCACTGTTTGAAATGCATCTCTTCTCCATCTTTGTCCCCCACTTTCCTTAGGGAGTTGGAGGTGTCAGGGAGAGAAGAGAATAACAATGGGCTAGAAATAGCACTGGAGACTCTGGGGTCAGAATCAGCCTAGGAGTGTCCCTGCTAATCCGCTGCATGTAATTAAGACTTGCAGATTCGTGCTGCTGAGGCATTGGCGGCAGTGTAATTAATCTTAGGCACCTTGGGGTGGCTCAGCATCCCCAAATGGCCACTCTTGTCATTTAGCCAATCTCAGTAGGATGAGCTCAGGCTAAGGCTGATGGGTGTCAATGCCGCTTGTGGTCATAGCTGAACTCATTCATTCATTCACTTCCTCCCCATTCATTCATTCCTCAGATATTTGCTAAGTTCCTTCTGTAAGCTCAGTATCAAAGAGACAAAATGAACAGCCTCTGCCCTGCAGGGCTCTCCGAACAGTAGAAGGAACAAAATGTAATTGCAGCACTGAGGAGTAGCGCCTCTGTCAGCCCCTGAGGCTTCCTGGAGGAGGGGGCATAGGAGTTGTTTTACCTTTTCAGAATGACAGGATAGTTGGTGCTCATTGTGGCAAATTCCAACAAGGCAGAGTATGTCAAAGAAACAAATGAAAGTCTTCTTGTTCCTTCCTCTCAATGCCGCCTCCAGAGGTAACCACTGTTAATGGTGGGGCATTTAGTCTTTCGAGGTCTTTCAGTGTGTGTGTACGTGTACAAGGTTGACATTTAGGTTGGGAACTTGATGCAACCATGTTGCTAACCTTTTTTGATGTCATAGGGATTATTCATTATGAATTCGTACCAACTGGACAGTTAACCAAGTTGACTATGTGGAAGTGCTGAAAAGGCTGCAGTGAAAAAGTTAGACGACCTGAACTTTTCAATAATTCATGGCTCTTGCATCACGACAATGCACCAGCTCCCACGGCACTGTCTGTGAGGGAGTTTTTAGCCAGTAAACAAATCACGGTATTGGAACACCCTCCCTACTCACCTGATCTGGCCCCCAGTGGCTTCTTTCTGTACCCAAAGATAAAGGAAATATTGAAAGGAAGACATTTTGATGACATTCAGGACATCAAGGGTAATATGCTGACAGCTCTGATGGCCATTCCAGAAAAAGAGTTCCAGAATTGCTTTGAAGGGTGGACTAGGCGCTGGTATCGGTGCATAGCTTCCCAAAGGGAGTACTTGGAAGGTGACCGCAGTGGTACTCAGCAGTGAGGTATGCAGCACTTTTCCAGGATGAGTTCGCGAACTTAATTGTCTGACCGGATATCAGCTAACAAGTTGCAGTGTGGTTTGTAGTTGTCCCCGTGCCAACTGCAGAATCTCTGACCTCTTAGAGTTCTTGCAAAAGAATCCATGCATATGCATCAAAAGCCCTAGTGAGCCATGTGGAATTTACTGGAACCTTCTTAGAGGAGGCAGAGGAAGGGTTACGCTGCAAGGTGCAGGGGAGGAAAAAGAAACTTTCCTTTTTACATTCTTAGGCTAAAGAAGGGGTTAGTATTGGGCTTCTGGGTGGGGAGGCCAGTTGTGGGAAGTTGACCAGGAAAAGTATGGGAAACCAGGGTGGTGTGGTCAGGGCTGTCGTGCGGATTTCAGTCTTGCTTCTCCACGGAGAAGAGTTGTGAAGAGTCCTTCTCTTCCCTCTATGGAAGAGGAGATGGTTCTGCAAATGGAAATTTCCTTTACAAAATGAAAATGTGTGCCCTGTTTTTAAGAGCTTGTCCTGAGTCTGCTGGTTCTCAGTGGCCTTGAGCTCAAAATAATCCATATGCCAAAGAGGCAGATGTTGGGGTGGCATGGGGTCCCCTCAAAGACACACCCCAAACAACAAGTCCGGCCCTTGGCCCCGTCTCCTTAGCTGATTCCTGCACCTCTGAACAGAGCAGTAGCTCAGGATTCACTTCTTCCTTGGACCTCTTCTCTTCTCCATCTAAATTTGACTTAAAGTACCATTTCAGCGTGTATGACTTCCCAGTTTATAGTCTTCACACTGATGGTTCCCCTGAAGGCTAGGCTCGCACAAGCAACTGCCTACTCAACGTCTCCTCTAGGACATCTAATAGGAACCTCAGACTTGTTCAAAATCAAACTCAGTCTCCAAACAAAAACCCTGCTCCTGCCACAGTCTTCCCAACATCAGTAAATGGCCAATCCATCCTCCCATGTGCATGGCCCCCGAAACCCGGAGTCATCCTTGACTCCTCTTTTTCTCTCATATCCCACATCTGATGTATCAACCAAGCCTGGCTGCTCCCCATTTAAGCCATTTCTCGAATCTGATCACTTCTTACCACCTGCGTTGGTCTCATCCAGGGCCAACGCCCTGCCAGTCATCTCTTGCCCTCCATCCGCCTGTTCTCACCATAGCAGCCAGAGTGATCAAGTCAGCTTCTTGTTTCTACTTACATTCCATCAGCCAGAGCGGGCCCAAGGTCAAGCCCAGCATCCAAGGGCCAGGGAAACACATACCTTCAGTGGAGGTATGAGAGGGAGGGAGTCAATATTTGGTGAATAATCATTTATTTGACACTAAGGCCTTTGAAATTTCAAGATATATTGATTGAATTCTACTGTGGGTCTAGGCACTGTAAGGGAGCGTGAGGGACAAGTCCTGTAGCTTGGTCCCTGATTGCAGAACAAAACCAGCCATCTTTCTTGAGTTCTGGGTAGAGGCGGGAAGGATGAATACATGTAGAATGATCAAAGAAGTGATGAATTGTTAAATTAGATATGATCACGTGCAAGCTTGCAGGGCACGGAGGGCAAATGCTTGGCCCGGTGAGTAAGGGAATTCACTGAGGAGGCTGGGATAATGCGAAAAGTCTCCCGGACGACTTGGGTTCCTGACCTGGGGCTAGAGGGTTGGCTGGAGCAGACTCTGGACGTATGGGGTAGAGAAGGCATTCAGGGCAAGGAGACTGGCCTGAGCAAAGGTAGAGCGGGAAGGAGGAGGGGGGCATGGGGCACTGGTGGGGCTGGTGTCGGAGGAAAATAAATTTCAGGGCTCAGATGAGTTGTTCTGGGCGTGAATCTCAGTTAGTCATTAATTAATTGACCTCTTCAGTGAATATTTAGGGCGCACCTATTTTTTAATATTACTGTTTATATTATATATTACATATAATTATAATATACTACTTATAACTAATATATAACATATTGCATGTATGTTATAATGATATGGAATGCGTGTTATACATTACATGCATTATTATGTATTACATATTGTTATGGACTGAATGTTCGTGTGCCCCCCGAATTCATATGTTGAAATCCTAGCCCCTGGTGTGATGGTATCAGGAGGGAGGGATCTTTGAAAGGCAATTAGGACATGAGGGTGGAGCCCTCATGAGTGGGACCAGTGTCGTTATAAGAGGGACTCCGGAGAGGTTCTTTGCCCCTTCTCCCGTGTGTGGACACAACAAGAAGACGGCTTTCTATGAACCGCAATACAAGTCGTCACCAGACATGGACTCTGCCAGCACCTTGATTTTGAACTTCCCAGACAAAATCAATAAAGGAGAAACAAATGTGTGCTGTTTAAAGCCACCCAGTCTGTGGTATTTTTGTTATAGCAGCCTGAACTGAACTAAGACTGTCTAATTATATGGCACATATAGTTACAATAGGAATATATTCTATGTACCTAATCACATATAATGATAATGTATGTTTTATAATATGTTAATACTATTTATAGTTACATTGTATACTATGTTAGGTATGGCATTTATTGATCGTACCAGATACTTTTCTAAGTGCTGGATTTATGTACAGCAGGGAACAACGTAGAGAAAGATCTCCGCTCTCGTGGTGCTGACATGCTGGTTGGGGAGACAGACGTATATGGGGGAATACTAAGGTGCTGTGGAGAAACTTACAGCTGAGAAAGGAGAACTAGGAAGTGTGGGAGAGGGGTGCGTGTGTCGTCCACTTTAGAGAGAGAAGTCAGGGAGTCAGGGAAGCTTCCCTGACAAGGTGACATTTGAACAGAGACCGGAAGGAAGTGGGAGGGGGCAGCATGCTAACCACTGAGCGAGAGGATCCCAGGGCACAGCCAGTGCAAAGGCCCTGAGGTGGGAACAGGCACGAGGGAGAAGAAGATGCAGGGCCAGTGAGGTGACGGGGGCAGCTTGGCCTTGGAACCACGGCGGGGCTTGGCTGCCACTCTGATTAAGGTGGGGGCCGCAGGAGGCTGTGGAGCAGAGGCCTGACGGGATCTGCCTGGCATTTTAACAGGATTCCTGAGGCTGCTTGGGGGGGATCGTTGGCACTGCGGTGTGGGAGGAAGCAGGGACGAGACTCCTGAGGGTGGCTGGGACCAGGCTGGTGGCAGCCGGGGTGGGTCGAAGCGAGAAGCAGTACATCATTTACCCTCGCTTGACCCACCCGGCTTGGCCTCACCCTTCCAGAGCTTTCTATGCTGTTATTTCCTGGTGTTTAGGGACAATGTGAAAACCTTATCCCATCTGCATGTAGCATATTATAAATAATGAAAACAACTCCTCACAAACCCAAGAGAGATGTGGAGACACATATCGATTGGGTCTTGATGAAAAGGCCAGGATGTTAAAATACTCATTGATAAAAGTTTCTCTGGAGGGGCCCAGGCTCACAGAGCTCCTATGGAGTATCTCCCTGTGATGAGATCATTACTTTCTTTCCCCGAGAAATTAACCTGTTTTCTGCGTTGGGTTTAATTTTGCCACCACAAGGAGAAGTTCACATCCATGAATTTAATCTCTCCCTTTTGGACAATTACCTACTGCTGTTTGCTTTTTTTAAACCAGCTTTTGCTTATTCGGCTCTATAGTGACAGGGGAGGACCTTTTTTATTTGACTTTTAATTGGGTCAATAGTAATCATAAAAATGATTATAGTAATAGATGCTATTCATCAAGCCCTTACTATGTGCCAGGCACTGTGTTAAGAGCTTTATATATAGTACATGAAACCACTGGCTCATTGCAACTCTATGAAGTCACTATCGTGACTATGCCCCACAGTACAGATGAGAAAACTGAGATGTACTGTAATTTGCCCGAGGTCACACAGCGAGGAAGAGGTAGAGGAAGATTCAGACTCAGCCCTTTCTCATGATTTTTTACCACTCCCTTAGGTGTGCAGTCTACATTTTAATTTTTGTCCGTATAGGGCAGTGGATTTTCCTGTCTGTCAATTCATCTGTTCATCTAAACATCCATCCATCCAACATTTTTTTTCCCCCAATCTTAGTTGCAGGGGGCACAGCCCACCATCCCATGCAGAAATTGAACTGGCAACCTTGTTGAGAGCTCACGCTCTAACCAACTGAGCCATCCGGCTGCCCCCATCCAATCTTTTTACTACTATTTATTGAGCCCCTTATGTGCTAGACAGAGTGCTGGTGATACCATGATGCTTTGCTCAGGTTTCACCTCCTCCCTAGAGCTCACAATGATTTATTCTCATTTTAGGGTTCCCTGAGGTAGAGATTCTTGTTCAAGTGATTTATTGAGGAAAAGGTCGTAGAAGAAGGGAAATGAGAAAAGCAGAGGTGGGCAGGAAAAAGCTAAGCATCAATGTAGTCTCAGGAGGAGATAGAGCTTTCCTTATGGTTTTGAGCCTGGAGACGACATATTTCTTGAAGCTCGGAATTTTATGAATACCTCAAGACCTGGAATGAGAACCAGGGTCTAAATCTTGGCTCCACTAGGTGACCTGCAGCAAGTCATTTGAATTCTCTGTTGTCTCTTCCCTCTAGACTCACTTTGCTTCCCTCTAGACTCGCTCTGACTTTGTCTGTGACATGGCATTCAAATTCCAGGTCAAAACAGGAAGTAAGCACCATCTGCTTGAAGGACGTGATTCTCAGGGCAGCAGGGACGGCCATGTTTAATGTCAGTTAAAAACATAAACAGGTCACCGGTTTGAGTGGATGACATCCATGTCAATTGCTGGTGTGTGTGTGTGTGTGTGTGTGTGTGTGTGTGTGTGTGTGTGAGATTTGTATGATGAATCGATTGAGTATCTCCCCAAATACAACGTGGTGCTTTCAGATGTTACGTGAGGCGATTTGGGGTGCAGCATTACATAACCACACAAAGAAAAGTCTCCATGACTTCATCATGGGGAAAGTCTCCGTTGGGTGCTCTCATTCCTCTCCAAAGCTCTGCTCTTATGAATAGGTACTTGGTACTGTGTTTATGGGCGATGTCAAACGTGCAAAAGCAGACAGAATAGTATGAGCCTGCACGTACCCAGCACGCAGCTTCAGTAATTAGCAACTCGCAACTAGTGTTATTTAGTCTATGCTCCTGCCCACTTTTCTCCTTCCCATACCGTGTTTCCCCAAAAATAAGACCTAGCCAGACAATCAGCTCTAATGCGTCTTTTGGAGCAAAAATTAATATGAGACCTGGTCTTATATTATATAAGACCCGGTATTGTATCGTATCGTATCGTATCGTATCGTATCGTATCGTATCATATCATATTATATTATATTATAATACAATATTATATACCCGGTCTTATATTATAGTAAAATAAGACTGGATCTTGTATTAATTTTTGCTCCAAAAGACATATTAGAGCTGATTGTCCGGCTAGATCTTATTTTCGGGGAAACATGGTACTAAATACCTGCCACCTGGCACCATAATACTGACTCCCTGGTTGCATCTAGTCGGTTCTTGGCACCAAGTCTGCTATTTAAGCCCATGTGCATCTTATCCCAATGGGCAGGTCCATATACACCAGTTAGATAACCATCCAAGTTAATTACATCCTACATAGCAATAAGATGAAGGCTCGTGTCTCTAATCAATCCCTAATGTACTATTTGCCAAGATGCATTCTGCGGAACACTAGTGTTTTTAGGGATCTTGATAATTGATAACCCCTAAAAGGTTTTGTAGTAAAAAAGCCTGGAAAACAATGGGTTAAACAGGGTTGTTTACTGCAGGACTTCTCAGAGCCTTTAGTACATTAATGGTGTTGAGAGGCTTCAAGAGGGGGTTAGCAAATCCAGAATTGTCCCACCGTATTTTACCCCCAGGACTCTGATTTTTAACACCACATCTCACAGGACCACTGTTTTGGGGAACAGGTCTCTGGAGGTGCTCCTTTAACCATCTATTCAAGTATCCTGAGCTAGAGAATGTAGCATATTACCATGTTGCCCTATACTGAGATGAGAAGCCTCAAGCTGTTCGAGAAAGTTCAACCTGTCATTTATGGAACAAGGAGAAGGAGAATATGGCTGATATCGTCAGCCTTTTCCATTTAATGTGGGTACCCACGAAAACTGCTCTGGGTTCATGCCGCCCTCCCTAAGCTCTGACTTATCATTAGTTTTAGACCAGATGGTAAGTGATCACAGCCTTTAGGGAATGAGACAGATCTGGTTCAAAATTATCCCCCTCTTAATAGCTGTGTGTCCTTAGGCAGTTGCCGCAAACTCTCTGAGACTCTGCTAAGAATCTGACCCTAAGGCAAGGATTCCTGTGCAAGGGATTTAATTGGGAGGAGCTAGAAGAGTGCTGGAGTGATACAGGGAAGGGAAGGTGGCCAAGACGGAAACAGCATTTAGCTGGCCTCCAGGGTGGGCCAAGGAGTGGTGAGTAGAAGGTTATTCCTGGATGGGAGTGGGGTTAATGCCCACTTCAGGCTCTGCTTTCATGGCCAGAGAGGCTTCTGCGGTTCTGTACAAAGCCTCACAAAGGTGCAGAAATTGGCAGCTGGAAATGGCTGGAGGACACTGAAAGGCTAAGGCCCAAGGATTGGCCCCAGCCCCACAATATTGCACTGCCACCTGTACGGCAGGGTTAGGTGAGGATGGGACCCAAAAGTGCTCAGCGTGGCGCCTGGTAACAGTGATAACATCTAACGGTTGTGTGGTACTGACTAGAGTGCCAGGCACACGATTGAGTCTTCACAACAGCTCAGGCAGCTCTGGGCAGTTATTTCCATTTTATAAACAAGGAAATGGAAGCTCAGAGAGGTTCAGTAACTCCTCAGAGGTCACACAGCTGGGGAATAGTGGAGCCTGGGTTCAATATTACACTCTGGCTGAAGGCTTTGACCTTAACCACTGCACTACACAGCCACACTCCACAGATGCTCATTAATTGTCCCTCCCCTCTCTCTCCTCCCTCTTCTCTCTTCCTCTCCTTTCTCCCTCCTTCTCTCAGAAGTTATCCTGGAACACTCAATGCCCAATAAATATATTTTGAATTGAATAGCATCCCAGTTGGGTGCAATAGATGCTTAGTTCACTACATTTTGATTGAATCAACTGTCAGAGAAATCTGAGTGCGTACGAGTTCTGTGGAGGGACGGGATTGTGGCTACGGAATTTAATACCCTTTGCAAATCTCAATAACTTCCTGAAATTCTCTAAGGGATGTGGAATGGAAGAGCATGAAGAATGATGAACATGACAAGTGGGGATCCTTTAGTCCCTGATGTTCCCTCCTCTTCAGTGCTCTAGATTTTTTTCTTTGCTAGTTTCCTCCCTTCTCCTCTTAAGCATCCTTCCTCCCCAGCATAGTTGGTGGAAAAAAACAACTGCAGTGTAAATGCAGTCCTTCTTAATGGGATATTTGTGTGTCTGGGGCATGGAAAGTGGCTGGGTCACGCTGAACAGTCAAACATTAAGAAGCTTGTTAAGCAAGAGGGCTGGGTGTGGTTAAATTAGGGCACATTTCCGTTTTCTGTGTGTTTAGAATTGTCTGACTAAAAGTCCATCAGTCAAACATGAAAAATGTCTGGTTGCAGCCATGGACTAGCCTTTGCGTTGGAGAAAGCAAATTTTGAAAAGGTCACTATTTAATTTTTGCCTCTTGCATCCAGCCTGCATCTTGGCTCTAGGAAATTCAAAGCTATGCAGTAAAATCACTGCTTGCTCGTTTGCTTTTAACTCTGGTGAGCTTAGCTCACGTTTGTAGCCATTGCTTGGAACAGCATGCTGTAAGTGACCTGGCTCAGAGGGCTGTTCGATGTGGTTGAACGTGAAGATTAGACTTTTAACCTCAGAGAAATGCTAGAAATTGTGGAGATCTGTGACTGTATTTTTAGGAGAGAGACAGGTGGGCTCTTGTATGCCTTGAAATGTGGCAAAGGTACAGAGAAAAGTGAACACAGAGAAAAGCAACACAGAGAAAAGCAAAATCATGACCTCGGGGAGACCAAGCCTTGATCATATTATTTGAGTGCCTGGATCCAGCTGTACCTGAGCTGTGCCTGGTCATTTCATTTACCTGAAGCAATAAATTCTCATTTAAAAAAAAAAACTTCGAAAGTTGACTTTTGTTTTGCTATAACTTAAGGGGTTCTGGCTGATAAGTCAAACATGAAGATACTGTGAGAGTTGCAGAAATGACGCTTATTAGGTTCAGAGTTTGAAATGGTAGTTTACTAGATCAACACAAGGCATGATTCATTTTAAGGGACTCTTGATTCTTGTGACCCCACCACAGGGTCACAGTGTCCAAATCAGTATGTCTGAGTTGCTGCCTCATTTGAAGTTAGTACACTTGGTTTCATTAAACGTCTACTGGTTCCTTTGGTTTTGCCAAACAAGGTTCTTATCTCTGTGGCTTTTTCTAGATTCTCTGGGAAGAGATCATCCATGCACTTTATAGATCTACTCAGTTTTATTGCCAGGAAGCCTTGCTGTCCTCTGAAAGCTGTGCTTTAATAACTCAAGCAAAGCTCTTGAACTGTGTTTTAAGATTGTTGTCACAACCGGGAAAAAAAATCTGCAAGCAATGCCTGACCTACATTGGAATCTTGCTTTCGGGGAGGCAGGGGTAGGGTTTTTCAAAGCGGAGAGAGCTCTCCTCCGTAAATGTCATCCTTCCACTCCAGCTGGAGCTTGAATCGCTCTCCTTGGGGGTAAATCCCATCTGGTTTGGATTTCATAGTACGGTTCTTAAGTATCTTCACAGAATTGTTCGAAGATTGCAATTGCTTCCAGTAGGTCTGATTCATGAGTTTGTGGTTACAGCAGCTGCTCTCTGAATCAATTTGTCCATATGAATGGGGTTTTGAATGAAGGGGGATGGAAGCAGACAGCTTGTGGGCAGTCACAAGAAGCAGTTTCCTAGAAGAGTGGTGAGACACGGGGCTTCCAGCCTAGGTTCAAATCCCAGCTCTGTCCCTAGTCGGGGATATTGTCTCTGAGGTTCAGTTTTCTCTCTGTAAAATGAGGTTAATAACACTGTTTGCCTCATGGTTTGCTGTCAGGATTAAATTTGACAATGAATGCACAGTACGTAGCCCAATGGCAGAGTTATGGGACTATGTGCTGTCGGCACATAGTAAATGCTCAATAAACAGTAGCTGTTTGTCTCCATCAGGATGCTTTTATTATGACAAAAAAAATCCTGATTCAATGGGCCTAAACAATAAGGAAACTTTATTATTTCAAGTAACAGTGACTCCAGGATGAATTCACTACCTTGATTAATTTCACCAAAGAACAGTGTTCCATATTTCTCCTCTGCTATCTTAGTGTCAGCAGCTCTAACGGTCACGTGATAGCTCTTCCCACTTCTAGGTGTCAGATGCAATTTCATGTCTGGTCAGGGAAGAATTTCCATTTTCTTTTGTGTGTCTCCTTTTAAGAGCAAAAATACCTTTCTCCGAAGAACCCAGCAGTTGTCTCCTTACCTCTTACTGGCTGGAACTGTAGCACATGCCTAAAGCAAAAGGAATGGACCCAGCATGATGACCGTGGGAGAGGATCTCCTTTGCCCAAGAATCTTGTGGCAGATTGCATTTTCCAAGGATCACAACAATATCCCATCTCACAGACTCTTCTCATAAAGTGATTTTGGTGGTCTTTCCATTGAGTGGTGGTCTCTGCGTCCTTTCCCCTTGAATCTGGGCAAGTTTGTTACTATGGTGGAGTGAAACCATGTGACTTCTGGGGGTAGGTTATAGAAGCCCAGTATAGCCTCCATCTTGTTTTCTTGGAATGCTTGCTCTTGGAAGCCAGCCGCCATGCTGAGAGGAAGCCCAAATAGTCTGTGGAGGGTCCCATGTGGAGGGGAACCAAGGCTCCTTGCCCACAGTCATGGTGAGCTCCTAACCTACAGCCAGTACCATCTTGCCAGCCATGCGAGTGAACCGTCTTAAAAGTGGACCATCCAGATTCTGGTCAAGCTGCCCCAGATGCCGTTGACGGAGCAAGGGTGAGTTATTCCATTGAGCTCTCCCCGAGTTGCAGATTTCTGAGCAAAGTCAGTGATTGTTGTCATTTTAAAACACTAAGTTTTTAAGTCGGTTTTTCCCTACCCAGAGATAATCATAACAGGTAAGCAGACCCTTGACAAAATGGGAGCTTTGATGGAAAGGCTGTTGGGAAGGCAACCAACTGTGTTTGCTACACAGTTAAAGAGAACGATGGCGATTACAATAATGGACTGGAATTTATTAAGTTATATTTCTAGTGCTGGTGGATAAATTCTCTTCCTGGTCCAATACATGAGGGCTTACAACAAAGGGAGATAGGTCTGGGGCAATCTTCAATGGAAAGGGTTCAAATTTAGACTTTTGATGTTTTCTGCAAATTGGGTTTTTGATCAGTCATCGTGTGTGCCTGAAAAGTGCCAACTTAGTCAGTGTCAACATTTAAACTATACCACAATTTCTGTCCCTCTGTTTTGACACTTCTTTATTATTTATCAATGTACCAAGCACATTAAAATATAGACATGGTTTGGATTTCTCTCAGTTGCTAAGAGTTCTTGCTGATGGATATGTTTTCTTGTTAATCACTTCTTGCTTGTCTTTAAACATGGAATTTCTGGACCATATCTTGGATCCTTGCTCAATTGATGGCTAACTCGTTCATTCATTCATTCATTCATTCATGTGTGTTTGAGGCCTGCCTTGATCAAGCCTTCCAATTTCTTATTCATCTTTTGTCTTAATTGTTCTTATCAAAGCAAGTCCATTGCTAGAGCAGCTGTGTAACTAACCAGAATACAAGCCCCCAGTGAGATTCTCACAGAACTGTCCACAGACCAGCAGCATTAGACTTAGCTAGGTCTCTGCGCTCTACCCCAGATCCTCTGAATTTCCAGATCGCCCCTCAGGGGTCAGGCCCGGGAATATGCATTTTAACAAGCATCCCTGTGATTCTCATGCCCACTAAAGTTCGAGAGCAATTGACCGGTTTTCCAGCATATACTTGAAGATGCTGTGTTGAAAAGCATTTTGGGGCTGAATATAGCAAACCCTGCCTCATTTATGATCCCTCTTATAAATTCACAATGTGAACTTGCCTGTTAAAGGCTCTGAGAAGTCCTGCAGGTAAGAAGCATGTTGCTCTTTCTTCAACCCAGTGTTTCCTAAACACATTTGTCCGTGCAACTTTTTTTTTTTCATGTCATGCCTATTGACATTCTGGAAATCAGTGCAGCATGGCACATGTTTTGATATATTACATGTGCTGGTGTTATTCTAGCAGCAATGATCCTGTGGCAAATTTACATTCACCGGGGAATATACGTTCTATGTAAGAAAGATTTCTGAGGAGGTAATTTTATTTTAAAAGTTTGTTGTGAAGACAGTGTGGACTAGAGATGTAATCACCAACCCGCCTTGTGACTGGACAGGTGTGGGTCCAAATCCTGGTCCACCACGTCTTAGCTATGAAATCTCAGATAATGTCCTTAAGCAGCTTCAGCCTCAGTGTCCTCACCTGCAAAATGGGAAGAAAAATATATTCCTGGCTGAGTTGTCGTATTAAATGTGAAAGCTTCTAGCACAGGGGCACACAGTGGGCTCCCCGTGGGGACTGCGTGGCTGGGGCAGAGTGAGCAAGAGGGAGATGAGGAGGAGAAGAGATGGGCGAGATGACGGGGTGGGGGGTGCAGACCGAGTGGGGCCCTGCAGACCACTCGAGGTCCCTGGCTTCCTTTCTGAAAGGGGCAGGGCATCTCGGCCAAGATGTGACCAGAGGAGTGATGGGAGCTGATTTTTTCTTTTCTAAACAGGATTACACCACCTGCTGTGTTGAGAGTAGATCCAAGGTGGGACCAGGGTAAAGGCAGGGAGTCATTTAGGACAGAGTCACAGCGATCCAGATGAGAGAAGATGAGAGCAGCTTCCAGGATGTTAGCTGTGGAGGCAACGGGAAGTGTCTGGATTCCGGATGTGTTGGAGGCTGAGCCAACAGAATTTGCTGATGGATTATGTGACTTCTCTGTCAGTAAAATGCTCTAGAGAAAACAAATGTTTTACTGTATCTGTAGGAATGGCTGCTAAGTGTCTGATATGTTGGGGCAAATCAATTTGTTGATAGATGATAGTTGCTGTTGGGCTGGTACCCAGATGGTCAGACTTTTGTTTGTTTGTTTTTATTTGTAATTATTTTATTTTTCAGTTACAGTTGACGGTCAATATTATTTTATATTAGTTTCAGTTGTACAGCCTAGGGGTTAGACATTTATATAATTTAAAAAGTGATCCCCCAATTAGTCTAGTACCCACCTGGCACTATTCCCTATGCTGTACTTTACATCCCTGTGACTATTTTGTAATTACCAATTTGTATTTCTTAATCCCCTGACCTTTTTCCCTCAGCCCCCTAACGCCGCTCCATCTGGCAAGCAGATTGCCCTTCACCTCTGGTGCCTTTTGGTCTATCTGCTTGGATTTGAAGGATGAAGGAGAAGGTACTGATAATGATAACAGCTAATGTTGTTGGAGAAGTTGATGCCAGACACCGTTCTTAGTACTCATATATCATAGGGTAGATATTCTTTGTTATATATTTACAAAAAAATTTGAAATAACCACAAAGTTACAGAAAAGTTGTTACCAAAAAATGTTTCCCTACTGCATCATTTGACAATAAGTTGCCTCATTTAGCTTTTTGGTGCGTCAGTTTCCTCTAGTGGAAAAAGATGACGAATGTGGGATTTCAAGTCAGACAGACCTAAGTTCAAGTCTTGGACCTACCACTGACTTGATGGATGGACTTGGGCCAGGCAGAGCAACTCTCTAAGCCTCAGTTTCCCATTCTGAAAAAGGGGATAATTACAGCACCTTCTTTCTCAGGTGGTTGTGTGGCTTCTGTGGGGTGATGTGTGTAAAGCAGCTAGCAGAGAGCCTGGCCTTGATAAGTCGTTAGTAAAGGTGTGCCTAGGATTCTTGCTTAGGGCTCAGAAAATAGTGTATTTCACTCCAAAGGGGGAAACAGTAATTAGAGACACAATTTGGTCTACGCCCCTGGAAGGGATCTTCATGGCAGTGAAGATTGTCTTCCCATTTTACAGATGAGGTAGTTGAGTCCTAGAAAGAGTAAGAGGCTCAGGGCGGCTGGATAGCTCAGTTGGTTAGAGCGCGAGCTCTCAACCACAAGGTTGCCAGTTCAATTCCCGCATGGGATGGTGGGCTGTGCGCCCTGCAACTAAAGACTGAAAATGGCGACTGGACTTGGAGCTGAGCTACACCCATCACAACTAGATTGAAGGACAACGACTTGGAGCTGATGGGTCCTGGAGAAACACATTGTCCCCCAATATTCCCCAATAAAATGTATTTTAAAAATAAGAGTAAGAGGCTCTTGACAGGAAGCAGATGTGGTATTCAAGGTTTTCTGTCCTGTTCAGTTTTCAGAATGTTTTATTAAAAGTGGGTGTGCTACCTTTGGTGAGAAATTAAGGAAGAGTTATTCAGGAAGCACCTCTTCTGATGAAAATGAAAACACTTTGTTGCCACAGCAGCTTTGAACAAACCTCCTTCTTCCTTACCCCACCCCTCTCAACAAGCAACCCAGCGCCTCCCGGGTCGGCAGGCCCCTGCCATTGTACCTGAACATCCTGAGGTGTTTAAACATCAGAGCAGGGACCGTCCTCTCCACTCTACTTGGGGACAAAATTGCTTTCTTCTGACAGAGACGTAATTGTGTCAGGATCTCAGCAGGGGGGAGGGAGGACGAAATGCTGAAAGTCGTCCTGTATCCTTACAAAATTGCTCACTCTGCTCTCATTCAGTGGGGCAGCTTTGCTTTCTTTGGGTTTCCATTAACTTTTTTTTTTTTCTGGTCTACCATTGAGTGCTTACCGTGTGTGTGACTCTGTAAAGCTCTTTATTTATGTAGAGGAGTACTTTCCTGGCATCTCTCCCATTTAACTCATTCCAGAGTAACCATATCCCACTTAAGTCTCACTCTGTAGGAATGCAATGCTGGACGAAGAAGTTTTAGTATGAGGTCCTCTATGTATGTGTGCGTGCATGCATGCAATTCATCCATTCATCCACCCATCCATCCATTTACTCATTCATCCTGTGAAGAAAGTATTGTTATTTTGATCTTATAGATAAGGCACCCAAAGCTCAGAGAGGTTGTCATATGCCTAAGGTTACACAGCCAATAAAGAGAAGTGCTGGGTTTCGCTATAAGCAATAGGAGGAGCTCACTCTTCTCCCATTGTCTTCGGCAGGGGCCAGCAAACATTTTCTGAAAGGGCAAGATAGTAATTATTTTAGGCTTTGTAGGACACACTGTTTCTTTTACAACTACTGAACTCTGCCATTGTAGCACAAAAGCAACCGTGGACAATATGCAAATGAATGGGTGTGACTTTATTATAATAAAACTTTGTTTACAGAAACAGGTGGCAGGCCAGGTTGGCCCATGGGCTATAGTTTGCCAACTCCTGCTCTATGTATGGTCTTGAGGGTTGTGAATCATAGTGACCCATTCTTCCTGAACCCTCAGCTACAGGGGTGGGCACATAATCAGGCTTGGCCAATCAGAGACTTCTCTGGGATTGATATATTGATGATGAAAGAGAGAAGTACACTTTTCACTGAGTTGCTAAATTAGAAAAATGAGAGTATGGGGTGGAGGTGGTCATGATATAGAGTGAAGCCAAGCAGAGACAAGGTGCCAGGCAATTGGTGGGAGTGGGAAAGAAGGCAGGGGAGAGGAGAGAGAGAAAGATTGATTGATTATTGGTTAAGCTTCTGGATTCAGCCATGCTTGAGGTGAGTTGAACATATATTTCTAGATTCCCCAATAATGGGAGCCCATAAATCCCTTTTATTTGCTTAGATAGTTTTGAATTGAGTCTCTGTCACTTGAAACCCAAAGAGTCCAGACTACTACACCTCCAGTGTATTGGCTTCATAGTCTCATAATACAGGCACATGTCCCCCACATGATTAGAAAAGATGGCTTCCCACAGCTGCAGAGTCACATTTTCCCAGCGTCATGAACCCAGAGAAAGAAGTGGCCTTCCTCATTAGTTTTAACAGAAAGCCCCAAGGCAGGCCTCTGATTGCTAAGCTTAGGTCACTTGTCCATCCTTAAAAACTCATTTGGCCCAGGAAACCTACAGCACGAAAGGGCCAGTTTCAGTTTTGTGCTGATGACAGGAAGACAGGTTGCCCACTGGGTTCTGGAGGAGACAATTTTTGTGACCTGCACCACATTCCCTCTGCGTCTGTGATTTCAGCACCGCGGTGACGGACAGCTCCATGTCCCTGGAAGCCTTAGAACCCAGCATGTGCTGTATTCCCTCTATGCTTTTCCACTTCTGACCTCTTTTCTATAGCGCAGAGGCCACTATGCAGAGGCTGGAGAGCTGGGGAGTTAACATTTCCAGGAGTAACCTTCAACTAGCGGGGGACAAGAGCCGGTGGATAAATACCCCAGAATGTCCTTTGGATGGACATTGCGAGGCATTCTGCGTGGTTCCTCGGTTCTCACTTGTCCAAAAGTCCGTATTTCCCCACTGACTCACAGGATTTAGTCCATCTAAGTTTGAATCCTGGCTGTTGTATTATTAGAAGTGGACAAATCCCTGTGTTTCAGCTTCCTCGTCTGTCAAATGGGCATAATACTTGTCCCTATGTCCCAGAGGTTAAATGTTGTAAAGATTAAGTGAGTAAATATTAGATAAAGAGTTTGGAACAATGGCTGCCTGGCATAAGCTAGATATTCTGTAAATTTTGGTCATTATTTGTTTGAATTTGAGTGTTTTCTTGGTTTTGGCTATTAGTAGTCTCCCTTCAGATGTCTTTTTATTCTCCGGGTTTATGGTCTGTAAACAAAAACTCCATTGCATAAGGAGATTACACTTATTTGTTGGAACCCAGTTGTGAATTCATTTGAAAAGGAGGAAGCGTCATCTTGTAATACAAATGATCGCCCTTCATTGTTTTTCTAGACTCTGATTTTAAAAACATCAGATTCCCTGAAAGCTGCTTTGCTATTGCAAAGCCTCCCTGAGTCTCATTTAGTCTGTGGAAAGAGCAGTAGCTACAAAAAGGCACAAAGTTACTTCCCCGTTAGGTGAATCGAAGTGAATTTAGAGTCAAAAGCATCTGCTCTGGCAGACCAGCCCCCTCACTACTCACTTGGAACAAGCATTAATACATCAGACGCCTCCAATTTCTTGTATTTACCTGAGCTGGGAGTCAGGTTCTGCAGTTTCAGCCATGGCCGCACTCACAATGTGGGTCACCGATGGGAAATTATCCTGCTACTGTTTCAGACAGAAATGGAACTTAATAGCTTATGTCTTTTTTTCCCTCTGCTATGTGGTGCCAGGGACATTTTAATGGTTCAGGGAAAGGGGGGAGGGGAGGATATGTCTGAAAGCCTTGCCTTTTAGTGTTCTGTTTCATTCACTAGATTGGTGACCATATTCTGAATTTTCTTCCCTGGCCAGTCTTTAGCTTTCATTGCCATCAATTCTCCCTGCTTTTGGAATGAGCCTGTGCCTCCCAGCTCTGACACCTCCCAGCTGTGAGCCTCACCTGGAACCTCTTCTGTTTCATTGCTACAGTCCAGCCAGGCGGGTTGAGGGTGTGAAAAGCAAACTGCTCTAGTTTCCCCCTTCATAGCTGGGATTTGGGAGAATAAGAGGCAGGAGGATTTTCTTTTACTTGCAAACTTCTTTCTAGTCAAGCAAACTGAATGAGAAAGCAATGGTTAGAATGGCAATGAGATGCCTGAATCCGGGAGCTTGGTGGGGGAAGGGAAGCCCACACGCACACAGTAGGCCCTGGAAGGTACATGGGGAAGGGGGGGTCTCTGTACCTACGTGTTTTCCAGTGATGACCTGCCCCATCCCCACCTCCAGGACATCTTTGCCCAAAGCAAAGGTCCTGAGAAACTGTAAACCACTTTCTAGAGCCCAAATTTTAGTGTCACTGTCATATGTTCAGATGGGCTTTATCTTCATCTGTGTGCCATCACTATTAAGAGTTATTTGGTCTCCTTCCAGACTTTTAAAATGTTTCTATAAACATATTTTTCTGGAGTGTGCACACCTGTCCAACATCGTGATTAAGTGAGATCGTACTAAGCATATTGTTCTACTTGTTTTCTTCACTAATGCGTCTTGTACCCTTTTCTATGTCAGCACGTAAGGGTCTACCTCATTCTTTTTCACGGTTGTATAGTATTCTGTTGTATGGTTATAGCATAATTTATTTACTCAGTCTCCAGTTGATGGATATTTGGATTGTTTCCAGTTTAAAAAAATATGTAAACAAGGGTGTAATGTGCATTTTCATTCTATATCTTTCAGCACATACACAACTGTGTCTGTAGGGTCTAGTTCCAGAAATGGGATTGCAGGATTAAAGGGTGTGTGCATTTAAAATGTTAACTAACAGATATGGCTAAGGGCCTTCTCAAGAGGTGACATCTGGTTACTCCAACCTGCAGGTCACCAAAAGAGTCCAGCTCTGCTCCCAAGCTCTTGAACAGCATATAGAACAAGAGGGTGAATCTATCGGCTAGTTATTAGTGTGCAGCAAACCACCCCGAAATTTACTGGCTTAAACCAACAATTATTGATTTAGCTCATGATTTTATGTGTTAGCAGTTTAAGCTGGACTAGATGGATGGTTCTTCTGGTCTGGACTGGGCTCAGCTGATCTTGGCTGCCTTCTCATCTGTGTGTGGTCACCGTGTTTCCCCGAAAATAAGACCTAGTCAGATAATCAGCTCTAATGTGTCTTTTGGAGTAAAAATTAATATAAGACCTGGTGTTATGTTATGTTATAGACCCGGTCTTATATTATAGTAAAATAAGATGGGTCTTATGTTGATTTTTGCTCCAAAAGACACATTAGAGCTGACTGTCTGGATAGGTCTTATTTTCGGGGAAACACGGTAGCTGAGAGGTAGGTGACTTAGGATGGTCTTGGCTGGATGACTTCTATCTGCTTTACCTACTGTCTAACCCTATTCCCGCCTTGTTCCCAGGGTGACAATTCCCAAGACATAACAGAAGCACATGCAGCCTTTTGAGGCAAAAGCTTGGAATTGCCACACCACCGCTCCCCTTATATTCTGTCGGCCAAGACAAGTTTCACAAAGCCAGCCTAAATGGAAAGAGTGGGGAAGCAGACCCCGACTCTTGATGGGAAGAGCTGCAAAGTCATTTGCAAAGGTGTGGACACTGAGGGCATTAACTGAGACAGCGAATGCACTTAATCAATCGTAGGCAACATGTCCAAGTTTGGTTGTTGAAAAAAAATCTTGGCACTAAGACACTGTTCTGATTTCTGATCTACCAGCCATGGTTTTTTTATTTTCATGATCAGTAGATTAAAAAGGTAGTGGGTGGTGGTGTCTGACGTTGAAAAGTGGACCTAGAAGCAATTGGCAGGAACCAATTCCTACTCTGACTCTTTATATTAGTAAGGATACAGACTAGAGGCCTAAAATGAGAGAAATGTTTCCTTCTTTCTCAGTAAACGTCTGGGAATGCAGTCCAGGATTGGGATGGTTATTTCTCCGTGAAATGTGGGTGCACATTCTACTCTGGCTCCCAGACCTCCCACAGTTGTCTTTGCATCAGACTAGTCAGAGGTGAGATGGAGTCAAGACCCCCCACGTCAGCCCTCAACAAGTATGGGGAGTTAGTGAGGAAATACCCAGCTCACCAAGCCCTCGGTTGGGATTTCTCTGTGTCTTAGCCCATGTCCCAGCGTTACCCGGCAGGAGTTACCCGAGGTGCCCCCAGCTTATCCGTTCTGCTGTTTCCTGGCTTCCTTCCCTGTCTGTCTCACTTTGCATCTCCTACAGGATCTCCTCCCCAATAAACTACTGCAGTCACGTCTGTCTCAGTGTCGGCTTCTGGAGGAACCATCAGACAATACGTTTGAACAATTATTCTGACCACTTTTCTTTCATTCTCTCATCCCCCCAGTAAACTGTGAGGGAGGGAGGCCGTGGCATATTATTGTTCTCAGGAGTATTATCATTTTTATGTAGCAACTGAGAAAACCAAAGCTCGGAGACTCAGAGAGGCAGGCGACTGGCTCACTACTGAATAGTGACAAAGAGGAGAAGCTGAGATTTGAGCGGAGGCCTCTGGAACCATGTGTCACCCTCCTCATGTCACTGCTGGCTTCTTGCCCAGTTAGTGAATTTTGTTCATAGGAGCATCACATGACTCACATAGGTGTCTGATAAGGCTGGAAATCTCTTTTGTTGGCGTTGCAACAACTCTGAATTGTGGCGGTTTGGGCTCTGTTACCCTATGGCTTTATTTCTACCGAAAGGGACCCCTGACACAGCTGAGCAGGGACTGTTTCAAGTCTCCTGAGTTATACCAACCCAGGCGACCCCCTCCCTTCCCATGAACATTTGGAGGTGGCGGATGTGTGGATTTATCTCTGACCCTGTCCAGGAATCCATCAAGATATCAGGCTATGAGTTTTCATCCCACACTCCTGAGGATCAGCTGTTCGAGTGTTTGCTTAAGAGGCCCCTGCAAAAGAGGCACAGAGCAGCAGAATAATCCCTTATCTGATGGGCAATGGAAAGTTGTAAGCAGGGGTTTATTTAGGAAAAAAATAATTGACAGTCTTGCTCAGGGGCTTTACTTCCTTGGTTTATTTTAAACATCACAAGAGACAGTCAAGGCTGGCTTTTCCATTTTGTTGCAGTAACCACAGACTAAAGAAAGAAGGCTGAGCAGTAAGGTCCCACGGAGCAGCTTGCAAACCTGTAAAATAGTAGCAATCTCTCTCGGCTCTAAACGGATGGCGTTGTAGGGTGTCTTAGTTGAATCCCTCTTTCTTTCTTCTCTGTCAAAGCGAAAACCATACTGGGCAGGTTTCATGTGTCAAAGGTGTTATCATTTGGCTTCAGAACTTGCTGCTTCCACATTAAGATGAATAACTTTTTTTTTTCCTGATGACTTATCTATAGAATTTTCTTAAGAGGCACCATAGTTTTTCTGCGGGTGTGTAGGCACCCTTTCATGTTTCTTGAAGGTTCACAAAGGACCAAAAATGGCACAGAAAGTGTCAGAGGTAGACTTGCCACCCCCACGACACATCTGTCATGACTGCAAATTTTATTCAGGTCAAGAGAACCGACATTTACATAACAGTTAACACCATGCCAGGAACTGCACTCTCTAAATTTTCAAGACAACCATACAAAATACAGGTATTATTTTCCCCATCTTACAGGTGAGTAAACTGAGGCTGAAGAGGCTTAAATGACCTGTTCAAGGTCCTTCAGCTGGTAAAGGAAGAGCTGGGGGTTCAAACCCAGGTTGGCTTGATTTGAAAGCCCATTCTTTTTATTTTCACTTTGTTATTCCAAAGGGGGAAAGTTTGGTTGAAAATATATATATTTTTAAATCCTTGACGTTTGGGAGGCCTCGATTTTCAGCTCTGCATATATCTGTAAGGTTGAACCATTGGTGTAGATATTCACTGTTTTCTGTGCATCCCTGAAAATCTTGTATTGGTTGTAGCAAGGAAAACAGAAATGACTCAGAGTACTGAAAAGAGAGAATGCAGTGTAGGAATTGGTTAAGCAGGTGGTGGTGAGGGAATCAGAGACAGCAATGGCTGGGGACTGCTGTCACCCTTAGACTGGAGGGACAGAGAAAGGAGGGAGTGTTAGAGTCCAGGAGCTGAGATCTCCCGGTGGAGGCTGGAGCCAGGCCAGGCCTGCCCAGCCAGTGCTGAAGCCACAGAGGAGATGGAACCCCTTCTAGAGAAGCTACTTGAGGCAGAGAGGAAGGGGGAAATACCCCAGCTGTCCCCTTCTTCCTGCCTTCTTATTTTTTCCAAGGCCTCTCATTGGCTGAACCAACCTGAATCCAGTTAGCCAGGGAGTCTGGGAAATGTAGTCCATGTGACCAGAGCAGCGTGGGGATACAGGCTCTGAGGGCATACAGGCCCAACGCTGGCACGGATGTCAAGTGAATGTTTATAAATCAAACGCACTTTCCCACTGACTTGCCTCACAACTTCATGCAGACTGTGTGTTCGTTTCTGGTTTTTCCTCACTAGCCATCAGCAGTTTAGTGCAAGGACTCTTGGCGGCATCTACTCTGCTCATCAAAGCTGCCTCGGGCTTTCTCACCAACTTGCTTCCTCACTTCTCTTCCCAGCAGGGTTAAACTCACAAATTAAACCGTAATTTTGGTGTGACTTTATTTGATTTCAAAATTGGATTCTGGCCGCTGGATAATAACTTTAGATGCTAATAAGATTGCCACTGGGCCTTCCTTTCAAGTGCCACTTTATTCCCTTCTGTCAGCCGACAGGACCACTGTGGAGGAAATCTGAAGGTATGGGAGGAAATTGTGCAGGGGAAGGCCCCCTTTTCTGGGAGCAGGAAATTAGGCAGGCGCTGTAGTGGCGAATGCCAGGCCTGTCTCTGTCTTCGAGCACACCTCCTCGGGGTGGTGTTGATTGCTGAGCAGACAAACTGCCCGTGCAAATGTTGGGAGAGACACCTGGTGTTGCTGTGAGCGCTTCTCAGAGGCTGGGGTGATCAGAAAGGGGGTCGCTGGAAACAAAATGACCAGATTAAGAAAGGAGGAAGAGGGGGCAGGAGGGGAGATGCTAGCAGTAACATCTCTGCCCTGCTAGCAGTGGATACAGCTGGCTAGTCTGGGATTTGGGGTTCCTCCTGCGTGGGGTCCTCTAGTTCCGTAGTTACTGCTGGCTGCAGCGAGATCTGGATTTCTGTGATGGAACCTCTTTGTGGGCTCATGAAAAGGTGGTTCCACTTAGGTGAAAGGTCCACGAAGTCAAGCAGCTGGGAAAAGAATTGCGTCCAGCAAAGGAACAGACTTTGCTTGTAAGTGAGGGAGGGATATGACCCAGCTCCGACAATGAAAACAAAGCCAAAACCAGTACCGTGGGAACTGGGGCTGGGAGCTCAGGCTTCAGCATTACCCAGGCGAGGGACCTGCCATTTTCTCCCTGAGTGACCTTGCTCAGACTGTTTCATCCCCTGGGCCTCAGTTTCCTCTTCTGTGAAATGGGAACAGAAACAACCCCCATCACATGGAGTCTGGGTTTCAATGGTACGTGGTGCTTGCACGGCACGTAACGCAGAACCTGCACACAGCCAACTAGCCAGATATAGAATTATTATGGTTATTAATCAAACCCAGGAGCACATTTTTCTCCCCACGTGATAAAGTCTGTTCTTCGGTGTTTCCGAAAGTTCAGAACCCAGAACCAGACATTGGAAACACAGGTGCAGCTATAAGAGCAAGAGGAAAGAATATGTGAAACTTGACTCGCCTTGGCTGTCTAAGGTCTCTGCTCACTCCGAGGATAGTGCAGAGGTAACAAACGCAGTTGTCATCACCATCAACAGCAAAACCAATGCCATGGAGCACTTTCTATCAGGAAAAACACCTTTATTCCTTCCTGTTTGCACTCATCTCCTGTTAAAACCTTTAAAGGCCTGGACATACAGGCATATCTCATTTTACTGCACTTTGCAGATATTGCGTTTTTTAAATAAATTAAAGGTAAGACCCTCCCCTTACCAGCAAAAAGATTACGACTTGCTAAAGGTTCAGATGATGGTTAGCATTGTTTTTCAGCAACAAACTGTTTTTTAAATTAAGGTGTGTACATTGTTTCTTTAGACATGTTGTTGCACACTTACTAGACTATACTATAGTATAAATGTAACTTTTACACGCACTAGGAAACCCAAAAATTCATGTGACTAGCTTTATTGCCGGGTCTGGAACCAAACTCGAAATATCTCCGAGGTATGCCAGTAGTTACTTTCAGCTGTTTTGCAGAACAGGCTGGAAGCAGGGAAGAAACAAGATACAGGATTTAACAGCCTTTCAACACATAATAATTGGATGCCGACTCTATGTCAGGCGTGACTTCACGCTGTAACAATAATGATGGAACACAGCATGGTCCTAGCGTCTTCATGTCTCTGCCTGGTAGCTCAGTCGACTCGGGGAAGCAGACCAGGAAACAAAGAATTGCAATTCTGCGAGACCCATTAGATAGGGCCCCGAGCCCACTGTAAGGGGGCTGCTTTCCCGCCCTCTAATATTCTTCTGCTGTTTCTTTTTGTCCTTTCTGTCCGCACTTTTGGCCACAACTCACTACACTTCTCATTTTTCTCTTTTTGCAAACATCGGAATGCCAACTGAATTTCCCCAGAGAAGGCTGGCTCTCCTGCAGGCTGGACCCCCTTTGTCCTGGTGTGACAGGTCCCACTCTGTCCCGGAAGACAAAGCTTCATGGGAAGTCACATTAGGTCAAGAAGGTCCTTTGAGGAACCCGATATTCCTTCAATTATCAAACACTTAATCAGGTCCTGCTGTGCCCGGTGCCTGGCCTTCAAGGGCAGCGGCAAAACAGACATGCTCGTGCCCTCGTGAATGTCACAGCCCAGTGGGGGCGGAGAGATGGACAAAACCCATGTAATATACACGTAGTATTGCCGAGTGTTCTAAGTGTTGGGAAGGAACCATGAAGAATGTTTGACAGAGACGGACATTGGGTAGCTGGCTTTGGAAAGCCTGGGATGTGACCTTCCTTCAAGATGTTCAGGATGAGGGGAACCAGGTCCTGGAAGAGCATGGGGAAGGGAGTTCCAGGTGGATGCACTGGGTGTGCGGAGACCCGAGGTGGGAAGTCAAGGGGTGGGAAAATGTTCCCTGGGGGCGGTCCCGTAGTGCCCTGAATGAGGGGGAGAATGGTGCCAGGCTGGAGAAGTGAGTGGGGCCTCAGAGGCTTTGCTAAGAAGTTTGGATCGAATTTTTATTGCAGGGTTTTTGGTGGTTGAATGATACCCTGTTTTCCCCCAAAATGCGACCTCACTGGACAATCCGCTCTAATGCGTCTTTTGGAGCAAAAATTAATATAAGACCTGGTCTTATATTATAGTAAAATAAGACTGCGTCTTATATTAATTTTTGCTCCAAAAGACGCATTAAAGCGGATTGTCCGGCTAGGTCTTATTTTTGGGGAAACACGGTGTGATGGGCTTTGGTTCTTGAAAGATCACTGTAGCTGCAGGGTGAAAAATTTCCCTCTTGCAGAGTTGAGGTGACTGGAAAAAAGTGTTCCTCGGCTATTAATAGCAGTGGCAGCCGCAGCTGAGCCACTCACTTCATGGATGTTCCTTGAGCACTCATTGTGTCCCAACCACCCCAGGAAGTAGACACATTATTTACTTTTATTTCCGCCCCCGCTTCTTCTGCCTCACACCCACACTCCAGTTCAAGCCATGGTTTCTCAGCCTAGTTGTGTAGGACACGGCTCCCTGGCCCGTGCTGGGATCCTTACTCCCCTAGTTACTTATTTTTTAATTCCACCCTTTCATTGAGGTATGATTGACATACAAAAAGCTGTAGCTATTTAATCTACACAACTTGATGTTCAAATTTTGGTGGACATTCCAAATTGCTCTCTTCTTTGTTCGGTTATGAGGAAGGCTGAGTAACTCTTCCTGAGTTTGTTAGTCCTTTCTTCACTTTCTTGTTCATTTTTTTTCGTGCTGATTTTCAGTGCTTCATATATTATGGATATGAACCCATCTTCTGTCATGTGCATTGCTTCCTTCTGATTAGGCATTTGTCTCTTACATTTCTTTTTAGTGTCTAAGCTGTACAGAAAACATGATGTATTCAAGTCTAGAAATATCTTTCTTCATGATTTCTGGTCTTAGTACCCTGTGCACTGTTTTGACTAGAAAAATACCGAGAAGAGCTACTATCACAACAAACGTCATATCGCCAGGGTGAAGGAGAGAAATGACGACAACGCTTTGAACGGAGGGAGCTAGGAGGTGGCCTCTGGTTGGCGATAAACATGAAGAGAAGACCTTACTTCCCAATGCAAAGCTTACAAGAGGACCCTTTAGTCTTCCTGGTGCAGCCTCCTGGGTTAGACAGCGAAGCCAGGAAGGGCCATGAGGACACCTTGTGTCCCCTGGGACAGGAAGGATGCCTGGGCTAGGGGAAGGATGACAGGTGCCAATGGGCCTCGGGACCAGGAGACCTGGTCTCAGGTCTCAGCATCCGAGGGAGTTATCAGGCAGCGCTGAGGCACCGAGGTTGCGTCACGTCCGTCCGTGCATGTTCAGTTTTCAGTCTGCCTCTGACCAACTGTGTGCTCTTCTATCTGTGGGCCTCCGGGAGCACCAATAGGAGTGATAATGATGCTTAGTAAATCCCGGTCACTGTTGCTGTATTTCCCCACTGCTAGGGAGAAAGGAAGGTGACAGATGGGAGTTCCTACCTCCTGCTCCTCTCAGGGGGATGGAACTTTTCTGACAGCTCAGTCCCCAATTAGAAGCAGGTTTAGCTGCGTGTACTTGAAAACCCAAGCTAGTACCTTAAACTAGGTACGCTAGTTATTTGTACTATTCACCAAGTATTCTTGGCTCTCTGCCTTCAAGACTCATGGTAGGATCACTCTTCTCTACCCACTTTGCAGTTGGGCATGGCCACGTGACTTCCTTTGGCCAATGACGTATAAATAGAAGGGACACGTGTGAATGCTTTGAGAGCCAAGGCATGACCTGCCATGTTCTTTCCTCTCCTCTTTCATGGTCACCAGCAATGCTGCAGATGGTGGCTGCCCCATCACCCTGGATCCTGGAGTGAGTTAAACCATGATGCAAATTCAGTATAGTGGGAAATAAATCTAGTTGTTTAAGGCACTGAGATTTTGGAGGGCTCTTTGTTATCATGTTATAATCTGACCAATTCTGTCTGATACAAAAGGTTTAGTCTCTCTCACAAAAAAGAACTAGGTCAGCAACACAAATTTGGTAACCCAAACTCCATCTAGTTTTCTTCCCTATTAGCCATAGCATGTAGCTTTGGTCCTCAAATTTGCCTCCTAGTCCAAGATGGCAGTTTGAGCTCCAGCATCCTTTCAACATACCAGAGAGCAAGAAGAAAGAAAGGGATGGAGTGGGAAAAGGGTCTGCTGCTCTCTTCAGATTTCAGGAAGTCCTTTCCACAACTTCTGCTTCCATTGGCCATTCTTAGCTGCAAGGGAGGCTGGAAAGCATGTTATTTTAGCTGGGCCCACTGACTCCTGGAAGATAATCAGAGTTCTGTAACTAAGGAAAGGGGGGAGAAAAGATATTGCACAGGCACAAATGAAGAAACAAAAACTCACAGACATGGACAATAGTTTAGTGGTTACCGGAGTGTAAGGGGGCAGGGGGTGGTAGATGAGGGTAAAGGGGATCAAATATTTGGTGATGGAAAGAGAACTGACTCTAGGTGGTGAATACACAATGTGCTATATAGATGATGTAATACAGAATTATACACCTGAAATCTATGCAACTTTACTAACAGTTGTCACCCCAATAAACTTTAATTTTAAACAAAAGAAAGATATTGCACAGGCAGTCCTTTTAAAAATCCTTTAATATCCTTGGCTAAGGTGCACATATCTTATAACAAGCATCTATCTATTATCCTCTGATCCAACTGAGACATCTTCTCCCCTCCATCCTGAATCTTGTCTGTTTTCTGTCCTGGGATCTTAGACTTGGTTTTCTTTGCTCTGCTTCTCCAGACTGACCCTTATGTTTGTTGATAATCTGCTTGGCTCTGCAGGGTGGCCTCCAAGTCTGGAAACACAATATAAATGGTTTCTTGATAGTCCACTGTGTGACAGGTAATAACATGGATGAATAATTAGGAACATTATGGATGAAGAGTCTACCTTTACTCATGGATACTCTAAATTTTTCCTTCCAGAGACAAATTATTATTATTTTTTATTACTCTTAAAAATGTATTACTAAGTGTGACCTCCATGCCTCCAGTCTCACAGATCTGCGACAATGAGATCACACCTTTCCTGCACACTCATTATTGAATGAGTCACACCATCTGGTTAATTGCAAGAAATTGGTGCCCTTTGAAGGATCCTCTGGGCTTGTCTGGGTGTTTCCCAGAGCATGTCTAGAACAAATCCACCAGGTCTTCCTAGCCTTTGAGCCAGATGCTGACCCTCCTGGAATGACTATTCTCTAGGACGCAGTTGTCTATATCAGCAATTGCTGTGGCTTATCTTGGATCTCTCTTTCCCATTGGAGGGTTTCCTCAAATGCCTGGTGCTCTTTGGTTACCTCCCCATAGTTAGAAAGTTTGGGATCTGAGTGTGGTCAACTGGTAGAATTTGTTTTGGGTATTTGAACTAATTGCCCCAAATTCAGAGGTTGGAGGATTTTCTCAGATGCTACGATTTCTATGTAATTATCTGAACAATGAGGAAGATAATAGAAGCCATATGCTAGGATTGCTGTGAGAATTATACGGGGGTAATAGATGCCTTAAGAAAGCTTACCAAAGTATCTGGCACTTAGTGTCCAATAAATATTTAGCTCTGATAATTATGCTCCATAAAATTGTAAATTCCTGTTTGGGCTATGTATTGCTGAATAATAAACCACCCCAAAGCTTAAATGGCCTAAAACCACAACCATTTCATTATGCTCTTAGTTTTTATGGGTCAGGAATTAGGATACAATGGGGATTGCTGGTCTCTACTCCATGATGTTTGATGTTTGGGAAGATTCTAACAACTGGGATTGACCTGAATGGCTATGGGCTGGAATCATCTAGAGAATCTGGAAAAATCCCTCACATGTCTGGTATCTGGGCTGTTGATCAGAATGCCAACAAGTGATCTTTCCGTGTTGCTTGGGCACCCTACAGCATGGAAGTCACAGAGTAGTAGCATCTCTTACATCACAGTCCGGGACCCCCAGAGCAAGAGGCCCAATGAACAAGGCAAAAGCTCTATGACCTTTTATGACCTAGCCTTGGAGATCATATAGCATCACGCAGGCCATTGTTCAAAGCAGTTGCAAGCGCACTGAAATTCAGTAGAGGTGACATGACACTCCCCTCCCCCACTGGGAGGCATTTCAAAGAATTTCAGCCATGTTTTGAAGTCCAGCTACTGTGTGTAGTTCATCTTTGCATCCCTTCCTAGCTCAGTGCCTGGGATACAGTGAATGCTCCCTAAGTGTTTTTTAAATGAAAATTTACAAGTGGAGAAGCTGAGTCATAGAGATGATGTATTCATTCAAGGGCCTCCAGCTAGTCTTTTTATACTTTGTTTCATTCTCTACCATCCACTGGAAGCCATGTTTTTGTCCTCCCGCAATTTGAAGCACAGATACAATTTTGAAATGCAAATAAAACAACGTTTTGGAGTTTGCTCTATTTGACTCAGATGAGAAGTTGCAAACTAAGATATCTACCTGGCAGGGAAATGAATAACCTAAATGAATAAAGTGACCCAGGTATAAGAAGACAAAGGGCAGTTGAAACTTCACCATCACAATGAGACCTCACCGCACACCTGTCAGAATGGCTGTTATCAATAAATCAAAAAACAAGTGTTGGCGAGGATGTGGAGAAAAGGGAACGCTCGTGCGCTGTTGGTGGGATTACAGATTGGTGCAGCCACTATGGAAAACAGTTTGGAAGTTCCTCAAAAATTTAAAAATAGAACCACCTTATGACCCAGCAATTCCACTTCTAGGTATTTATCTGAAGAAATCCAAACCACTAATTCAAAAAGATATCTGTTCTTTTGTTGTTTTGGTTTATATACCACATATCAGTGAAATCACATGGTTCTCTGCTTTTTCTGTCTGACTTATTTCGCTCAGCATTACACTCTCAAGATCCATCCATGTTGTCACAAATGTTCCTATATCATCTTTTCTTACCGCCGAATAGTATTCCAGTGTGGGATTTATAGATGATGTAATACAGAATTGTACACCTGAAATCTATGTAATTTTACTAACAATTGTCACCCCAGTAAATTAAAAAAAAAGATATCTGCACCCCTGTGTTCACTGTAGTGCTATTTACAATAGCCAAGATGTGGAAGCAACCCAACTGCCCACCAATAGATGATTGGATAAATAAATTGTGTACGTACATACAATGGACTATTACTCAGCCATAAAAAAATGAAGTCTTAATGATTTGCGACCTAGAGAGTATTATGCGAAGTGAAATAAGTCAGACAGAGAAAGACAAATGCCATGTGATCTCATTTATATGGGGCATCTAAAGAACAAAAGAAACAAACAAAACAGAAACAAACCCCTAGATACAGAGAACAAACCCATGATTGCCAGATGGGAGGGGGTTGGGGAACTGGGTGAAAAAGGGGAAGGGATTAAGAAGTATAAATGGGCAGTTACAAAATAGTCACGGGGCTGTAAAGTACAGCATAGGGATTATAGTCAATAATATGGTAATAACTATGGATAGTGCCAGGTGGGTACCACTTTGTAAACTATATAAATGTCTAACCATATGCTGCATGCCTGAAACTAATATAAAATACTATTGAATGTCAACTGTAATGGAAAAGTAAATTAAAAGAAAAACTCGGTCACGGAATTGGCATCGATAGGGAGTGGCAGGGACTCTGGTGAACAGGCGAGCCCATGCCCTGCTGCTTAGCTTCAAGCTGAGGTTGCCAAGTGGCTCTGTGGGCCCAGGACTGCCATCGCCTCAGATTTTTCAAGAGAAGCTGGGAATCTGGACTGTGGAGTAAAATCTCCAAATTTGCAAATATCGAGAACAAATTCCAACTTAAAGCACTATGCAGGCTACGTATACCATGGAAGCAAAAGAAAACACCTATGGTGGCCAAATTCAACCACTGAGACTGCTGGTTTGTCAGCTCTGATTTGGAGTTTGGGCTTTTCATAGGGAAATGTGATACCTGATGATTTCCGTCCTCCAAGTTTACCCCTCATCTTCTAACAGCCAAGATTGTTGGACATTTTCCACCTGCTCTTTTGCTGGACCTCATGCTGCATTTTGTAAGTTTGGTCACTCTTCCTTTTCTACTCTCTGTTTCGTTGGCTTTCATGTCACTAAGTTCTCTTGGTTTTCCTTGTACCCTTTTCATCTCTGTATCATCCTCCACTTACCTCTTAAAAGCTGAGGTTCCCAAAAGTATCATCCTCGGCTCTCTGATATTCTCACTCCTTATACCCGATCTGGGTAATCTTAATTCTCATGTTCCAGCCGTCTTCCCTATGCTGATGGTTCCCCACCTGCCATCCCCAGCCAGGTCCTCTCTCCCAAGCTTCAGAATCTCATGTCCAGCCACCTGCTCCACTTGGATGTCCCCAGATACCGCAAACTTGTCCTGACCCCACCCCTAACGCGTCATCTCCCTCCAAACCTGCTCCCTCTCTTCTCCCTGTTGTAATTGATGGCGTCCCCATTCATTCAGTCACACAAGCAATAAACTTGGGTGTGAACCTTTATTCTGTCTCTCTCTCTCTTTAAAATCGATTCTTCAGTTCAATCACCAGGGTGACGGGGAGGGCAGGAGAAGATGGAGTTGAAAACATAGGCGGAAATGTTAGCTTTGAACAGGAGGAGAGGCAGTTCTCCTCTGTAGGTGTAAGGAAAGGGCTTAATAATGGATGAGGGTGGGGATGGGACCAGGTACAGGGTGAGAAGCTGAAAAAGATCAAACCCGATGGCCTAAAATTTCTCAGCAAGGAGAGATGATAATTGTCTTCATGTACCCAAAGGACAACCATAGGAGGGAGGGAATAAAGTTTGTAGGGCCTCAGTGAGCAGAACCAGGGTGAAGGGAGCTGTGGAAAGGCAGCTTGTGGTTCCATCTAACTGCGGTAAGCTCTGACGAGCTCCTACAAGTGAGTGAGTGAGTTCTCCGTCCCCGGAGGTGTTTCCGCAGAGGTGGGGGAAAATGCAGTGGGTAGATTTCATCTTTGGATTAGGTCATGGCAGCGAGGGCAAGATGTCGTCATTTAGCTGAGTGACTTGAGTGCCTGTTCCTTCTGAGGACCCACTGACCTGTGGCTTAAGGGCACAAGACAAAGACGGTACTGAACTATAGCAAAGAAGAGATGTGGTATTAGAAACAAGGGCAGCCAAGACGGGAGAGCCCATCCTGACACCCACCCTGACGCTTCCTGTTTTGACAATGTCCACCCAGGAACTTACATCAGGCCCCACAGTGCTGGAATTGTGGTGTCAGCTAGTCTGGGCTGTGAGGACTTCTGCTATGAAACCACGCGTGCTGTTAATCAGAAATGAGCTCCCCCACCCCTCCCCTTATTTTGGGGATTAAGAACAAAACAGAAGGGAGTGAGGGGAGTCCATTTAGGATAAATGCCTGATGACTTTAGCAAGCATGGCCACCACCTGAATACCAACGAAGCTGCCTGTGTGTCTGGAAAAGTTTGGAGGACAAAAGTTGCCGTTGGATGCAGCCGAGCTGGCTCTGGTTCAACAATTCTTGTGTTTTGTTTCCCTTTCTACTTGAATGACAGAAGCCGCACCAAGACTTTCTTAGGTTTCCGAGTATTCCAGGAGCTGTCCCCCACTTTCCCACTCCCCACTTCTTTGCCCCAACAATAAGAAACAGCTTCCCCTTCCCACCCTACGTCAAGGTTAAAGAAAATGGCCAGGCTTTTAGACGTGCGACAAGTTCTCTTTGAGTTAACTATGGGAAAAGCCCAATATCAGGAACGGGGCTGCAAACAGCACCTTGGGAGATTTACGCAGGAACTCAGGCGTTACTTTGGCATTCACAGCAGTTGTGCCTAGATAGATGAGGGCAGCTGTACTTGTCCCTGTTTCATAACGAAGACATTGAAACTCAGGGAAGTTGAGTGTCTCGCCCAAGATCACGTGGCTGGTAGGGAAGAGGGCCCAGCCTGTGCACTAGTTCCCTTGGGCTATTAGGACAAGCTTTAATTGTTGAGCAAAGAGGGGTGACAGAGAAGGGACAAGAGCTAAGCCAAGGAGAGCTGCGGACCGCTCTCTACGAGTAGCCTAAACAACATTCTGGCCAGCTAGTGTGGCCATGTCACCCACTGGAGATTCGAATATGCTTCTTGGTCCCAAGGTACCGTTCCCTTTCCCATCTAATTTTGACGTGCCCTTCTACTCGGGCTCTGGGCTCGGCCATGTGACTCATTTTAGCCACTAGGATGAGGCCGTGGCAACAGTGCACCAGTTCAGAGTGTGTGCGTCCAGAGAAGTGTGTGTTCCTGCGTATTCTCTCGTACCTCTGCCATCGCTTTGAGAACGTGCTTGGGTCAGTTGTTGGTCCAGGAAAGAAGAGAGATGGAGTCGAGCCCAACCTAGATCATCCGACTCTCCGCTGACCCCCTATGTGTGAGCAATAAACGTTAATTATTTGTGGTGGTTTGTTATGTGGCATCATTCGTCAGAGATGCTATGTTTTCAAAACGGACCTAGTAGAATGTTCGCCATGCTAGCGGTTTAAGAAGTGTGCCATGTAGGAGCTTAATCATTATTAGTCCCAATAACAGTAATGTGAGTCGGTGGTTTTACTCTGTGTCAGGTTCCGGGCTATGCATTTTTCGTTTATTCCACAAATACAAGGTGTGATCAAAAACTACGGTGAACGTTTAAATTTATAAAATATTTATTACAGGAAAAGACACATTGCCATTAGTCCCCCTCAAAATATCCCCCCTCACTTCGAACACACTTATCCCATTGTTCTTACCACTTTCTGAAGCGGTTCTGGAAGTCCTCTTTCATGAGTGTTTTTACTTCATCCTCCATCATGACAACGCTCCATGTCACTCATCGCTTCTGTCAAATAAAAACATTATGGTGTGTCATCATCCACCTTATTCACTGGATTTGGCACCGTACCACTTCTGGCTCTTCTCCAAAGTCAAAATGACCATGAAAGGTAAACGTTTTGAATCGATTCAGAACATCGAGGTAGCCACAACAGCGCAACTAAAGACACTCATGAAAGAGGACTTCCAGAACTGCTTCAGAAAGTGGCAAGAACGATGGGATAAGTGTGTTTGAAGTGAGGGAGGGTATTTTGAGGGGGATTAATGGCAATGTGTCTTTTCCTGTAATAAATATTTTTTTAGTTTAAACATTCACCGTATTTTTTTTTTATCATACCTCATATTTATTGAGCACCTGCTATGTCCCAGGCCCTGTACTCATGGCTGGTTGCCTTCTTGTCCTTTGGGCAGCACCTTGGCAGAGGGGGTTAGGTAGGGTGGCCAACTTGTTCTGGTTTTCCTGGGACTTCCCCAGTCTTAGCACTGAAAATTCCATGTCCCTGGCACCCCATCATTCCCTGACAAACCAGGACCACTGGCCATCCTAGGATGGAATATTTGGCTGAGATCAAGTCAGGAGGACAGACAGGGGGTTTTAAACTCACAGGAGAAGAGAAATCAGGAGGGCGCTCTCCATGCCCCCTGAAGTCCCCAGGTGGTCATTACGTGTTCCAGGATCCCCGCACCTGGCCTCTGCTGTTCCCTTTGGGCCCAATCACATTTGTGGTGCTGTGACACATCCTTAAGGCTCCAAAGCTAGAAGCAAGAATTTCCCTAGTGTGCGTGGTCTCCAGTTATAGGTAACAAATGAGATGGTTTTGCCTGGAGCTTGTTATCTGGAAGAGAAAATACAAAGGATCTAGGTACATTCAACAGAAAGATAAGTAAATCAGTCATTATAAATTATGTGCTGTGTCTCCAGTGATTTTTAAAAATTCTGTAAAAATCTTCCATTTTTTGCTGGTCTGTATTTTTTATGCTTCCTTTTTCCCTCCTTCCCGCTCTTCCTTCCTCTTTTCTTCCCTTTCTTTCTCCCTTTTATCGAGAACGTGAATCTCTTACTGTAACACAGCACTTGACACATAGTAGGTGCTCAATAAATATATGTTGAACGACTGGTAAATTATTCCATAGGCTGGCAAATGAGATAAATGTTAGAATGCTTTCTCAAGTGCAGAATGAACTTCAAACAGATGGCAACACTACCCTTTCTTTGAGTAAGAACAGTATTTGGGAGAAATCAGATTGGTTTTAGGGTGGCCAGACCCTCCTTTCATGTTTCCCTCCTGGTGAGGTCTGTAAATACCCCCTGTCTGAATCACTCTGGATACTTGTTTAAAATGCCCCATTTCTGGGTTGAAGACTGGCCCTATTGAATCAGAACCTGGCAGGGGCAGGAATTTGCAATTCTAATAAACTCCCAGAGTGTTTCTTATGCGCATTCAAGTTTTAAAACCCAAATTGCCCTATATAAACATAGTTTGCTCACTTTGATCATTTGTGCTGCACTCTTGGGCCCCTCCTTCTTTCTATTAAAAGTTCTTTTTTTTTTTTTCTTTTTTAAAGTCTTGAGAAAAAAAGGAGCACATCTCTTTGGGGACAACTCTCCGTTGAAAAGAACTGAGAAATGGTGGAATGGTGGCAATACAATGTTGTTTTCTCCTTATTCCTTTGTTCTTGGAATGAGTTTCATCACTTGACATAAATAGATTTTTTTTTTTTTTTTGGTATAATGGAAATCTACTTAAGCATCTTAGAAACAAGTGGCCAGTTTTATACTTCTAATAAAGCCTCCCTTCTGGTTTTAGTGACCAAGAATTTTCCTCACTGGACTTCAGGTTGTTGAAAAATGACAAATGACAGTTATTCAAGGGACTACGTAGTGCAAGCAAGACAAGTGATAATCCATACAGATTGCTGGGCCAAACGCCGCATTTGTCCACTTTTGGCTGCAATTATCTCTTTCCCCATTCTCTGTCCATCTTAGCGCTTAGATTAATTTTAATTCTGTCCCTTGAAAATTGTAGTTAATTGGAGTTCAAGAACACACACATCCATACAAATCAACCCAGGCCACCATTGTCTCTTCTTAATTATTCTTAACGGAGATTTATTAGAAAGGGTGATATTGGATGAATTGATGCATTGCAGCTCTGTATCCTGCGATGAACATAAAAAGTTGCCCCTTTGTAAGTCAAAAATGGTCTAATGGGGCAATTTCTTAGGGTTCATCCTAATAGAAACCACATAACTTATCCAGATGTCTATTGTTTTAAATGTATAGAATATTCAGACATACAAACAGGTATAAAGAATAATAGAACGGACACCCATGTACTCACTGTCCAGTTTAAGAAATAATACACTACCCAAGCTGTTAAAGTCTGGTCCCCAGTCACTCTCCCTCTTGCCCCCACCAGAGTTTGATGCTTCGAACTCCCATACACGTGTTTATGTTTTTATCTCTTATGACTCTATCCCCAACCAAAACAACAACCTGCCATTACTTTATTTAAATAATAACAAAGTACACATGTCCTTCTGTCACATCGCAATTGAGATTCATTCATGTTATCCTGTGTAGCTCTAGTATAATTTTATTTTCCCAAATCAAGTAGCTGAAAAGATTCGTAATAAAATCAACATAGCACAGGCAAGGAAGCGCATTTTATTTTTACAGTCGTTTCTCCAGCCATTCACCCAAGCTGGTTTTAGCCTATATTTTTGGGAAATCTGTATTGACGAAGATTCCATAAAATTTGCAGGAAGAATGCAGCCTAACAATAAACAACGGAGCCCTGTCAGCGTTTTGAGAATCGTGTTTTTTGCAGGAGTCAGAGAATTTCCTGGTGTGAAGTCAGAAGTACCTAGCATATGGTTCAATAAATATAAATGTTCAATAAATATTTGTTGCATGAACAAATTAAAAGGGAGAGGCACCCAATTGGAAAGAGCCCAAGTGATGGCAGAAAGTGGCTCTGCGTTAAAATCAATTTTGCCCTCCTTGTTTTGAATTAAACTGTGTTAAAGGTGGAAGGTGTGGATGAAAACTAAGAATTAGTGAAGCAGGACATCTGGGTTCAGTGCTGAGATCTGGGTTCAGTTCTTGGCATTGATTAGCTGACCATGGGCAAGTTGCCAAACGTCTCTGTGTGCCTCAGTTTCCTCATCTGTAAAATGGGGCTAGTAAGAGCCTCTTGTGGGGTTACTATGAGAATTAGGGGAGGTTGGTATGTGAAGCGTTTGGTACAGGTTCTGGCCCTTAGACAGCACTCAATCAATGGCATTAAAATTGCCGTTCTGTCCTACTGTGCCCGTCCCTGAGGGGCCCACATAGCTGCACCGGTCACGGGCAGCCTCCTAGGCCCTTCAGACCAGAGGGCAGCCATCATTCAGGAAGGCACGTGGGCCTGGAATTGGATCACATCCTCACCATGGTTCGGTGAGGACCTGGGGCCCTGAATGTCAAGGAAAATGGTTTAGAACATGATCCATGAGGTGAGCCATTGACACATATAGGGAGATGTGAGAGACTACCAGGGTTATGGGGAAGGACTCAGGGAGTGGAAGCGATGGTTCGCTCTAACCAGACAAATTCAGACTGCGCAACCATGAACCTCCAAAGGCCAGCGAGAGGACAGGAAGGGCACAGCCGTGGTTTAGTTTAGGGACTAGGTCTCTGTATTGTGCAGGGCTTAAGGCAGATCTGTATTTGCATATTGCTGAATTGCTTGCAAGAAAGTATAAAGGTTCCAATTATACTATTTTCAAATGCGGGACTTTCTCCTTTTGTCTTTCTGGGTCAGTAAAGGGAGCCTTTAAATTTATTTTGAGCTGACTCAGAGTTTTTGCCGTGTATGCCACTTGGATTGACTGGAATTGATGAGTGATGGGTGAAGAATTAAGACCACACTCAGGCTCTATAGGAAAAGTGCAGTGGTTGATTAGCAATGTCTGCCGTGGGTAAGGTGATGGCAAGGGAAGGATGAGTGCTGCATTTCTGCCATGCATAGGTGTACGTCTGTTTAAAGTAGCACAGGTCCAGTTTTGCTCCCATATTTTGCTCACCTTTCTTACTCTTTTTCTAAAATTACTTCCCTTGTCTTCTCTGCTGATCCAAATTCTCTTCCCTCCTCTCCATCCAGCTTAAGTTTTACCTCCCCCAGGAAGCCTTCTTTAATAAAGCTAATCTACACTGATTTCTCCTTATTCACATTCTTAGTGTTTATACTATTCAATATTTATATTATTGTTGTCTCTCCCTCTCTTGATATGCTTTTATCACACGGGCCTTCTTGCTGAATTTCAAGCATATTATGTTTGCTCCGCTCTTAGGGCCTTTGAATTGGCTATTCCCTGTATCTAGAACTTTCTTTCCTGGATTTTCACATGGATAGCTCCTTCTCATCATTAAGGTCTCAACTTAAATGTCACCTCCTCGGGCAACCTTCCCCAACCACTCCATATATATGGAACACCCAAGTTCGTTTCAATCTGTCACACCATATTGTTTTATTTTCATCCAGCCATCACTGCTGCTTGACATTTCCTTGTGGATTTGTTTGTTTGTTTGTTATCTTCTCTCCTGCCCCCTCCTCACTTGAATGTAAGCACTGAAAAGAATAGAGACCCTGACTTTCCACCCTTATTATATTCCCAGTATCTAAAACAATGCCTAGCACTTAGAAGGTGTTCAAATAATAGTCGCATCAAGGACGGTCTTATGACATTGCTTGTATTCTCTCAAGACTTAATTTGCATATTGTCATTAAACTTTTCTTGGCTGTAGAGTTTCCCCTTCCCAACCACGCTGTGAGCTCACAGTGAGCAGAGACCGGTCCCAGACCCCTTGGCACCCCATGGCAGCTGTCAACAATTAAACTTCCTTGAATGGCCGAATGAACAAACAGTATGTGCAGTGGGCATCCATTTGTGTGAGTTAGGGCACTCGTTTGCCTGCTGTAGCAGTGGCTTTGGGAAGCGATAAAGTCATTTTCTTGCTTATGTAATAGTCTCTCGATACAGAGGATGGACACTTCTGCCATCTTCATGGGTCCCTTCTGTCTGGATTCCAGGTAATGGCTCTCGTTCTGGCTCTCTAGCCAGCAGCCCACTCATACTTGGAAGGGCACAGATTGGAAGAGCGTGCCTCACTTCTCATATCCTATTTTCACACCAAGTCACATGCCCACACCTAGCTACAATGAGTCTGGGAAATCTAACCTCTAGTTAGGCAGCCGTACTTCCAGCTAAAACTCTAGAGTTTTATTAAATAGAGGAGAATGGATGTCAGCGTTCGATTAGCAGTGTCTGCCCAGAACGTTTCAATTTGACAACAATTTATTGATTTCCTTGTGCTAAGCGTGGGACTCGGCACTGTCCTGTGCACAGATGTCCACTGGGCATGTTCCCTGCCCAACAGAAGTCGGTAACCCAGGGGACGAGACAAGCACGTAAATCGAATACTTGGAGCCTTGCCCAGGGTAAGGGTTAAAAAAGCAATAATAAACACCAATTATTGAGGCTTGACTGTGCACAGGCACTTTCTTGGTTCTGTTTAATCCATGTAACAGCCTATGAAGTAGCCCCACTTTCCAGATGAGGCTCTGAGAAGGATTGTAAGACATTCTGGATTTGTGCATGGTGTCATCAATTGAGAGGCTACCTCTCCGTGTGTTTTATTTATTTTTCAATGTACAGACTGTAACATTCGCTTTTTATGGTACACAGTCCTCTGAGCTTTGACAAATGCACAGTCATGTAACTGCCACTTCAGTCACGATACAGGATGGCCACTGCCTCCCCGCTTCCCTCATGCTGCCCCTTAGGGGTCAAACCCTCTTCCCACCCTTGGCCCCTGGCAACCGCTGATCTGCCCTTCGTCTCATGCATTAGCCTTTTCCTGATGTCATAGAAATGCAGGTTGAATCTGGTGCCTTTCCTTCGCATAACGCGTTTGAGATTCATCTGTGGTGTTCCAGCATCAGTGGTCCGTCCCTTTTTATTGCTATTAGTTTTCCATTGTGTGGATGTACCACAGTTTCTTCATTCATTCCCCAGGTGAGGGCCATGGTGGTTTCCCGTTTTTGACAGTTATGAACCAAGTCCTTATAAACAGTCAGGTCCAGGTTTTTGCGTGAACAGAGGATTTTATTTCATTTGGGTACATCCGTGGGAGCGGGCTGGCTGGTTTGAATGGTAATGGTATGCTTAACTGTATAAGACATGGCCAACCCGTTTTCCAGCCTGGCTGTACCCCACAGCCAGCAATGAATGTATAATGATTCCAGTTGCTCTGTATCCTCGTTAGCACTTGCTCGTGTCGTTTTATGGCCATTGTTTTTAGTCACTTTAATAGGTATGTAATACTCCTATCAACCTTTTGTCCCGCTGTTAAGCATGAATCTTTTCCTCACGGTAAACATCATTCTACATAATTTTGCACCCGCTTAGCATCTCACTGTCTGGTTGAGGCTGCCCTCCTCTGCCATCCACACAGGTGACAGGAGAGGGGGAGTTTTTGTCCTTTCACGGAGCTTGGCTACAGCAGCTCTTAGCTTTCCCAAGGAGGAAGTGCCATGAGAAATGAATTTATTCTAACACAGAGCTTGAAACAGATCTGTCTTCAATTAGCCCGCAGTGTATGTTGACCTATTCAAACGAAATAGTCATCACTCAAATTGCATTAAGTTAAACAACATATTTAAACTTAATGCAAATGTGGATTTGGGTTATTAAAGAAAATTGACTAGATCAAGGGCTCCATGAATAAAAACACTCTCCTATTTTCATAAAGGACATGTGTAGAGAAGATAAGAAATGTTTTCTTTCCAAGGAACTATGTGTACAGTCTATAGCAATGATTCCCACCTGGGGGGTGAAGGGGAGGTGTCAAAGCTGTCAGTATTACATGGAGAGGTTCCATCACACATGCAGACGCTCTCCTCGCCCAGGTCTGGGTCCTTTCCATAGTGGGCATGTGCCCCTCCTTTAGTCAAGAATTACTGCTATTGTGCATTGCTGAGGGGAGTGGGTTGTATCTAATGGCCATGTTGGGGCAGAAAGAAGGTGGAGACCCTCCTCTAATAGTGTAATTCAATGCAGGCACAGCAAAGAGAGCAATAGGACATTAGTGCATGTGATTTTCAATTGATTGGCAGTGGCTGCCTGCAGCGCTGCATAGAGGGAGGTGAGGTATTTTCAGGCTCAGAAGGAAAGAGGGCGGCAGTTGATTGGTGATGTCTGCCCTGGGCATGAGCCGGGTGATCTGCAGAGCCATTCAATGCATTTGCTCTCCTTGAAATAGGAATCTTCCAAAGGTGTTTTGTTTCATTCTTTACCTAGAATTTATGATTCTGCTTGATGTTGGTAGGGCCTCATCTTAGAGATGGTTTCCTGGAGATACATTTGGAGATACATTTATAATGCTCTGTCCCATTGGTTCTCATCTGGAGGCAGTGTTGTCTCCCGGGGTCATTTGGCAATGTCATTTTTGGTTGTTGTAACTGAAAGGGTGTGACTGGCATCTGGTGGGTCGAGAGATGATACTAAATATCCTGCAATACACAGAACACTCCCTTCCAAAGATTTATCATCCCCAAATGGCAATAGTGCTGAGGTTAAGAAACCTGCTCTGTGTCCCCTCTCACATCTAGTACTCCTTGTTCCCAGCATAGGGCATTTCCATCAAGGGCTTGTCCATCTTGTCGTCCTAATAGGCGCCATGGTAGACCCTCTTCCAGAACTTTCTGGAAACAGCAGCCTTGACTGCTGTGGGACTTGAATGGAGCACTTCCCTGGTGCCCATGGAACTGGGAATGTTTTGGAATCTTCTTTGCTGAATCTGACCTCTACCTTGTTTTTCTCTTTATTCATTAGTTTTCCCCTCATGTGTCGCCTGCATTCTGCCCTGAAGCAGCTTCTCTTTGAGCCTGCAGCTTTTCCCCTTTCTCCCTTTTCCTCACTGCACCAGAAGATTCTCTGAAGAAATGCCAGAATTACTATTCCTGCAGCATATTTAAGGCTCAGTCTGCACTCGAATCTCTTTGCAGTAGCAAAGAGAAACAGATTGAAGTTTAAGAGTAACAGCTGTCTCCCTGAGTGATGGGGAGGGGTGTGTGTGTGTGTCTTTGGAGATTTCTGGAGGAATTGATTAACTCATACAAAGTTCAACGTCAGATTCAAAGGTTTCATGTGAGCTAATCAAGCCAGGGATTTGAACATAATGATGAATGACGTGGAGCCAACATGTCTTTAGGATATCAGATGGTGACAGGCAGATGACATCTTCCGTATGTTGGTGGCTATATAATTTCTTTGTTCTATAAATATTAGTGGCTAACACTGAATTAAAAGAACAGAATTTTCCTCACAGTTGTGGCAAAGATCTGTGATACTCAGGAGACAGTAAACTATAGTTTTTGTATCAGTTAGCTATCACTGCATAACAAACAACCTCCACATATCAGTGGCATTTAAGAAACAGTTAGTATTTGCTCACAAGCTTGCAGGCTGGCTGGGGTGGCTTTGTCCCACGTGTCCCTTTTTCTCCTCTTGGGTTGAGCAGGCCGGCCAAGGCATATTCTTTTCTTGGTAATCATAGAATTGCAAGAGGGCAGCCTCTGTGTAGCACATTCAGGCCTATGTTTGTGTCATATCTGCACATATCACATTGGCTAAATCAAGTCACATGGCTGAGCCCGAAGTCAGCCAGGGAAGTACACCCTGTCTTTTGTGGGAGGAACTGCAAAGTTACGTGGCACAGGGCATGGATCCTGGTAAGGGTGACGAGTTGGGACAATAGTTTGATTGCTCAGTGTGTAGAGCTGGTATTATGGAGTCAGACAGACCGGGATTTCAACCCCTGTACCATCACTGACAAGTTATGACTTAGCCCCTTTGAGGTCTGGTTTCTCCTCCATCTGATAAATGGGTATCATACTGTCATCCGTAGCTTGGTGGTGGTGTGAGGATTACACGAAATGATACCCACGAGCCACTTAGAGTTTCTGGCATTGGCAAGTGCTCAGTAAATTGTAGCTGAGAACAAAAGCTCTACAAAGTAGGGTACACTCTTCCAGGGTGTGGATATGAACTAGACATCTGCTCCTGACATGAGCCACTGTGCAAATGACCACTTTGTTGGAACTTCAGCAACCTGAAGGAGTCTATGAATCTCCAAACATGCCTCGCTTGGGTCACCGTGGCTGATCTTACCCGCTCTGACCCTTGGAATCGGAATCATGTTAAGCCTTAAATTGATCAGCAGGAAAACAAACAACAGCAGTTGCTCAGGATGGCACTATTTCACGGATGCCAACAGATGGAAGGCCAGATTGTGACTACGCTCAACTCCAAGGAATGTATTCAAAAACATCAATGTATTTGTTCAGGTTAAATATTTTCAATTTATTGGGCTAACAGTTGTAAGCAAAATAACATCCTTTTACCTAAAAAGTCAAAGTAGCCTGCTGTGCCTAAATAGCTTGTGCAGTAAAAACAAATAATACCATTAGATAATGAGTTGTTTTTTTGTGCTAGGGATGGTCTTCCTTGTTTAGCTATTTCAACTTATTGGCAAGAGCTGCTGACCTCAGTACTGTGTACTTATGGAACTCACCAGGGCAACAGTAATTGCATTCAAGATACAGCACCATTAGATGCTGTAATCCCAAGTTACATGTGACCCGATGAAATGAAGACGATAAGGCAGTGGGGAAGTGACACTTTTAATACTTTTTATCCTAGAGTTTATGTCTCCAATTTTCATGCATTTCCAAGTTACATTAACAAAAGAAGAAAAAAAAAAAGCTCCTGTTAAATAGAATTGAAATGGATTTTTTGAAACTAGTGAATCTGCCTTTCTCCAAATTCTCTCAAGATAAAATCTGTCTGCAGCGGTGATGATCTGATGAATGGCCTTTTAGCAAGGGCTGTAGAATGTCAGGGCTGGAAGGGGTCAGAGAAAACTGCCGTCCTTCACCCTCTCGTTTACAGAACAGAAACTCTTTGCCCTGGAAATGTGCATAGGCCAAAAAGAAATTCTCAGGAGTAAAGAAATCAAGCTATGAAAAGGCTATGTAAGTAAGTGGTTTAATAAAGTCGAACATAGGATTTCTGTCATCTGTACCTTCTAAGGAGTGCTTCGAATACTTCACTAGTTGTCTAAACTCCATATCCATTCTCCACTTCTTAATCGGTAACAGGCCCCTGTATTGTTTGGGCATCAATACACCTAATTGAAAAATTGTACTTCCCAACTTCATTTGTGGAAAAGAGTGGCCACTGAAATGTAAGTGGAAGTGTTGGGTGGTACTTCTGGGAAAATTCTTTAAAGGAGGTTCTGAGCCACTTTGAGGAGATAGGAGACCTTTGGCCATTTCCTTTTCTTTAGTTATTCCTGCTTAGAATGTGGATGTTATGGCTGGGGCTCCAGCAGCCATTTTGTGACCGTGAAGCAACCTCGAAGGTAAAAACCACATGCTAAAGGTGGCAGAGAAGAAAGATGGAAGGAGCCTGGGTTGCTGGTGACTCTGTAGGGCAGCCATGCCAGCCCTGGACGCTTGACCTCTGGACACACTTTACACAAGAGATAAATAACCGCTATCTTGTTTGAACCCTAATTTTTGTATCTGTTAATAGGCAGTGAAATCTAACCTTAACTGATATCAAATTATCAGTTAAATAATAACAATTAATAAATCTAAAAGAAATAAGAAACAAAACACACATAAACAATTAAAAATTAAAAAGTTATCACTTAAATAATAAATATGTCAATATCAGACACAAAGAGAGGGACGATGAGACTCAAAGGGAAGCTGGGGAGACAGAGAAGGAGGAATAATGATAGCTTTACAATTTGCTGGTGTTTCATGTGTCTCATCTCTCTTGTCTGACAACCCTGACGTATCTTTCTCTACCTGTGTTCTTTCTCTTTCTCCCTCCCTCCCTTCCTCACTACCTGTTCCCATTTTACAGATGAGGGTGGGGTGCTGTGTGTGGAGTTTTCCTCTTTTCCAGCAGCAGAATTTTCCTCCTACGCTGGGAGCATAAGGTTGGAAGTGGCAAATCGTGGCAGTAGAAAGATTCAGCACCATCTCCCGTCTGTTCCCAAGTCACTCAACTTGTCGGAGACCCTGCCCCCAGATCTGTGGGGTGAAGTTGGCAGACCCCAACTTCTAACTTCTCTTTCACGTTTTCGTAGCTTCTTGATTTCCCTTTTGCCTTCCATTCCCCACCGCCCACCCCCAATCTGTCCTTATGGCAGGAGTAACATGAAACTGGTGACCACGGATGGGAATTATGAATGCTCTGAATTTATAGGCGAAAACATTTTTGTGCATGTTCATATACACATTTTTTCCTGAGAAATGTTCTGAGACCCATACAAGCTTAAGACCCAATGCCTTGTAGGGGCTTATTAACTATTAGACCGTTTCAGTATTTAACCTTAAAAGAATTCACCACCCACCATGGGTGGAGCAGAAGAATCCACTAACATCCTAAGTATGGATTAGTTGCATTAACAGAGTGAAGGACAGTGAACTACTCCACTGTGACCACTTGCCATCCAGTTGGCTGTGGTCTTGCCCATAGCACTGTCTCAAGAGTCTGAAGACCGCATTGTCAATGACATCTTTGGAGATAGGGTCATTGTAAACGTAATTAGTTAAGATGAGGTCATACCTGAGTAGGGTGGGCCGCTTGTCCAATCTGATGGTGTCCTTATAAAAGGGGAAATTTGGACACAGACATATGAATGTGAAGGCAGAGATCGGGGGGATGCAGCAGGAACCAAGGAACCCCAAAGATTGCCGGCATACCACCAGGAGCTAGGGGACAGGCATGGGGCACATTCTCCTTCACTGCCCTCAGAAGGAGCCACCCTGCTGACCCTTTGACCTGGGACTTCTGGCCTCGAGAGCTGTGGGACATTACGTTTCTGTTGTTGAAGCCCCCCAGTCTGTGGTACTTTGTTATGGCGGCCCTAAGAAACTACACACGGGGTGAGGCAGATACAGAGAGGCGTGACTGGGCTTCCTGTCCAGTTGTGGGGAGCGTGGCCAGCAGACGGCCTCCAGCTGTCAGCCCTTCAGGGTCAGGTTCAGCTGCAGACGGCCACCTTGCCTGAGGTCATCCCCTTCCCCCGGAAGCCGACATCCGAGCCAGGTAGGGGTCTAAGTCCTGGCCGGCTCATCCGGATGCTGGTCCGCTCTCTTGGACAGTACTTGCCCCAGAGCTCTCCGGAGCGCTGGCCAAGGCTCAGCCAGGTCACCGTCGCAGGCTCCGTCTCTCTCTGCCACGTCCTGCTTCCTCCTTCTTCCGTGGACAAGTGCTCATCCTAGTAAACACCTTGTACCCCAAACTCCGTTTCCCTGCCTGCTTTTGGAGACCACAACAAGTGACAAGGGGCTTCAGTTTTCTCATGTGGAAGCTCTGAAAACCCCTGGCACGGCCCTTGCGCACGCAATGTTAGCCAGGGTGGGTGGAAGCCGACTCTCTGCCCTGTCCCTTCCCCACACCACCAGACAGGGGAGAGCCATGAAAGGGCTTCCAACCCCGAGGGAGAACACAACAGGCAGGAGGCTGGCGTTGATCCTAGGGCTGGTGTACTGGGCCTCTGGGGGCTCGAATCAATGCGTTTCACCTGCTTTGTAGGCTGCTGCAACCCCCTGGTGACAGGCTGAAGGAGGAGGACGGGTAACTGCATGACAATAAATGACTAGAAAATCCTCTGCCCTTTCCTACAAGAGAATAATTGAGCAGAGTTCCAGAGTGGTCCGGTCTGTCTTTAATCCTTCGGAAGAGTTCTGTGTTGTATTATGAGATGTAATGTTGAGGATAGGGGACTAATGAGGGTTTTTCACTTTAGGGGACAGTTCTAAGTTCTGTAGTTCATTTTATGGAGAGAGAGAGAGAGAGAGAGAGAGAGAGAGAGAGAGAGAGAGAGAGAGAGAGAAATTGCAATGAGAAAATATAGCAATACGTACATGTATAAGTTTCCATCACTGTTTTTTTGAAGATTCGATGCCTGGTACATTAGGCAGAGAGTCAGAAAGTGACAGTCATTTTATCCATCCCCCCAATGCGTGCTAAAAAATGCCAATCAACTATAAAATATTTTACCTATTATGCAGCATTTGAGCTTCAATAAATGTCCACCTCTCTATTCCTATTAAATTTAGAGGAAATGCCTGTCTTCTAAAAGCTTAATCACCTGTGGATGTGTTTTAAGGACTTCATAAAAAAACAGTGGTGAATCAGGAAAAGATTTTATTAATTTCCCCAATTTCTGCTCTAGTGAAGAGGCTCTCGACAGCCTCCTGGTTTCTCCAGGTTGGTGTGGCTTTGTGTCCCCTCTCCCCTTCCCTGCCTCCTAGTTTGGCCGTCTCAGATGATAGTATCATGTCATACTCGTTTGGGGGAATTCTCCTTTGAAGGCTTTCTAATTAAGTCTTCTAAAAGATGACATTTAATTAGGGAAAGAGGTTTTCTTTTGGTCCCAAAGACAGCAAATATTTCAATCAAATGGATGCAGTGCTTGTACTTTATTCTCTTCCTTTCTTTTGCCCAGTGAGATGGTGGGGAAAAAATCCATAAAGGAGCTACGTATTTTGTGTTTACTTGATTATTTTGACAAGTTTCCAGTGGACTGTGAAGTCGCAGGCTCCTTTCTCAGGTTTGGGGTCAATCAGATAAATCGGTTTGGTGAAGCCTTCTTTTAAACTCATCATCAAGTCAGCAGTGAGTCTTTTCAAAATGACCTTTGGTGTAACCTGATGGTTGATCTTGCTTTGTGGTGCATCCCACCAAGGTTCCTCAGAGTGACATTCAAGGCCAGAGCTGAGTCTGGGAGTCACGTAGCTTTGGCCACTCGCCGTGGCTGTTTTAGGAGAGTTGGGCTTGATTTTTTGAGACTCAGCTTGGAGGTGGAGGGTGGCAACATTCATTTGCAAAGATTTAAACCTCAGGCTTTGAAGTCCCATGACCTTGAGTTTGACTCTCAGCTCCCCTTTGGCTAGCGATATGACCTTCTTGAACCTCAGTTTTCTCATCTGCAACATGGGATGAATAGTTCTCGGGGTGGTAGTGGGAATGCGATGAGTTCACACGTGTGAATGCTCTTAGCACCGTTAATCCTTGTCGCAGGTTGGGCCCCCCCGGGAAGCAGACTCAGGTGGAGAGTAGCGTATAGGATGTTTATTAAGGAGAGCCCTTGGGTCCAACACCAGAGGAAGGGAGGGCACACAAGCAGGAGAGAGCAGGGGGAGAGGTCCAGCTGCATCGGGGGCCCAGGGATTGCTTCAGCGGAGCCCACAGGGAGCTCTGGAGCGCCAATGGCCAAGCTGGCGGGATCTGTTCTCCACAGGGTTCAGTCACTGGTGTGGCCCCCCCGGATGCCTGTGACCTTGGGCGAGGGTCTCTGCAGCTGGGGTGGCACATCCCTCCTTGAAGGGGGATCTGGGCGGTGCATCACTGCGTCCACCACACCCCATGGTGGGTGCTGGCTGCCTCTGTTGTTACTGGGTCGGGGCTAACAGGAGATGTGACGTTCTGAATGTTTTCTGCTTCTGTGAGATGCAGAGCACGGCCCTAGCTGAACACTGCATTCCAGCAGCCATGGGTTTCGTCATCCACGGAACGACTGACGATGCAGTGAGCTGCTTCTGCAACGTGCCAGGCACCGGGACCCCCTCCCGCGCTGTCACGTATCTCACCTTCTACACGAGGGTCTTATGTTCTGCAAGGTTAATTCATTCAGTGGGGGAACCAGAGTGATTCCATGCTACAGGGTAAGAAACAAGCTCCGCACACACACACGCACGCACACACGCACGCACACGCACGCACAGCATTAAAGGCTGGTGTGAGGTGTGTCAGGTCCTCCAAAAGGCAGATATTGATAGAGTTCTGGGTGCAAGAAGTTTACTGGGGGATTAATGCCTGTGAAAGTTAAAGGGGGTGAGAGCCGGACTGGGAACGGAGAGCCTTCAGGCCACAAGGCAGATCTGACCAAGTCTTGGTGGGGGGCTCCGGAGTAAAGATCTCCCATGTGAGGAACCCCACGTTGGACAGAAATGGCCAGGCTCTGGTACCCTCGCCATGCTCAGTTGTTGGCCGGGAAGAAGGTGGCCTTGGCTCAAATTCCAAAGGTTCTTGTACTTGAAGGAAATTCTTTGTTGAAGGAAGTTCTGAGTAGCATGTCTCCACGGCTGCCACGTGAGGATCAAGGGAGGGCGTATATGCACGTAGTAGGTATGGCGGGCACCTAGAAGGACCTTGACGATTTTTCCTCCCCTTCCACCTTTTTCTTCTGTAGTTTCATAATTTGTGATGAGACACATGAGCGTGTGAACGGTCATGCAGCATTAGGTGACAATAATATCACTGTTTTAATCTATGGAGTATTTATTACATGGCAATCACAGGACGAAGCAGTTTACGTGCATGATCTCCATGAATGCTCATGCAACTTTTTGAATTAGAGACCTTATTGGTCCCATTATGCAGATGAGGAAAACAAGGCCCACAGGGAGAGGTCACTTGCCCAAGTCATACTATGAATGAGTCCATACTCCTGAACTAGAAACCCTACTCTGTCACGGTGACCCTGGGTGTTACAGAGCGGAGGTAACGTCCTTGGGAAAGTCGTCCAAGGACAAAACAAGATCTGAGCGAGCAGTATCTGGGCTGATGGCAAAAATGGTGACCAGCCTAATTTGCTGAGAGGGAGGGCCTCAGTGACCCCTGGGAGGCTGTAAAGCTTGCGTATGCCACTGGGACCCTAAAACCACTTTGCAGACGAAGTCGATAGAAATGAAGGGGAAAAGGCATGGAGAGGTATTAGGGAGAGAACCTTAGGACCTCCTTGGTGGGTGAGCTTCTAAGGAGAGCTCACATTAGACTCTCTTCTTACGTCCCTCGTTAAACTGAGCAGCAAAAAGTCTGTCTCAGATAAAAATGGCCGGAGGTGCCCTGGGGCAAGGGTTTGGAAATGTGCTGTTCTTTCCTGTCAGAGTCAGAATTTCTCCGGGAGGACAGGTCTTTGTCACTGCCGTGTCAGCGGAGGCTAATTGCTTTTTGAATCTGTGCCTGGCAGAGTCTGGGATGGAGAAGGACACTTTGCTGCTGAACCTGCCAGCGATTAGGTGCCCGGAATTCAGGATTAACTAGCGGCTGCAGTGGAGATGGTGGGAGGGGGCCAGTCCGATGTCATGGCCTCCGGTCCCGTCTTGCCCATTCTCCCTTACTTCTTCATGCAAGATTATCTCTCAGTTCTGACCTGCCTATCTTCCAACCTCCTCAGATTCTTCAAATGGCTCCCCAGTGCTTACAGGATGAAATTGAAACGACTTAGTGGGGCCCACTGGGGTCCAGCCCTATCCTACTGTATTAATCATACTGAGCTGTTCCCATTCTCTGAACGTACCTTGCAATTTATCTGCCCCTTGCCTTTGCACAGGCTGTTCTTCCCGCTCGGAATGCCCTTTCCCCTCCTCTCCATCTAATAAACTCCTACACATCCTTCAAAGCCCATCTCAAATTCACCTTGACTCCTTTAGCTTAGGGTTTCTCAAACTTGGCATATCTTGGGCTAAACATTTCTTTGTTGGGGGGCTGTCCTGGGAGTTGTAGGATGTTGAGCAGTATCTCTGGCCTCTACCCACTAACTGCTAGTAGCCTCCACCTCTGCCAGTTGTGACAAGTGAAAATGTCTCCAGATATTGCCCAGGGTCCCGTGGGGGCCCCAATCACCCCTGTTTGAGAGCATTGTTTAGCCAGTGTTAGCTAAACAATGTATTTACCTGGCACCTTCTCCAAGCACCATATCTCACTGTGCTCTAATTATGTGCTAGTCTGCCTGTCCCCTCACCAGATTAAAAGCTCCTTTGGGCTGGGGCTCTGTCTTGTTTACCTTGATGGCCTCAGCTCCTTGTATGGGGCTTGGCACGTAGTAGGTGCTGCAGGAATATTTGTCAAACACGTGGAGAACTGTGGCATGGAGCTGGGGCCAGCTCTCCGGAAAGGTGTTTCTCTGTAAAGCTAAGGGCAATTGCCTTTGGGGTCATAATAGTGACTACCTCACAGAGTTGTGCAGATTGAATGGCTTAAAAGAGTTAAAACTCTCAGAATAGGGCCTGACACATAGTAGATGCTTAGAACATGTTAGTTCTTGTTGCTATTGTTATTTTCTCATTCTTCAGGGCTCTCTCAGAAAGATTGGCAATTTGAGGGTCACCAATGGCATGGATAACATGGACATTGTGGGGGATCCCTCTGAAGGCTGGACCCATATAAATTTAGGCTACTTAAAAGAAAGTGCTTCTCTACAAAGTGAGTTGTAAATGGATATTGTGCCAAGAGATCATATGCTGACATAGCAGTTAAAGGTGAGGGTTCTGGGCCAGACCTGCCTGGGTTGGGATCTTGAGTCCCTTACCTACTTAGCCTCAGTTTTCTCACCTGTAAAATGGGGATAATAATACTCTGTTTCCCCGAAAATAAGACCTAGCCAGACCATCAGTTCTAATGTGTCTTTTGGAGCAAACATTAATATAAGACCCAGTCTTATTTTGCTATAAGACTTATTATATCTAGGGTCTTTATAATATAATATAATATAATATAATATAATATAATATAATATAATACCGGGTCTTATATTAATGTTTGCTCCAAAAGATGCATTAGAGCTGATGGTCCAGCTAGGTCTTATTTTCGGGGAAACACGGTAGTATCTACCTCATAGAGTTACTGTGAGGGTGAAATGAATTAACATGTCAAATGATACATGGTAAGACTAAATCTTAACTATCACTGTCGTCATTGTTATAATTTTTAGATATATTCTTGAATGATGGCTCCAAAATGACCTTCTCCTGGGGGAAGCTGGAACATTTGGGGAATGTTTGGGTGGCTCAGGCATGGCACTACTCCCACTTCAATCCCAGGCAGACATGACTAATCGATCATGCACTACTTTTCCCTGCGAGCCTTAGAATCCTTCTCCAGGCAGCTGTAACCAATAGATCACTATGTGCACACACTATGAAACCTTTGCTGTAATTACCCCTAGGGATCTCCATTAAGCATTAAATTCTAGGGGTGAGGGGAAGGTATGCTAGCACATGGGGTCAGTGATATGAAGAATAACTTCCCTGGACCCCAGGGTTGAATTTGCTACTACCTCTCCTCCCGCCACTGTCCCTGAGACTCTGTTACCCCAAACCTCTCCAGAATGTCAGTGTCGGGTCCTGGGGAAGCCAACATGACAAGATCCCATGGGGAGCCCAACCACTGGGGAAAGATGGGTCCCAAACCCACATCCATAATGCCTTCAATCAGAGCTGCTCAAAGTGTGGTTCGTATACCGGCACTGGTCCCCAAACTTACTGGTCTGTGACAAGATAAAGCCAAAAATTGAGAGTATGTGCGTTTCCTGGGGCAGCTGTAATAAATTAACCACAAACTCGGGGGCTTAAAGCAACGGCAGTGGATTCTCTTACAGTTCTGGAAGCCAGAAGTCCAAAGTCAAAGTGTTGGCAGGGCCACGCTCCCTCTGAGACGCTGATTACCATCCTTCCTCGTTGCTTCAGGCTTCTATTGGTGCCCACGTGTCCTTGGTGTCCTTGTAGATGAGACGTCACAGCAGCCTCCACCTATGTCATCATGTGACCTTCTTCCCGGCGTGCAGCTCCGAGTGTCTCCTCCTCCTCTTCGTCTTCCTCTTCTTTTCCTTCTCTTCCCCCCTCCTTTAGATTTTCTCAAAATGTATTTCTATGTTTCTTTCCGTGTTCTTGAGACATAAGTGACCTGCACACTGTGTAAAGTGATGACCACAACAAGCTTAGTTCACATCCATCCTAATGCGGTTCGTCTTGGTATCTGGGGTGCAGGGGGCGTGCTTCAGCCTCATCCCTGTGTTCTGGAACTTTCTCAGGGGTGTCTTGTCCATGAATAGTTGTTAGTTCTTCTTCTTGTGAGGGGGCGTGAAGTTGAGGACGATCTACATTGCCATCTTGGTGACATTACTCCTTCTCCTCTTTCTTATAAGGACACCAGGTATCGGACTTTTAAAGGACAATTAAGGACCCTTCTGATCACTATGACCTCATCTTAACTAATGACATCGGCAAAGACTATTTCCAAAGGTCATATTCTGGAGTTTCAAGTGGACAGGCATTTTGGCAGAGGGGGACGCTATTCAACCTGGTACAGAGAGTAAACATTCCAAGACTAGCATTGTCTTAGATGATTCCACCTGCTGCCATCTCAACTGCACGCGCGTAGAGAGGGTGAGAAGAGTCCTCTTGGAAAGTGGGTGGTGGCATCATTTGGGGAGCATATGCCTCACCGGATGGTGGTGTGCTGAAGAAATGAAACCCATCCCATCCCAGCAAAGCAGTTCGGCCAACGTGGCGCCGAACTTGTGCCCATCTCACACATGTCAAAATCCTGGTGGTGGCTGGTATTTCCCTGGTACCTTCTCAACCCAGGGCTCATAACCGATCTGTAGGTTCTGCGAGTTGGGTTTGTTTGCCTAGGTGTTTCGTTTCCTGTTTCTAATGGATAATTTTCTAAAGAAAGCAAATTAGGGTCACAGCATGAGGTAAACACCCTCATGAAGAAGAAGAAACCAGAAAAAACTGGAATTAGTAGCTTCCCTAGGTATTCTTTCCCGGGAGCAGCTTGTAACTGTTAGTGAACTTGAATAAGTTTGTTTGACAGCAGAGAGAATGCCCAGGACAGCTCTGCAGCCGTGACTGAGAAATTCATTTTTCTTCTCTGCCAGCCCTCTCTCCTCATGAGAGCAGCCAGCCTGTAAGGAAAATGGTAATTCTGTGAGCAGGTTACATAATGTTGATGGTGGTGGTAGCAATTAGGTCTGGTTTTTAAGCACCTGCTGTGAGCCATTTTGAGTCAACTTGCAAAATGGTGTATTTCTATCACCTATTTTCCAGAGGAGAAAACTGAGGCTCAGAGCGCTGGAATTATTTGGTTCAAGTCACACAAAGAGCCATTGCCTGAGCTGGGATTGGAACTCATACCTCTGACGACCCCATTGTGTCTGCCAGGCGTGTTGCCCAGAATCTGGGAGGGTTACTGAGCCTCCTGTTTCCATATGGGACTACAGGTGCCACCCTGAAGAAACGTAAAGGTGGCTTCTGTGTTCTTCCATGAAAGGAGCTGTGATTTACTGGGCTCGATGAGACGTGGGTTCAAATTCAGGCGCATCCACTTACTGGCTGTCTTGGTCCTAGGGCTGCCTTTCCCAGGCTTCCTTGTTGGCTGACCTCTCTTTGCGTCCAACCAGTGGGAAGCACTGGAATCAGACTAGGAGGTGGGAGGAGGAGAGACACCAGGGTATTTCTCCCCTTCCTTCTCTGAGTCCGGTGGCCTTGCTAACTCCTTCAAGGTTCCAGTTTCCATCAGGTGACCCTGGCCCCAGGGTTCGAGGAATACCACCTCCTTCCTCTCCAGCTTAGGGACTGGGCATCTTTCTGCTATTGCATCTCTGGTGGCCTCGCCCTCCTTGCCCCCTCCTCACCCATGTCACCAACACCCTGCCTCAATTGCTCCATATTGTCAATACTTGAAATCGTTTCTAACTTCTTGATTGGATCTTAACTGAGATACCAGCTAAGTGACTTCACTTCTCAGAGCCTTGGTTTCCCTATCTGTAAAATGGGGATAATAATAGTACCCACAACCTAATATATGTGTGGGGATTTAAGGAGATAATTCTAGGTAAACCTTCTGCTAAGTTTCTGGCATATAAATAAGAACGGTCTTCCCAGCTTGAAGACCCTAGACTTGAGTTTAGTTTCTCTTAGCAATTTAAGCAGCATAATGAATTCTATAGTTAGCCACAGAGGCTTATTTTGTTTTACTTTTCTGAAAAGCATTGGTTCTGGGTCTGCATATTCACGAATATCACTAGGAAAACCCATTCCAGTCTTGTTCTAAAGCGTCCGCCCCTCTCTCTTCCTTCCCGCTTCCATCTCAAGGAGTGGGCAAGCCAGTGTGTTTTCTCACCACTGTGCACAGCCAGGGGGATACAGAGAAAATGCTGAATTTCCAGAATTTCTTGGGGTGTCTGAAAGCTTGTGTGTCCTCATGAAAGGTAAGCTCATCTTATAAATCTGTCTTTTATAGAAGCTTCTGATGCCAAGTGTCCACGTTATCAGATTGTTGGCTAATTTTAGCCTTCTCCCTGCCAGTCTCGCAGACGTGTAATTAACACCCCAGAGCAGCAGAGATCCAGGCACGTGCGTCTCTGATTTGCATTATGATTATGGGTCCTTGACCATGCGTACTTAGATTCAAAGTCTGAAAGTGCCACTACATGTGCCATGTGGACGTCTCCCATCCCTCCACACTTCCCAAGCCTCTTCTCCCTTTCCAATCAGAATGCCCCCAGCTCCCATGCCATGTATCGTGGGAAGTCCTGTGACTTCTTCACTATACCTCAGACTTCTCAGATGGCTTTTGTGCTCCTGATCAATTCTTTTTTGGGATTCTAGATGGCTTCATCTCGCTTCCTGAAGCCCTTGTCTTCTCTCTGCCCTGCTCTGAACATAGTCTCTCTCCTCCGTGCCTTAAAGAATTACCCAAATAGGCGAGTTGTGTGTAGCAGACTTTTACTGAAGGTTTGGAGACGGGTGAGCTGGACCACAGCTCAAGACAGAACAGAAGATAGGTTAAGATCGAACGTCCATCGCTGTAAGTTTCCTCAGCCATTCCCACAAGGACTTCTCATCGATTGCCTTTCTTCGTGGGCTGCCACCTGCTGCCATGTTGCTAGGCTTTCTTGCTCTTTGATCTGTGTTTTCTCACTGTCTCTCATTTTGGTTTGCTGCTCAACCTGCGAACACCAAATTCACGCTACTTTTGCACTGTGGGTCAAAAATGCTCCCCACCCCTGGAATGCCTCATGAGCATAGAACTGTCTTTATTTAGAAGATATTTGATGAGTGTTTGGGGAGAGGATGAGCTTTCTGCCTGCATGCCCCAGGACTCACTCCAAAGCTTTGAAGAGGGAAGAGTCGGGAAGAGGGGAGATATGCCTCAGCAAGTTGGAGAGAGGCGTGAGGCAGTAGAAGACCCAAGTGAAAGTCCAATAAATCTTTTGGGATTTGGTGGTGTCGACAGTGGCCACCACCCATTGTTCATGTTGCTCCGACGTATACCTTTTTGTGCCCCCTGTGGAATATTCAGTTAAAGGTGACCTTGTTGAGGAATTCTTGCTATGGGTACATTCTTTTGAGGCCTTGAAAAGGTGACCAGGATGCCAATGCCGGAAATAAAGCTTGTGTATCTGAGGAAGCACCTGTGGCACAAGGAGCAAGGAAGCTCAGAAGACCACTAGGAAATCAGCTTCTGGAATGTGTGGCTATCTAGGGACAGGAATGTTCTAGAATATGCAGAAGTCTAGGGATGAACCTTTGGACTTCCTCAGGAGGTGGGATTAATGAGAGTCTGTACCCATCAGGACCCTGGCAGGAAACAGCCTGCATTCTCAGACCAGGTTACTCGAGGAACTGTTTTAATACAGTTATTTGCAAAACTGTGAGCAGGGTTGAGGAGACCAGTAGGAAATAGTGCTGTATCCTGGGGCTGTTACCCCATTACCCCACTCGGTCTGATGGAGAAAGTCAAGTTCTTTGCTGGGTAAATACTGGTCCTGACATCACGGGGCTGTGAAGACCACGGGAGCCATAGGGTGGCAGGATGCATGCGTGTTCGTTTCCCAGTGCTGCTGGAACAGATCACCACGAATGTCGTGGCTTAAAACAACACAGATTTATTGTCTTCTAGTCACGGTCAAAAGTCCAAAATAGGTCTCATGGGCTACAATCAAGGTGTTGGCAGGAAGGTCAGGGGAGAATTTGTTTCCTCGTCTTTTATTCACATTCTTTGCCTTGTAGACAGTCCATCACTCCAACCTCTTGCTTCTCTCATCCCATCTCTTACATCCTCTTCTGCAGTCAAATCTCCCTCTGTCCCCCTCTTATAAGGATGCTTGCGATTACATTCAGGGCTCCCCTGGATAATCCGGGTAATCTCCCCATCTTGAGATCTTGCAGATGACATCTCAGAAGTCCCTTTGGCCCTGTAAGGTTCTGGGGCTTGGGATGTAGACATACTTGGACGAGGGTGGTATGCTGCCTGCCACAGCATGAAACACCAGGCTTCCCCACTCATGCTGGTTCCCCCAGGCAGAGCAAACCACAGCACAGCTGCTGCGCGTATGGGCCACAAAGGTGCTGCCATGGGTCATTCATTCCTTGTATAACTTTAGTTTTAGGACTGACACACAGGGCTTTGTCTGTGGAGTGCACTTGGAGAAGCAAACATTGCTCCAGACTCTTAATAGTGTTGCCTGCTATGCTTTCAAGCATGTCTGTTCCTTAGCCGTGTAAGCTGCCAGCGGTAAAAGGCAAGAAACTATTTTTTGTATCCTCCCAGCCCCCTCCCAGGGACACACACAATAGTTGCTCAGTACATGTTGTGGCTTGACTATCAATCTACTCACAGAGCTAATCTGAGTAGTTGGTTCACGTAGACTCTGAAAAGGAGTTTGGGGCTTATCCCCAAGGGCAGTAGAGTAAGAGCCTGACAGAATTTGCAGAGAAATGGGGAAGGGTTTGACCTTTCAGTATTTCAAGGCTTCGAGGGACCATAGGGAGATGGGAATTTTACAGATGCAGGTTTAGGGACTGGTGAGATTTCATGGGGAACCGCGGGCAAGATTTCCTTCTGCTTTTGCCGTCACCAACACTTTCTAATAATTGCACACCTAAACTTTAACACTTTCAGTCTTTGAGCCTGATTATTTTCGAAACTCCCGTAGTGTCTCACACTTACTGTGTCTTGCCCATCATAAGTGTTAATTAACATTTTGATGAATCAGTCTGAACTTGGTAAGCTAGCTGACCTTGAAGGTTCTACGCTTTAGTTTCCCCATGTGTAAAACAAAAGGGTTCTGCTATGGCACTCATAGCCCTGACTCTGGCAGGGATATTTAGAATCTGCTTCTCTGCATGGTCGGCGTTTGCCGGGGAGACCCCTGACTTGGGAGGGAGGGAAGTTGCAGCGACGGTTCTCAGGCCTTGTAGTAAATTATCTCATCAAATCCTCCCCATAATCCCACAAAGAAAGGCTACCATTAGTTGCCTCGTTTTTACAGATGAAGAAACTGAGGCTCAGACAGCCAGGTGGCTTGCCCAAGGTCACACAGCTAGGAAGTAGTAGAGCTGGGATTCGAACTCAGCTCCCCCAACTCCACGAACCAGCCCTGACTCTCTGCTTTGATGTTCAGATTCTTCTAGGTTTTTTTTGCTTGTTTGTTTTTTAAATCCCTAAATACCTTAGTGTGTGTATCCCTAGAAAAAAGGACTTTCTCTTACATAACTACAGTTCAGTTTTCAAAACCAGGAAATTTAACATCTCTGTAACATGATTATCTAACCCATAGGGCGCTTTCAAAGTTGGTCAGCTGTCTCAGTGATACCCTCTTCTGTATCTAGAATCGAATCCGGGATTCTGCATGACGTTGAGTTGTCATGTCTCCTCAGCCTCTTCTATGCTCAGACAGCCCCTCCGCCCTTCTCTGTGTCTTGACCTTACGTCTTCAAAGCGTTCATTTCAGGCCTGTTATGTAGTAGAATGTTCCTCAGCATGGTTTTCCCTGATACCTCCCCCTGGTTTGATTCGGCCTGTGTGCTTTGGGGAGGAATAACGCTGAGTGATTCTGCATTCTCAGTGGGTTTGTCCGGTTCCTGACGAGGCTGGCTTTGATCACGTGCTTAACCAGGCCGGCAGGTTTCTCCACTGTAAGGCTGCTGTTTGCCCCTTTGTAATTAGCAAGCAAGCTGTGGGGAGACGCTTTGAGACTATGCAACTATCTTGCTGCTCAGCAAACTTTCACCCATTGTTTTAGCAGCCATTGGAGGTTTTCTAACGCCATCATTCCTTTTCCATTTCTCCCAGGCATTCTGCTGTAAGAGGAGCAGAAATGTCTCTCTCCCATTTCTTCATGTATTCACATTTACTTCTCCTGACATGGGCTCATGGATCCATCACAGTCTCTGTGCATTTTGATCTCCCACCAGTTGTTTGCCAGGTGAGCTGTCACTTCCTCATTGGTTCCCAGCGTGAATTCAGTTCCCCTTTCACCCTTTGAAAATCCAAAGGCCCGAGATACTCAGTTTTAGCAAGAAAGGGGCACATTCCCAGACTCCGGCCCTAAGAAGGAGGAGGGAGAGGAGCAAACATTGGGGATTTTTCTACCCCAGGGAAGCCAGACTGCTCAGTGTTCTCCTCCAGTTCACGGCTGTCACTCAGCACATGCTGTGGGGCGTGGGGAGGTGGCCACCGACGCTATGGTGTCCCTGCGGTGGCCACCTCCATAAGCCAGTCTCTCCTTCCTCCATCTGTGGTTCCGGAACTGTGGGTGTCTCTTCAGGAGGCACAAAGGTTTACGAGCTTCCCGGAGAAACCCCAAAAAGCCATTTCAGAGCCAGAGCCACCCTGCTGCTTGCTCTTCCTGAAGGTTCAGTCCAGGTGAGGTCAGGTCCCCTTGTAACCTGTTCTGCCTGGATTTCTTCGCCATCGCACTCATCACGTGTTTCACTTCACTTTCCCTCCGTTCTTCTTTTTCTTCCTCTTCTCTCCCTTTCTCCCTCTTTTTTCTCTCCCTTCCCTCCCTTTAACAAATCAATGATCTTGAACACCTACTGTGTGCTCCGTGCCCTCACGCCCTCCTGTAGGAAACATCCATTCAACACTTTCACAATTAAACACATGATAACCAATCTTGATAAATGCTGCTGCAGAATGTCCGCGTGGGAAAGTACCCACTCATTTCACAAAGGAAGGTGCTGAGGCTCCGCCCTCACAGCCACCCAGAGTCAGGGAGGGTCTAGAACTCTCCTGCCCTCCATCCTTGCGCTCCACCGTAGCCCCAGGAGGTGAATTACAAAACTCACGGGCTGACCCTGCCCCGGCCAGGATGGGCTTGCTCTCAGGCTCGTGAACGATGCCCTTCTTATGTAGGAGAAATTGCTGGGAGATCACATATGTGCCTTCTCCACAGAGCAAAGTAAGTGCAATGCAGACATCTGCCTCCTGAGTGAAATAAAGCCGGGGAGAGTGCGGGATCAGGGGGAGGTGGCTCTGCAGTGCCTGTCACGTGGTCCCTGTCAGGTCTCACCTGTTTCTCTGGTCCTGTCTTTGTTTCTGTCTCTGACGGTTTCTCTGCTCTGCTCCGTCTTCATCTCTCTGTTTCCACCAGTTTCTGTCTTTGTCAGTCTCTTTGGATGTCTCTCTCTCTGTGTCACCTCTCATCTGGCCCTCAGCCTCCCGCGATGGGTGCCCCCCAGGCCTGATTACTTGGAAGCCCTCCCAAAGGGCCACCCTCATAGCTGTCGCCCATGGTGTCCCCCTTTCCTGGAGCACTGATATCTCTGTCTCCCCAAATTTCTGCTTACCTTATCCATCTTCAGGTCTGAGTTTAAATGTCACCTTGAACTTTGAGGAGCCCAAACTCCATGAGAACAGGGATTTTTGAGTCTTTCCTCCACTGCTCTATCCTTTGCAACTTTTAACGGGATTTGTATGACAATAACTTGTTTACTGGTCCCATTAGTTGCATCTAGAACAATGCCTGGTACATAGCAAGTGCTCAGTAAATATCTGTTGAATGAACGAGTAACTGTGTAAATAGGAAGCCCTCCCTGTTCCCCCCAATCTGGCTGTGTCCCCCCACAGTATCTGGGACTCTCTATCTCTGTTATAATTGCTTAGTGTGCTGGTGAGGCTGCTGTAACTGGATCTCAGCAGTAACGCAGAGGTGACTGGCCCAGGTCAATAGGTGGTCCTCACAATTATCCGTGGACCTATCAAGCTGGGCGGACCGTGGCTCTGCCGCCTTCAACACATTAAAGAACGCAAAGTTACAGACCTGGGGGGTTTCCTGAGCCACCCCTGGAAGCGACACGAGTGGCTTCTGTTCACATTCTATTGTCCAGAATTCAGATATGGGGCTACATCTAACTGCAAAGGAGGCTGGGAAACTTAGCCCAGCATGTGCCCCGGAGGTAGGGAGACCAGGTTTGGTGGACAGCGGCAGCCTTGGCCACATCTGGTTACGTATTTGAATCCTTCACAGGAAGGAATACTGTTTCCCCAAAAATAAGACCTAGCAGGACCGTCAGCTCTAGTATGTCTTTTGGAGCAAAAATTAATATAAGACCTGGTACTATATTATACTTATTATATTATATTATATTATATTATATTATATTATATTATATTATATTATATTATATTATACTTGGTCTTATATAAGACCCGGTCTTACATTATATTAAAATAAGACTGGGTCTTATATTAATTTTTGCTCCAAAAGGTGCGCTAGAGCTGATGTCTTATTTTTGGGGAGACACAGTATGTCTTTCGTGGTCATCCTTGTGTCCCTAGTAGCTTATCCACAGTCCGACTCATTGTCATCCAGTGGTTCCCAAACTTGACTGCACATTGGAACCCTCCAGGGCTGTTGCAAACACCCTGATGCCTGGCTCCCACCCCTGAACTTTCTGATATAATTGGTATGGTGACCCAGGCACTGGAATTTTTAAGCTTCCCCGGTGATTCTCATGCGTGGAAAGATTTAGGAACTCCTGCCATTGGCCCCGAATAAATGAACGGATGTTTGAAATCATGGATGACCGTATCTGCCACCAGGGGTTGACCTTCTGTACTGGTGGTGACAAACTGATATCTTGGGAGATGACATGTTTTGTTTGGCTCGTATGGAGCTTAAATCTTTTTTTGTTTGTGTTTGAATTATATCAGTTGCCAAGATGTAAAAGCTGGACGATGTCGTGTAACACTTTTTTTGCGTAACACTGTGGACTTTTGGTCTCTCTCAAAAAATTTAGATGATCTGTCAGCACTGGGAGCGTTGAGATAGGCATGTACTCTCAGGTTTGCCACACTCCTCACCACCCCCTTTATGCCCACCTCCCACGTCCTCCACCCATTTGGTGCCTACCTGGAGCTTAGAGGCATTTGCATTTGATTCTCTTGGTCTAAGTAACCTTCTGCGTATTATCTCAAGAATTCCAGTTTGTCCCAGAGTCAGTCTCCTTAGAGAGAGAGAGAGAGAGAGAGAGAGAGAGAGAGAGAGAGAGAGAGAGAGAGAGAGAGAAGAGAGAGAGAGAGAAAGAGAGAGAGAGATTGATTGATTGATTGTCAAGGGCATTTTAGGCCAGGCATTTTTCCTGCTTCTGCCTACAATCCATTTGATCCAACAGCTCCCAGCCCCACCTACTGGGAACAGAAATATCTTTGTCTATTTCATCAGTGCTCTGGGCCAAGGGCTTAGTGGGACAAGAAATGAGCTGGGCATCGGGATGCCTGGGTGCTTTCCTTGACTTGGCACTAACTCATTAATTTTAGACCTGGGGCATTTTCTTTCCCAGCCTTCAGCTCTCTTGTCTGTAAAAGGGAAGCGATTGAACTCAGTGATCTTTCAGTTCCCTTCCTACTCTGAGACTCGGGTAGTCTGGCTCCATTTCAAAGAATTTAGAGGGTTTTGGGTTTTTTTTTTCCTTTTGAAAAGGGTTATTTCTGAGCTAGGAATCTGCTTAGTTTATGGCTTGTCCCTGAAATGAAGCTGCTCACACATCTTTTCCTGATAGAAATCAGCCATTTGCCAGTGCCGCACCCAGCCATGCAATGTTATATGGCAATTAATGAAATCAGTAAATAAATGATTGTCATACAAATCCCATTAACAGGCACGAAAATGGAGATTACATTTTTCAGGAACAAACCTGAAAATTAACGTGTGTCATCTTTTGAGGAAGGGCTTTTCTTATTTTATTTATTTAACTAATTAATTAATTTATTTATTTTTAAATCTATCAACCAAGCTAATCATTTCTTCAGAGCAAATGTGCCCAGAAAGGGATGTATTCGAAAGCCCGATTCCCTATGGGCTGAGTGAGTGTTTAGAGTTCTCTTTTCCCTAAAGGAATCTCACCAAGGAGTTCAGATGTCTATATGTGGAGGACAGTTGCACGATGGCGTACTTCATCATGCATTCTTGTCTGGTCCACTGTTGAGAGAGTTGTGCATGCAGAGTGGTTTCTGAAGGAAGAGGCCCCCTTTCTCCTTCACACTGAAGGTAAAGGAGGTAGCTTAGCGGTGGATACTGTTCCCAGCAGCCTGGAGAGCACCTACCGTCAGTCTCATAACCCTGCAAATTTATCTTTGTAGGATGTGCCAGAACGAGGCAAAGACAAAAACAATATTGTAGTTGCATCACTCAGTTTGGGTCCCTTAGATGTAGACCTCAAGTCAAAGATTCAAGGGTAGGTGGTTTGTTAGGGGGTTGGTCCAGGAAACCCTGGGCGAGGAGTGGGGACCGGAGAAAGGAAGAGAAGGGAGCCGTGAAGAGGGGAGTCACCGAGCCAGTGATTACGGTGGGTGACTGGAGCTCATTCCCACTGGAGAATTCTGGTAGAACATGAACCTCAGTGGACCCACCCAAGGAGTGAGGAGCTGGGGTATTTATACACCTGCTCTGTCATCATTGATTGAAGGTTGCTCCCTGGGGATGAACGTCTCTGATACACCTTCTTGGCATGAGCAAGGGTAGGGTGGTGTGCAGGTGGCACTACGACGGTGAAGTCCAAGAGGACATGGGTGCACAGGGTGTATGTGACCAGCCCAGTATCTACCCTTCTGATATGTGTCCTGACTCTCCTTCTACACCTTTTCTCTTTAGCCTTTGGAGGAGGCTAGACCTACCCTTGTCTGGACCTGGAATGGGAATATGTAGCCCAGGCTGTATTTTATCATCATAATCTTACTGCCTGGCCACAGGGGTTGGTTCAGAAGAACCCATGAGGCAGTTCAGGCCACTGAGAAGCAAGGGAAGGCAGCTGTGGAAGATTTCCCACTCTTCTGAGAGGGCTTCCAAAAGCCAGTCTTCTCTCTCACTGTCTGGACTTGGGAAATAAAGCACACAGCCTTCGGAATTATCAAGGACCACCTGGAGACCCTGAAGGAGAGGCAGATGGAAGATGAAGCCAGCACCATAGGAGACGGAGAAGAAACAAAACCTGAACCCTGCTCTCGCCATTTCACGGCTGAATCACGCCATCCGTGATGCCCGGCCCTCCTGAGGACTCCTGCTGATCTGAGGCAGCGAATTACTTTATTACTTAAGCCAATTTGAGCTGAATTTTTTGTTGTCTGCTGCTGCCTACCCCTTACATGATTTCAACGAACACACTCAGTTTGAGGGAGAGGGGAGAAAGTGAGGATGTGGGCTTTCTCCTTTGCTGTTGGTTGGGTGATGAACTGATATGACTCTTCTGGGAGCCGTATTAATAGGAGACAGTACTTCCTCTTTGTATCTCTTTCTGGGCACATTCGCTGTGAACAAATGATTAGCCTGGTTGATAGATTGAAAAAAAAAAAAAAAAGATGACACACATTACTTTTTAAGTTTGTTCCTGAAAGGTGTAATCTCCCTTTTTGTGCCTGTTCATGGGATTTGGGTAATGACTGGGAACTTGTTTTGGAGGCAGACAGACCTGCGTTTTATTTCTGGCTCCGCCGGTTTTTAGCTGTGTGACATTGAGATTATATACCTCTCTGAGCATCCGTTTTCCATCGACAGGGTGACGGATAATACAAACACCAGCCTCAGAAGGTGCTGAATGCAATGCCTGGCCAAACTCGGGGCTCAGTAATTGCTGACGCTAATGATTATTTCTGTTGAGAGAATATGTGGTCACAAAGATTCGAAGCCTTCAGAAGGCAATTTGGACTTCTAGGGATTTACCCTCAGTAAATAATCAGTTAGGTACCTACAGATATGTGTATCAGATTTTCTTTTGCACCGTTATTTAAATTGGCAAAAAATGGGAGACAATGGGAATGTTCAACAGTAGTGTCTCTTATACCAGTTATAGTAAAACCATGTGACGTGATATGTTGGGATCATTAAAATGATGATGTATATCGTAGTGTGACATGCAAAGGTCTTCTTTGCACATTAAGTGGGACGGAATTGGATTTTTAAAGCTGTGTACAGAGATTGGTGCTGTTTTTGTAAGTAAAATATGCATGCACCCAAATGTTAAGATTTGCTCTCTTGGGGAGTAGAGGGTGGGAATATGGTTAATTTTCAATACCTACTTTCCATGTCACTTGGGTTTTTAATTATACAGTGAGCACAGATTACTTTTATAATAAAAAATGCAATGAAGTTCTTTCTGTTTTATTTTTTGACCTTGTCATTGTAAAGCATTTTAGGAGACTTTTATATAAACAATATAATCACCATTTCTAGGGGTTTTTTCCATGTTTTATTTCCCCTAGAGTAAAAACTATTTATGTATGTATGTATGTATGTGTGTGTGTGTGTGTATGTATTTGAGTGTCTAGAAAAGGAAAACAATTTATTTTCTTTAAAATATTTTTTTTAGTTTTAAATTTTATCTCCGTCCCTCCATTCCCCTCCCCTTTGGCAACCATCAGCTTGTTTTCTTTATCTGTGGATGAAGTTCTATTTTAAAAGCACAAATAAGGTTCAAATCTCTGCACCTGTTAAATTTCACATGCCTCTCATTTTCCTGAGTACAAAGTGGGTTTTCACTTTTCTCCACAAAAGGTCTATGTCACAGAAAGAGTTTTTCCTTAACCTTAATTTGTTTCTGATTACTAAAGTAATACGCGTCCCTAGTAAAAAAGAAATCAATTATAGAAATATTACTTAGTTACTGCACCTTTCACTCTCCGTTATTTCACTCCTAAACTCAAAATGTGTATATTTTTAGCTTTTCTATGCATATACTTATCGCTTGTGTTTACTTCCTGTGTATGTATAAGCTAATACATACCTGTTGTGTTTCTTCTATTCTAAACCACCATTGTTGGTAAGCTACTCTTTTGACTTAACAGCCTTTTAGCTATGCATAAAATGCTGCAGTATATGAGAAGGCAAGTCTTCGTTTCAAAAATAAGTTGAAAAAATTTGCCTCTTAAAAATCAAAGAACTAGAATATGTACATATATTGCTTTTTCTTTATTGACAATTTATATGCGTTAAAATGCACAGATCGCTACAGTTTGATGAGTTTTGATATATACTGTTGTTTTTTCTTAAACACAGAACCATCCTTTACACATTTTCCTGCAAGTCGCTTTTTTCACTTAGCAATTTATCTTGGGCATCGTTGCCCATCTATCCCGTTCTTTTAATAGCTGCCTAGCATTCCATCATTGTAACTGTAGGGCCATTTATTTCCCCAAACCCCTGGTGATAGACATTTGGGTTGTATCCAATTCTCTTGCTGTAACAAACAGTGCAGTGAATATCCTTGGACATCTATCTCGGTGCCCTTGTGGGAGAATTTTTCATAGGCGCTCATTGTTGATGTGTCTAAGCACCATTGATTCCGAATCCCTCACATAGGATGCTCAGGAGATGTAATCTCTGTTCTCAGAGGGGCAGAGCCAGGAAAACACTGTCCTGCTCGTGTTTTCCCCATGCAGTCCCGACTGAGGACCCCAGCGTTCATATCAACCCCTCCCAAAGCGAAGGGATTCTGGGCAGAGCCCACTCGATTCCCTTTCCCATCTTCACACTTTGTACCCAGGTGAGATCTTATCCACTCGATCAGGGCAACTTTGGGGTTTGCATTTATCGAAGGGACGCCAGCTCTGTTCTGGGCTCTCTGGGCTCTGGGATACTATAATGTGTGTGATGGATGTGGCCCCCACTCTGAGGCTGACATTCTAGTGGAGGAGACAACAAACAAGGAAACGAATAATACAGGGAAACCCCATTAGCCTCTTCTTGAAGCCTCACCTGGCTCACGGCAGCGGAGGGTGGGGAACATGCCCTACCTTACCAATAGCCCTACCAGCTCCAACAAGAAATGGGGGAACTTTCTCATTGGGAGAGCATCTGTTATTCCTGTGTCTTATCCAGTCTGCTGAGAAGTATGTTCCGCTCTCTTCGTAGACCCAGGAAGGCCCTGAGATGAATGATTTCATGGAAGCAAATCCCAGGTTTTATGGAGGCAGCAAAGATTAGCGAAAAGAGCGTGTGTTGAGAGGTGAGGGAGGCAAGGGTTTGAATCCCACCTATGGTTGGCGAGTAATGGCCCTCAGTGACGTCCGTGTCCTAATCGCTGGAACCTGTGAAGATGTTTCCTTACATGGTAAAGGGACTTTGCAGATACAGTTACAGATTTTGAGAAGATTATCCTGGATAATTTTTTTGGGGGTGGGGGGTGGAATGTCATCGCAAGGATCCTTCTTCTACAAGGGAAGCGGGAGGATCAAAGTGAGCGGGAGAGATGAGACCATGGGAGCAGAGGCTCTGTGGGGGCTTTTGTGCGGCCACGAGCCGGGGAATGTAGGCAGCTTCTAGAAGCCAAAAAAGGAGATGACTCTGCCCTAGAGCCTCCAGAAGGGCTGTGGCTGTGACCAGGCTTCTGGACATCTGATCTTCAGAACTGTAAGATAAATCTGTGTTGACTTAAGTCACTCCGTTTGTGGCAGCGCTAGGAAAGTAATACACCAGCTTGGCTACTTTCTGCTGTGTGACTCTAGATAAATTTATTACCTGTAATAAACTTTCGGAGCCTCAGTTTATTACCTGTAAAATGAACACAATAATACCTCTCCTGTGGGTTTTTTATTTTTTTAAACAGTTGGTGATAAAACATCTGAAGTGCCTACTTTAGTGCCTGGAGCATAATAGGTGCCAAACAAATAAACAGAAGGCATTATTACTGTAATTTAATAATAGTACTAATAATATAATATATATACTGGTGTTGTTAACAGTAATAATTCTTCCCCAACGTAAAAGACTTGAGATGCCTTATAAGAACCAAACTTTGAACCAACGACAAAGAAAGAAATCGAGATTCAGGATCAACAAAACAGTTAAGGGCAGAAACTCAATTCAGGGAAAAGACCACCCACGTGTAAGCAATATGAATTTAAGGAGTTGCCCTAGTTGAGCTTCAAATTTGGCACTGAGCCTCCTGGTTGCCAAAGTGAAAAGGTCAAGTCTTATGATCTTTCATAATAGAGGGAAGAATTTAGTTACTCAGGAAAGCAAAGCTTTTCTTAGTATATTTTTTCCTGTGCTGTGCTTAGCAGAAGTGCAGCCAGCTAATTGTGTGGTTATCTATTTAAATTTGTCTCTTCTTACTAGACTAGTTATTCTTAACCCTGACTTCATCCTCAAACCACCTGGCATTTAAAAAAAAAAAAACCAATGCCATGTTCTATCCCAAGCTTGTTCCATCAGAATCTCTGGGAGTGGAGCTGGACATTAGTCCTTTCAAAAGCTCCCCAGGTAGTCTAGTGGCAGCCAGGGTAGGAAACCACTGAAGTGAACTCTTGGCTCCCTGGAGGTAGGAATCAGGTCTGTCATTTACAGCTGGCCCAGGGCTCAGTGTACATTTTTAATTCAGTTTTTTTTTTTTTTGCACAGGTAAACCATTTACCTGATTTTAAAAATGTCAAAAGATAGACAGTGGAATGTCTTCTTCCTTACCTATCCTCTATCCACCTGGTTCTTACTTCTCCGCAGCCCCCAGTACAAGTTACCATTATTCCAGTTTTCCCCCAGGATATCTTTATGCAAAGATAAGTAAAATTGAGTGTGTGTGTGTGTGTGTGATGTTAGACGAGTCACTGGTCTCATTCTTCACTCTTCTCTGGTGGTATTATATATACATCCACAACCTTGCCATGGCCTCATGGTGGGTAGATTGTTCTTTGCCCCTTGACTTTGGATTAGACCATGTGACTTGTGTTGGCCAATGGGATGTTAGCTGACAAGACATGGGAGTCTTGAGAAACTGTTGTGTGATGGGTCTTGCTCTCTTGTGCTCCCTGACCCATTAGGAGAGGAGCATGTCAAGGTTAACTGTTGCCCCTTCAGGCTGGGCCCTGAAGGAGGAAAGTGGAACAGGCTCAAACGGGACCTGAAACCAGCAGCCTGAAGCAGAACCCCAACCAGCGCTCAGATCCATGAGCATGACGATGAATGAGTACTCTGTTAAGTATTGAGGTGCTTTGTTGGACAGCGTTATTGTGGGGATGCCATTTCCATGTTTCCCTGTGCCTTTCTTTGCCATTATATCATGGAGCTCTTCCTAGATCCGTGAATAGAAAACAACCTCAATTGTTTAAAAAAAATCTATACAGAATGTCCTTGTTTGGATATACCCTAATTTATTTAACAATCTAAATTGTTGCCTGTATTTTGCTCTTACAATTCTATGGTGAATAACCTTGCACATACTTCATTTTGCACAAGTCCAAACATCTCTGTAGGATAAATTTCCAGAAGGGGAATTGCTGTGTCAAAGAATATCTACATTCATAATTTTGATACATGTTGTCAAATTACACACCGTAGGATGTTGCCACCCACAGTGCTCGAGAAGACCTGTTTCCCCACATCCTCGCCAGCAAAGTGCGTCATTAACCTTTCAGATTTTTGCCAATCCGATGGGGAAAATGGCATCTCTGTGTAGCTTTAATTTGCATTTCTCTTTTTTGAGTGAATGAAGCATCTTTCCAAATGCTTGAGAGTCACTGGTGTTTTCTTTTCTATGAAACAGTCTATTCATTATCCTCTGGCCATTTTTCTATTCGATTGTCTTGTTTATTGATTCCCTCGATATGTATTTGCCGAATAAACAAACGAATGAAATACAATGAATTTAAATGGGGGGCACCGAATATCACGGTCCGACATCCCAAATCAAACCCAGCAGAAGCAAGAACAGGTTTGGCCGGGCTGTGGTTGTTCATCCTGTTCTTTGATAAAAAGCCCAGGTCTCACGTTTAAGGCTACTTCGGATGGACCGGTCTACAAGAGGCTGCGGTAACGAGGTCCAAGTAAGCACCTTTTGGAGCCAAGAGCTGAGAGTACCCGGAGGGCTGTCTGCATCCCCAGCAGGACGCTCAGTGTGGGTGGCGTGGGGTAGGATTGTATGTTCCCCGGAGGACCACATTCCTTCTCTGAGATGAGTAGTCAGGAGGGCACCTGTGTACTTCAGACAGCAGAGAAGCAGATGGCAGGTTGACATTTCAGTGTGACTATTAAGGGGGCGAATCTAGGCTCTCACCTGGATGGAAGGTGCATCAGACCCACCTGCCGTGCCTTCCGTGAACCGCACACCTATTGTGCTTTCCAGCCAGAGTGGGCTTAGCCACAGCTTGGGCTGTTCTCATGTCTGAGAGACAGTGGGTGTTGCCACCTTCCCTGTTGTTGTCATTCATGCTGTGGCAGCTCTTCTGGTACCTTATATCCACTGAGGCACGAGGCGTTGTGAAGGCCAGTTGACACCCACCTACATTACAAAGTGTGGGCAGTGGACACCCCGCTGGGGGAATGTTGACTGATGGGAGGTGAGAGCTGGTGGATAAATGATTCCCACCCCGAGATGGGTGATTTAAAGGAGCAGCCTCTCTGTAAGCTTTGGTACTGAGCCCCCGACCTGTCCCCAAGCTGTGCCAGCTCCATAATGCACTCCTTTGTTTCCCTTCTTTCCCTGGGACTATGTTCCCCAAGACAGTGTGGGCACATACACTTTTGCCCCAGGCTCTGTTTTCTAGGGAACCCCAGCTAAGGCAGAGAGTAGACTCATTTCCATCCAGAGGTGGAGGTTTCTATAAATGGTATATGGGACACCTAGATCCTAAAAGCAAAATGGCTTGTGGTGCCACTGTGAGGAAAGCTTCAAAGGAAAACCCTACTATTTAGCAAGCATGTACTATGTGATAACTCTATGCTGAAAGTTTCACATGTGACATATCAGAGACATCATGCTCACAACATCCCTCTGAAGTATTACTTCTACCATTTTACCATGAAAGGAGCTGAGACTTTGGATGCAGAAGTTCCTGAGTGATGGAGCTGAGCTTTCAGAATTGCTGTCACAGTTCTGCTCAGCTCCAAACAAGTACTCCTTTGATTGTAGTAAGTGTGGTGTGTGTGTGTGTGTGTGTGTCCGTCCCTGAGCCCTTTCAGAGTTATTCTATGAATATTCTGACATGCGTGTCTGTATAGGACATGACTTAAAACACTCAGATGGCAGCTCACTGCCCTGCTTGGGGAGATTTCATCTCAGCGCATGCCAGTTGCCTGTCATCTGAGGAGCATCCATTGCGTGGTATGGACAGACCATAAATCATTTGGTGGGTCCTCCACTGACAGCAGTCAGGTGATCTTCAGCCTCCTGCCATGCCTTTGCAATTAGAGAGTGTCGCCTGATGGATAGGCAAGTGAAGGACTTTCCCAAGGTCATGCGGCCCTTGAGTGACACAGCTGGGATTTGAACGTAGATCTCCCGACCCTGCTCCACCTTGTTCATCCTTCCTCCACAAAGCTCCAGGGGCTTTGGGGACAGAGAGGGCATGGCCCTGAACCCCAAAAGGCTAGTTTGGGGGGATGGGTGTAGACAAGCCCCCTGCTTCTGGGTGATGTCTCTCTCGCTCATTTGCTAATTCTCTGGCAGGGGCACAGCCACCACCAAGCCTCTTCCAGTCCCTGTGTCCCTCTGCTCCTCTCCAGTGCAGTGGCTCTGCAAGCCCCAGGTCCCTCCCTCCGATGACAGGTAAGTCATTGACGGGCCCTAAGAACCAGCTGAGAGCTGGCTCTATTTAAAGAGGCTCATGTTTCCAGGTGCTGAGTCACACCGGGCTAGACCAGCTGGCCCGCATCCAGCCCCGGATGTGCACGGCACAGTGGCTGCTCCAGCCTGGCTCAGACTTTGGCAACCACCCCAAAGAGGCTCTGAGCCGAAACACCTTATTTAATAAGATGACACCCCAAGCTCCCCGTTTCCAGATTTGAAGCAGAAGTGTTCTCAGTGTCTCCCTCTGACCACTACTCTTTATTATCGTGGTGATCAGTCAGCCAAAATTGCTGTCATAGAGACCGAATTTAAATCCCAGCTCTGCTGCTGACTAGCTCTGTGACCTTGGGGAAGTTGAACAGACTCTGAGTCTCTGTGTCCTTGTTCGTCCAATGGTGTTAATAGCTATCTTGCAGGGTTGAGGGAAGAGACAAATACAGTAATGTAGGGGAAACCCAGACTACAGTCAACCACTGGTAGCAAATTAAATTAAATGTATGTTTAGCATTGTGGTGGCACCGTAGGAGAATACTAACACAGTGAGATACGCTGGCTGTCGTGAAAATCGTTTAAAGAAGATGTAGACTTGGGAAGTTATAATTAGCAAGTCTGAACAATGCAGCATTCAGATAGTTGTTGAGAATCTAATTTGGTTCAGGCAAGGCATGGACTAGGGCTCTGGGGATGCACACATGGTTTGTGACCTCACGCAACTCCCTGTCTAACGGGAGAGACATGTAAACACAGTTACCATGCGCCAAGTTCTCAGATGTGTTTAACGTGGTGTGGGGTTCCACTTCAAGGAGTGGCTGATTCCACGCACATCCAACTCTTGGTGGGTCTTTGAACACACCACCCTCTTTCCTGCTTCTCCTTGCAAATCCTACTTCCTCTGCCTTCCCCTGTCTTATCAGTCAAGGTCTTTTTAATCGCAAGTTACCGAAATCCAACATAAAGTGGCTGAAGCAAAAAACACCCAAAAAAACAAAAGTTGATTTTTCCAAATAACTGAAGGATCTAACACAATTGGCCTCAGGTATGGCTGGATCCAGGGACTCAAATGATATTAGGACTTTCTCTTTTTCTCAGATCGGTTTCCCTTTGTGTTGGCTTCATTCAGACTTGCTAATGGCAAGATGGCCATCAGCAGTTCAGACTTAACTCTTTCCATTGCAAAGCCATCAGGGCAAAGAGAATTCCTTTCCATAAGGGTCCTGAGAGAGTCTAGGGTTGCCATTCGTTGGGCCAGTTTCAGTCACGTGTCCATCCTTGATCCAGTTGCTATTTCCAGGAAGACGGAATAAGCTGACTGGCCAAATTTGGGTCATGTGCTCATCCCTTGGGAAATCACAGGGACTGAGTGTGGATAGAAGGTCATTCCCTAAGGAATGTTGGACACCAGGCAGATAAAAACAACAGATGCCCCTCACACGTGGCAAACCCTTCTCATCCTTCAACATGGAGCATGAATGTCATCTCAGTAAAGTGACTCCAGAGCCACTGCTCCCCCTGGCTGGGTCATATGTTGCCTCCACTGTCAGTCCATAATTCACACACTTGTAAGTAGCTCTCCCTCAAGGGAGGAGCTGTGTATTATTAGTGTTGTAGTCTTTGCGCGCCTACAGGTGGACGTTTAAGAAATCCTCACTGAATGAATGAATGAATGAATGAATGAATGAAACCAGCATGTAGTCATCCTGGGCCAGTTTGCCCTTAGATCCACTACTCTTCCCTTCCCTGTTATGTTGTCATGGAGGAGTCCTCGGCTGCATATCTTGGGCAACCTGGCTTCTGCCTGGTGACAGCCAATGGGAGACCTTGGCAAGATATTGGGGGACGGGAGGAAGGGAGAACGTGGGGCACTTCTTCCCTGTCTCTCTCTTCCTCGAGAGGCTTCCTTTGCGATGGCTACATCTCCTCTATAGTTCCAGCTTTTGCCTTGTGACACGGGCCCCGCGGCTCTGGCAACCGCCCCTCCTCCGTCTGTCTATCCAGATCCAAAAAGTGAGGCTTTTTGCTGTGGCTGTTCTCTGGGTGGTCGCAGCGTCCACTCTTAGCTCCTGACCTTGCTCATCGTCCAGAGAACCAATTTCCTGCACTAAATGTCATCTGAAATACTTAGAGTGGTGTCTCTCTGGTTGGTGTCTAACAGATACCAACCTGTTCCAGTTGCACCCCTCAGACCATAACGAACACACTTGTCTGTAGAATTGTCTGACCCACAAAGGGACTTTGGTTTGCTCTGAGAGGAATTTTCCAGCTGCTGGTTTGGGAGAGAGAAACCTCCCCTTTCTGAGGACGGTATTCACTGAAAGTCTTCCATTCATCAGACAACCCTGCTGCTGTCGGCATGGTCCCAGCTGCTCAGGGAGGAGCTTATCTGTGGGGAGTCAAAAGACATTCATCACGAAGTGGTAGGGAAGAGGGGGTGCTATGTACGTTATTACTCTTCCATGCCGCATTCCAGTTTTTCGTTTTTTCTTGTTTTTGGAAGAAAGGCTGGCTTCTCTAAATTTTGGCTCTGAGAAGTTTAGGGTGACTTGTGAGATTATTTCTGGGGTAGATGTGGACCAGTGAAGACCCCACGGGTCCCTGCTGTGCTCCACAGAACAGAACGTGGAGAAGCAGTGTGTGGAAACTCCGTGCTTCTGACTGGGGCCTGTAGAGTCTGTCACCTCTGAGCTGAAGTTATGGCTTTGTCATTTGTCACACTGTCACCTGTGCTGTCACTGAGTCTGCATTTCCTCATCTGTAAATAGGGACTGACTATCGCATTCACCTCGTGAAATGTATGTAAGACATTTAGTGTAGCGCTTGGTACGGTAACCTTCCCTATAAACCTTCTCTAAATATTGGCTCAAAAACTAACTGAGACCATCACACCAAAGCTGACCACAGGCCTTTGCAGGGCCGGGACCACATGTCACCTTAGTACCCACAGTGCCTGGCACGTGTGGGAATCAGTTCAGTTCCAAGGATCAGAGATGCAGTCAGGTTAGCACAGATGAAAATGAAAGGTGTTTTTATGGAATTCGGGAAGTCTTTCAGAACTATGCCTGGGCTTCACTGTAACTAAGGAGTCATGATGTCATCTTGGACCCCGCCCCACACATATGCCTATTGGTCTTCCCACAATGCTTTTCAAAGCTTCATTTTTCTCTCTACAGAGATACCACCTCTCCCCTTGCACCTGGCCCAGTGTGGCCTCCTCAAATGCCAGCTGTGTTCCCCAAGCCTGCACAAAAGGTGACATCGGGTCAAGAGCCCAGGCTTAGAATCAAATTGCCTGGGGTTCACATCTTAGCTCTGCCACTTACTGACTGTACAACCGTAACTCCCTGTAACTCATTTTCTTCATCTGCAAATGGAGTACGATGCTAGCACCTGCCTCATGCGGTGTGGAGAAGGAAGGGTTAATGTGTGTGACGTGCTTATCATAGCAGCCTGGTACTTACTAAGTGTCCAGTAAACATTAGCAATAGTTATCCTTACATGACCTTCCAGCTCACCTCCTGGCTCAGATTGGTTCCCAGAGGCAGGCCCTGAGACAGGATTCACGTGGACATGATTTATTAGGAGCTATTCCCAGGGGAAACTGGGAAGAGACGGGGAAAGAGGGTTCGCAAGGGAAGAACAGGAGGCCATGCAGGTGGTACCAAGGACAGTTCCAAGGAGGGGACTCTTGGTTTAATACTGGGGCAGCCCTAGACACAGTGTGGTCACATGTTGGAGTTGTCCCCATAAGGGGGCAAAGGACTTGAAGTATTTTTACCCCCACACCTGTCAGTCACTGGCGAAGGGAATTGCCAGACACTTCAGGCTTTCTATGTCATCCGAAAGGCAGCCAGTGTGCATGGAAATGGTAAAGGGATCCAACGCGATCTGGGTAGAGCCCTGACAGTGAGTGCCACTCACCCCCAGAGTGAAACAGCCCAGTCTTTAGAGCCCAGATCCGAATCCCCTGCAGCAGAAATCTGATTGGTACTGTGTGAGTGAGGTGATCTCTTTCCTAAACAGGTGTGGCTGGGGGATAGCACAGCATGTGGAGCAGCCCTTTCAAAGGCGGGCTGCAGGTAGAGCAGGGGTAACGAGAGCTCAGGGGAGTGGATGACGTCTCAAGCACAGGGAGGCTCCTCAGCAAAGGCCTGGTGGGAGAATGCTGTGCACCCAGCCCCATGCACCCCGCTTCGTGCACCCGGGACCGTACACTCAGCACGGTGCACCCAGCTCTGTGCCAGGTTCCTGGTGGATGCAAAGATGGCAAAGACAGGGGTGCCACAGCCTCTTCTTTGAGATAACACTGGAATAGTGGTTTCCGCAACTACCCTGTGTGCTTTCCAAGGGCAGGGACCACATCTTACTGGGCCCCCTATTCACACAGATTCGAGGTGCCGAGTTGATGTTTGTTGAGTTTAGCCATGGGGGAAGGGAACGCCGTGGGCATTGCCCTCCCAACCCCCATTTCCCACCTCGATCTCACCTTCTGCCGGTGAAGTTTGTGAACTTGTTGCAACCATGTTGCTAACCTGTTTTTGATACCAGAGGGATTATTCATGATGAATTTTTACCAACCGGACAAACAGTGAATGAAGTTGACTATTTGCAAGTGCTGAAAAGGCTGCATGAAAAAGTTAGACGACCTGAACTTTTCGCCAACAATTCATGGCTCTTGCGTCACGACTAGGTTTTCCGGGCGGGAATTCCTGTCCATTCTTGGGAATTTTTTTCACTTTTCCATTCCTGAATCCCAAGAAAAGTTGGTCAGGAAATCGGGAAAATCGGCTCCTTGAACTCAGGTGGTTGGTAGTATTGGCCATCACTTTGTGAAAATGATTCATCATGGAGAACAGAAAACAGTTTATTACTCGGGATTTGGAAATGGGAAAGTGAAAAAAATTCCTGAGAATGGGCCGGAATTCCCTCCCGGAAACCCTAGTCACAACAACACACCAGCTCACACAGCACTGTCTGTGAGGGAGTTTTTAGCCAGTAAACAAATAACTGTATTGGAACGCCCTCCCTCCTCACCTGATCTGGCCCCCAATGACTTCTTTGTTTACCCAAAGATAAAGGAAATACTGAAAGGGAGACACTTTGATGACATTCAGGACATCAAGGATAATATGACAACAGCTCTGATGGCCATTCCAGAAAGAGTTCCAAAATTGCTTTGAAGGGTAGACTAGGCACTGGCTTCGGTGCATAGCTTCCCAAGGGGAAGAGTCCTTCGAGGGTGACCATAGTGATATTCAGCAATGAGGTATGTAGCGCTTTTGCTAGGATGAGTTCGCGAACTTAAGTGTCAGACCTCATATGTTAAAAACAATTGCATTGTCCACTTTAAAAAATGGTGACTTTTATGGGATATGAATTATATCTCAATTAAAAGGAATAAAAATGAAAGGTAGGGTTTGTAAAGTCCCTGGCTCCCAGTATGTACCCAATGAGCCATCTTTCCCTGGATTCTGGCAGTAACCTCCTAGCTGGTCTCCCCACCTCTGCCCTTGCTCCCCCTCAGAGTATCAGTGGTTGTGAGTTCACATTACTCTATTTCTCAAAGGTCTTCTAAGGCTCCTGCTTGTCTGAGGAAAAGCCCGTCATTACAACGGCCTACAGGGCCCTACCCCGTCTAGCACCTGGCTTCCTCTCTCATCCTATTTCCTGGGATTCTTCCCTTGCTCTCTCTGCTCCAGCCCTATTAGTCTCTTGCTGCTCCTTAACCACGTGCCAGGCCTGTCCCTACCTCAGGACCTTTGCACTTGCTCTTCCTTCTGCCTGGAACAAACTCCCCTTAGATATCTGCTGGGTTTGCTCTTTTGCCTTCGTTAAGTCTTTGCTCCAATATCACCACAGTGAGACCTTCCCTGATCACTCTCTGTGTTTAAACTAGAAATCTCCTACCCTGGTCCTCCCTCTTTACCCACCCAGATTATTGTAGCACTTAGTGTAGTGCCAGGATGCCAGCTCCACGGGGGCAGGGGTTTCGCGTGTCTTGTTCACCATTATGTTCCCAGTGCCTGGCAGTCAACACTCAGTATTTTTTTTGACTGAATAAATAAATGTTAGCCCTTACTAGAATTGATAATCAGCTTTCTGAGACTTTTAATCTTTGTATTTTCCTCTCGCGAGATCTCTTGCAGGTTTCAACCTGACACCTCTCGGAGGCGTCTTCCTTCCTTCCAACTTTCCCCTACTGAGTGTCAGTTTTAAAGGGAAGACATTGTCCTTGTGGTAGAATTACGGAGTCACTCTAGGTAATAGTTCCACCTCACTTTGAAGTGAACCCTGTTCTTTTTTAAAAGGCATCAGAACCCGCCCCCCCACCACCACCACCAAACTCCTCGCTGTAATGAAATTAGTTTCCTCAAGCTGATGTGGAAGCTGATTTGTGTATTGCTTCCAGTTAGAAGGCTTTGCAATTAATTGTCCTCGCTAACCTTGTTGAGATCTAACCACGTTACGTTTAGTTCATGAAAACATTATCTCCTCATTGGTGTCTGGTGGGACTGGAAATCCTGCCTTACTCTCTCTTGAGCAAGAAAATGTAATTTTTCTTGGTTCCAAAATTAAGACGGTGAACGATGTGGTAGTGGGAAGAATGCTGAGATTGGGAGGTAGATTGTAGAACTTGGATTCTAGAAATAGCTCTGACGTTGACTGACTGTATGGCCTGTGGACAGGCTCCTCTTTCTAAACCCTTTGTGGGGGGCTGGGGCACATTCTGAAATAATTTTTATGTACATAAGTAATTGACAAATACATATTTTTTATTTTTAAATTTATAAACAAAGCTAACATTCTCTTTGACCTGACTCTCCCATACTTCCGAAGTATCGAATCATTTGTTAGATGCTTCTATTTCCAGATAATTTTCTATGCATTTGTATATTAATATAGAGTATTATTATATGAATGTGTTTTATATAAATTGACAATATTGTAATACGGTAACCACAACTTGCTTTTGCATCCAACATAAGAACTTGAAGTTTTTTCCATGTCAGCATATATATGTTTCTTCTATTTTTGAATAGCTTCATGGTATTTCTATTAGTTAGCTTGGACTGCCATCGCCAAATACCATAGACTGGGGGGCTTCAACCACACACATGTATTTGTCACAGTTCTGGAGGCTGTGACGTCCAAGGTCAAGGTGCTGACTGATTCGTTTCCTGGTGAGGACCTCCTCTGGGCTTGCAGACCCACCTTCTGTGTCCTCATATGGCAGAGAGAGAGAGAGAGAGAGAGAGAGAGAGAGAGAGAGAGAGAGAGAGAGAGAGAGAGAGAGAGAGAGAGAGAGAGACTTATCCCATCACGGGGCCCCACTCAGGTGACTTCATCTAACCTTCCAAAGGCCCCACCTCCAAACACCATCGCACTGGGGATTAGGGCTTCAACATAGAAACTGGGGCGCAGGGGGGTAGAGGGAAATACAAACCTTCAGTCCATTACAGTATTCTACAACACAGATGTGCCATTACTTATTTAGCCATTTTCTAGTTGATGAATGTTTAGGCTGTTTTCAATTTTTCCCTATTACAAACTGTGCTGTAATAAACTTCGTTCTTCGGGCCTCTTCTCTTGGGCAGACATTGAGAATAGAATGGCTCTGTCATACATAGTTTTGTCATTCTTAAAGCAAGGGACTTGAACAAGTGAAACTTTAAATCCTTTCCTGTATAACCTGGATATAACAGGGGTCCCATGTGACCCAGTCCTTGTTCTGTGTCAATTCAAAGAAATAATTTGCCAGAAAAATACAGAGGGGGCCAAAAAATGTATACACATTTTAAGAAAGGAAAAAACTGTATTAAAGTTGTAATACTCAATAGATAGCAATAAAAGATGCATACAAGTCATGTGTATACATTTTTTTGGCACCCCTGTATAATTGAACACAATTCCATTTTTTTCTTGATTGCTCTGGAAACCCCCAAAGGTAGTAGTGTGTGTGAATGGAGGGCTGAGGGTGGAGGTCAAAGTTAGAAGTACATTCTTTTTTGTGAATTGGTTTGTTTGTGGTTGGCAGGTATAATTTGGATTCTTTTGATTTCAGAGAAAGTGACGTTTATCCTTGTTGAGGTTTTCAAATTAGTTTTATTCCTATCTTATTTTTAATTATCCGTACACACATAGGGTACACGTGGTTACAAATTAAAAAGTCGAAAAGGATATACAGTTAACATCGTCCCTCCCACATCTGTTCCCTCGCTGTCTTGCCAGAGACACTCACTAATTCCTGTCTCTTATGTATCCTCTTATCTATTAATGCGACCTGGCTTCAACACAAAGGGTGACACACTCAACATAGTTTGCACATTTTTCTTTTTAATTTTTTAACTGTGGAAAAATTCAAACATATACAGAAGTGAGAGAATAGTATAATATATCCCTCTGTACTCATTGTTCAGCTTCACAATTATCAGCATATTATCTTGGCTTTTTCGCCAATATGATACACATACATCTTACACCTTGTTCCATGTCGGTTCGTGTACACTTGCCTCGTTTATTTTCATGGTTGCTTAGTATTCTATACTAATGAGATGTCCCATAATGCACTTTACCAGTCTCCTACTGATGGGCATTTATTTTAAGATGATTTATTTTATGACATTATTTTAAGATTGTTCTCAATGTTATGTCACTATAAACAGTGCTGCAATGAATACTCTTTTACAACCATCTTTGAGCACATGTGTGACTAAATCTGTAAGAAATTCTTGGAAGTGGAATTGCAGAGTCAAATGCATTTAAAATATTGATAAGGACCGCCAAATAGCCCACTAATGGAATTGCATTAATTCTCGCTCTCGCTAACAGTATGTGAGAGCGCTCATTTCCCCACATGCTCATCAACATAATGTGTTATCACATTTTTTATCTTTAAAATACTTTCTTCTAGTTATGTCTTCAGCAGTGTTTTTCAAACCAAGAATTGAGATCTGTTAGGAAGTCGTGAAGCCAATGTAGGCGGTAGGATTCAGCATAGAACAGGATAGAACAGAGCAGAGATCATCGCGTACGGTGAGGATAAGTGTTGTTTATGAAACTTTTGCTTCAGTCACACCTCTGTGTACATGTGTGTACGAACAGGGTTGTGATGTAAAACGTAGATCTCACCATGGGTCTTGGGGCAAAGAATTTGAAAAGACCCAGATCTACAGGGCTAGCAGTTACTTTTCAGAAGGCTTCTCTCACTCCGCTCTCACTCTAAAATTTCAAAAAAGGAAGTGCCCCCCACGCCTCCCTTCCTTCTGTTCCCCTTTTCCTTTCTTCCCTGTTGCTGTCCTCTGAGGGCAAGGTTCTCACGCGAATCCACTCCAGTCTGTCTCCCTCCCGGCACCCAACCCCACCTGGCCTCGTGCCAGAGGGGAGCTGGTATAGACGGACTTGTCAGAGGGCCCGGAAGGCGTTGCTGATGACTTTGTTTCACAAAGGGGGAGCTTTCATATCCAGGGCAGATCCGTCTTCATGCTACGGGGCCGTCCTGTGCATTACAGGGCGTTTAGACTCCGTGGCCCCAGGCACTGACTGCCAGGAGCGTCCTTCTTTGTCACTGCACATGAGTCACACACACACACACACACACACACACACACACACACACACACACACACTGCTTGTCCGTTGCCCCTACTTGTCCTTCTGTCCAAGTATCACCCATTTCAGGACATCCCCCCATTAGAAACGCTTTCCCTTCATCTCACTCTCCACAATTGCAATGCCATTCTGTTTCTCGCTTATTTTGCAAATGACCTGATTCTCCCTCTAATGTTTTTGCTCCTCCATGAGGGCAGGGACCCTGGTTGTGCGTATGGTGGCTGTTATCTAGAAGGCACTCCCTAGATAGTTCTAGAAAAAGTGGTTTATATCTGTTCTCAGTGTGATCAGAAGAGGCGCTGATGGACCAGTGACCGTCTCCTAAGGGTCCTGAAGAACCCTCTTCCCGCGCTGACTGAGGCTGTCGGCCGTCTGTGAAGTGACAGTCTGAGGACATTCTGATGCACTGTCCTAGAGGCACACTCAACCCAGAGAATCTGCAGCATTTGAAAGGGCTATTTATAAAGATGTAGGCAGGGCTTAGGGATTCTGCCAAAGGTTGTACAGCCACCTGGAGAATGTGACCACCTCTAGGGATTGAAGGCTGAGAGGGGGGAAAAGCGACCTGAACCCTGAGAGAGAGGTTGTGGAAAGAGCCACCTGACGAGGCCTGTGTGGCATTCGGCCAAAGGACTTGGCCAACTCCTGGTGACTGCAGGGAGGGGGCATGGGAATAAATACCCCAACCTCTCTGTCCTCCCATCTCTGGTCTCCTGCCAGCGCCTCCCGTTGGCTGAACCCAGTAGGCAAGGGAGCCAAGGATGCAGTCTCTACAGGTTTGCCTCCTGCACGCTCAGTCTCTACAGAGCAGGGCCGACGAGGGCAGAGAGTGCTGTGGAAGAGAAACAGCACGTGACTGTGGCAGTGATGGATCTCAGGGGACAGTGTGGTGTGGCTTTGGGAAGCTGTGGAGTGGAGCCATTAGGAGCGTGGGAGCCACAGCCCGGGTCCCTGGGCTTAACTTCCACCTCTTCCAGCCTCAGGTATGTCACCTCTCTGTGCCTCAGTTTCCTCACCTGTAAAACGGGAATATTAATGGTACGCGCTGCATAGAGTTGTGTGGTCATTGAATGGGTTACATAACATGTCAAGCACTTAGATTAGGGATTGACACGTAGTACGTGCGCAGTAGTTGTTAGGTCTTATCACCATGGTCGTTTCGGATATTCATCTCCTCAGCTTGCATAGAAATTTCAAGAGGAGGAGAAAGTGAATGCAACCTTTCACGGAGGAGTAGGGCTGTGCAGACACAAAAAGAAGTAAACTAGAATGACTGCGGAATTGGCTCCGTGGAGTGGAAAAGAATCTCCCTCTTCTTTTTCCAATATGAGGCCTGACTCCAGCTTTTAAGTTTTGGTTGCTGGTCCAAACGGAGTCTATTTATTCTTTCTCACTTTCAGCGCTGTCATCTTCCCCCCCTTAATAATCTATAGGCTGATGGGACATATTTGAATGGAGAGATTAAACGAGTTTTCATTTGCTACTTTGAAATGGTTTAATCCCCTGCAGAGAAAGATTAAAGCTCTTTACAGACGATAGAGGTGGTATATATTTAAAAAAATAATAATGTTGCTATTCCACATTCCACAGACTCTTCCTTCATTTGCTGATGTCAGTGGATAGAGTCAGTTCATTGCTCACGTCACCACCAGCCACAGTGAGAGGAGAGGTGGGGGCAGGGGAGGGCTGGGGCTGCCAGAAAAGAAAATCAAGGAACGAGTCTGCTTTGTAAGCAAAGGCACTGGGGAGGGCAAGGATGCTGGGAAGATGGACACAGCCTGCCTTGACAAAGGCACCAGCCATGTTGAGAAACAATCTTTGTGTCTGTCTCTGTCTCTATTGCTGTCCGTATCCAGACTGTTAGGAAGCTTACATGGGAACAAAATGTTTATAAAGAGGGAACATTAAGCCTTGTCCAGCTGCCAATGTCCTGAGAGCACTGGACTGAGAGTCCGCATAACTGGCGTCACCACCTGGACCTCCTGTCTCTGGGTTGTTGCCCAAGGTCTAGGCAGGACGTGCCTAACTTTCCTAGGCTTGCTTATGGGCTGGGGGTCTCTGGGAACTGGCTGGTGAAGGAGAGCTTGGGTGGGCGCAGTCCTGCCTCAGGCAGCCTCTCATCTTCCAGCAGGCTGGTTTGGGCTGGTTACGGGGAAGGGGTTCAAAAGAGGAGGTAGAAGTAGCAAGGCCCATTGGAGTCCCGGCTCCTGGCATTCTGTTGGCCAAAGCAACACACAGGCCCACTCCATTCAAGGGGTGGAGACATTAACTCCATCTCTTGACAGACAGAGCTGCAAAATCACATTACAATATGAAGCCACATTGCAAGGGCTGTGAGTACAGGGAAAAGAAGAATTAGGGCCTTTTTTTTTTTTTTTTTTTTTTGCAACCAATCCACCACACTCATTATGCAGAGATCATATTAGCACCTACTTCTTAGAGTTATTGTGAGACTTCAGTGAGGTCAGGCTTATAAAGCAGTGGTTTTGAGCCAGGCTTGCAGGAGCTGCTCAGCAAATATTAGCCATTACTGCTGCTTCTGTTGTCATAACCATTAATGTTGTTGTTGTTGTTGTTATTTATTATTATTATTGATAGGAGTCCTCATCTCTGGGCATCTGCTCAGTGCAGTTCTTAGGTTCAAATCCCCTAGTCCGCTTTGCTCCTGCATGCCTGATTGCTTTTCCTCTTAATAAAGGAGCAAGCCAGTTGATGGAAAACGTCCGTGCTTTTGCGAACACAGATGCCACTGCATGTTAGCGTCCTTTGGCCATTAGCTGTCAAGGCAGGCAGAGCAGAGATCTATTTAAAGATCCCGTAGGTGCCTTTGCATTCTGCCATCAAAGCCATGCCAGAGATGGAGACACGTCTGAGACAGGGGCAGAAGGTTCCTAATATGAAACTAACCTTGCGTTGGCCATCCGCACTGACTTAGGAACGGGAAGGTAATTGCCTAGTGAAGTTTGGTCTCCTCACGTTAATTAATGGTGCCTCCAGCTAAACGTCAATGGTTTATTGTTTATTTTTATTTCCAAAGGAGGGAGATTGCGCCTCGAGTTGGAAATGCTTCGCAGGCTTTAATACGGTTAAATTCTGGAGTCCTGCTGACGGTGCCTCAGCCGGCTGGGCGCTCTTTACATTGACCTAAGAGAAAAGGGACCATGGAGTCTTGCCTCCTGTTTAGTGCCAAGCAAAGAATGGCTAAGATGCTTTTTTAACAGTGGTTTATCATGGGTCTGACATCAGCCTTTTTTCCGAATGGGAGACAGCAGCATTTGCCAAAAGAGTCTACATGTAGGGAGAAGAGCAGAATGAATGTATTAACAGCAATCCCCATGAATTTTAATTTCTTTTTAAAAGAGGGGAAATACCTTCTTTTGATGCCATCTCAAAACAGAAGAAAAGCCAGAGATGAAATGTGTTTGTGATTCATCAGAAAACAGACAGATTTTATTTCTCTTCTTTGCAGAAGTAGCTGTCTAGGTACAGGGTTCTGTCAGATGAGAGAGGGATTATATTTGGAAATCCTAATTGTGGAGAGGTTTTCTTGAAAAAGCAGCCTAAAGCCAAACTGGCTCCCACTGATGCTTCCTTGGTTGGTTTCTTTTTTTATCTTTAATCCTTCTGACACCCTGAAAGTAGTTCACACATAGAATTAGAAGAATCTGTTCTGTCCATCCTTGATGTTTACTGGACTTGTAGTTCCAGAAATCACAATCTCATTGTCTGGCCCTCACGTTGGAGAATGGTGTCAGGAGAATTATGAATTTCCTTTTTTTTTTTTTAGTTGAAACACTCAAATAGGCTAAGGTAAAAAATAAAAAAATTTAAAAAGGAATGTACTGACTTACATTATGCACAAGTGTGGGAGCTTCAGGCACGGCTGCATCCAGGTGCTCAAATAATGGCAGAAATCCATTTCTCACATCACTCTCTCTTTTGCATAGACTTCAGTCTCAGGCTGGAGGGTGGTAAAGATGCCCCCATCGCAGCCCCAGGCTTAGTGAACCAATGTGAAAGGTATATCTCCTTTGTAAGAAGAGCACTACTGTAGCAACAGTTTCAGATACGGATCTCATGGGTTTGCATCGGGTCACACGCCTTTCTCTGTATCAAACATTGTGGCCAGGGGTATGAAATAGATGGCTAGGTCAGGCTGGGGCATGTGCCAGCCTCTAGAGTAGAGGGAGGCGACAGCTCCACCCAGACCTCATGGACCTACTATGGGGGAAGGGTGATTTACCCAGAGGGCACTCAGGAGTAAGGAAGTGTGTTCCGGCAGAGAATCTTTGGGATACTGTGCTGTTCTGGCTCTTCCAGGAAGCAGACACCAAGATGGGATTCAATGTGCAAAGATTTAATTAGTGGAAACACTTATGGGAGAAAATAGAAAGAGAGCCAGGAAGGCTTGCAGAGCCACCAGGCACTGAGTGCAGGGGAGAGGGAGAGGGAAGGGAGGTTGGCTGGCAGCTACCCAGGCTCCCTGCAGTCTCAGGACATTTCCGCAAGATGACGAGGAGTCCTCCAGCCCTCGTCGCTGTCCGAGGAGCCCTGTGTGTCCCAGGGTCAGGCTTGTTTTAGTGTCTCTGCTGCACTTGGTTATGGCTGGGAGCAGCCCGTGGGAAGTGTGGCCTCATTGGCACCGATGGATTTGAGAGCAGAGCCGCTGGGGCACTTGGTCAGTTAAGCTTCCTGTAGCTGGAGGTCTGCAAGGCACATTCTCATGGCTGCCAAGATAAGACCTCATAGTTACACACAGATTCAAAGGTGCTGTCGTAGCTCCTAGCTTAGTTGATCCCTGTAATGCAAATAATGTAATCATCACCTCCTCCCATTTTATAGACGGGGAGGGTGAGGCAGGAGAGGTAATGATTTGTCCAAGGCCAGTCCTCTAGCAGTGAAGAGCTGGCACTCAGATCCCATTGCCTCCCCACCGATCATACCTGCCTGCACTGGGTGGGGTAGCATCCCCCAAATTCATAACCACCTGGAACCTCAGGATGTCATCTTATGTCGCAAGAGGGTCTTCGCAGGTAGAATTAGGTAGGTAAGAAGAGGTTCTGCGGCCTTAGGGCGGGCCCTAATCCCATATGGCTGGCATCCTTAGAGGAAGGAGAGGTGAAGACACAGACACAGAAGGAACAGAGGGAAGAGGGCCCCGTGAGGATGGAGGCAGAGCCTGGAGTGATGCGGCCACAGCCAAGGGACACCAAGGATTGTCAGCCACCACCGGAAGCTGGGAGAGAGGCCCGGAACAGATTCTTCCCCAGAGCCTTCAGGAGAGAGCATGGCCTTGCTGGCATCTTGACATTGGACTTGTAGCCTCCACAATGCAAGGGAACAAGTCTGTTGTTGGTGGTAATTTCTTACGGCAGCTCTAGAAAACTGATACACCCTCCTAAAAGAACCTGTCACCCATCTGCCCCTTCTCTCTGCTTGTGCTACATGACCCTGCCCCCCACCCAGCCCCATGGGCACTGCCAATTGGATAAATCCAGAGCCCCAGAGTCTGTGGTCAGATAGCAGAGGCAGAGAAATGCTGGGCCAAGAAGACTCAGGTCATATGCAACCCAAGGACTGTGGCTGACACATAGTCCTGTTGGTAGCGGGTCTCCCCTGATGTGATGTGATGAGAAGGGCATTTCACCTCTGGGGGATTCTTCTCCCCCAAATCCATAACTCCAGTGTAATTATGAGAGACATCAGACAAGTCCAAGTTGGGGGGACGGTCTACAAAATACCTAACCAATATTCTTCAGAGGTGTCAAGGTCATGAAATAGGGAAAGACTGAGAAACTGTCACAGACTGGAAGAGACTAAGGTACGTGATGACTAAATGCAATGTCAAATCCCAGAACAACCAAAAAAGACATTAGTGAAATCCGAATGAAGTCAGTTAATAGCACTGTACCAATGTAAATTTCTTAGTTTTGACAAATGTGCCATGGTAATGTAAGATGTTAATATTAGGAGAAGACGAATGAAGGGCATATGGGGACTCACAGCTTCTCTGTAAATCTGAAATCATTACAAAATAAAAAGCTATTTAAACAGAGACAGAGATAGACAAGAGACAGAGAAATACCCTGGGGTCAAAGACAGGGAGAAAACGTGGTTTATGACGGACCTCGTCCAAATCACATGACACCTGGCTAAATTTCATAGCCTGTCCTGGATACATCTGTCTATCCACCCATTCATGCATCCATCCAACAAATTTTTATTGAGCACCTATTATATATTAGGCACTATTTTAGCTTCTGGGGGTACAGCTGTGACAGACTATTAGTTGTCTAACCTCGTGGAACTTATATTGTAGTAAGAGAAACAGGTGATCTGTTTACCTACCTATCTATCAATCAGTTATCTATTTAAATGAACACGAAACCATCAGATGGTAATAAGTGCTGTGCAGAAAACTGAAATAAACAATGAGGGGGAGGTGATCAGAGAAGGCCTCTCTGAGGAAATGACTGAAGCTGGGACCTGAATGACAAAAAGGAAACCCACCTTGCAAAGAACAGGAGGAAGTAGTCCAGGCATAAGGAACAGCTGGTGCAAAGGCCCTGAGGTAGCAATAAGCTTGGGTGTTTAATAAACAGAAGAAAGGCCTCAGGCTGGAGCATAGTGAGAGGGGGGAGGGTGGCAGGAGATGAGGGGAAAGAGGCATGAGGGGGTGGCGTGGGAGGCAGATGATGCAGGACCTGTAGGCCAAATAAAACCTTTTCTAAAAAAGTGCAGTGAGGAGATACCAGAATGGGTTTCAAGAGAAGGAATGACATGTCCTGGTTTGGTTTTGAGGCTATATCTTTGCCTGTGTGTAGAGAATGCCCTATAAGGATATAGGACTGGAGGAGTTGTCCAGGCGGGAGTTGTCGGTGGCTGAGAGGCTGGAAACTGGGCCTCGGAGGGGTTTCTGTTTCTTACAACCAAACGTGCTAATTATGACTCAGGTCTTCTGATGCTGCGTCTCCTGTTTCCCCACCACGCTCTGAGGTCTTCAGTGAAATCAGCAAAACTTTCCTTCGGTCCATCTTCCTTTTCTTCTTTCGTGTCTCTACGCCCTTTTCTCCCCGCTGTGGATACAGTGCTCTCACATCTCTCTTTTTGGTGCCCACCTTGGCCTGACCTAGAAAACACCTCATCATCCCTAGTTTTTCTCTTCTTCCTTCAAAACTTACCTGTCCTGCATTCATTCTTTCACGTCTCTTTCCCCTGCTAGGGACAGGCTGATAAATGTAACCTTGCTAGCCTGGAAAAGGAATTTCTTCCAGATAACATTGGTGTTTTAATGGTGATTTTTATTGCCTTCCGATTCAGCAGGCATTCGTGGAACACTTAATATTTGCTCAGCTCTGTATTGGGCCCTCCCATGTGTTTCAGTCCCCTTTGAGCCTTATAAACATCTAGGGAAGGTGTTCTTCTTTTTTACAGGTGAAGATGGAGAGGCTCAGAACCTCTGCTCCCTTTCCCTGCAGTGAATTATGGGAGTATCAGGATAGGCCAATTAGGAGAAACAATTTTGTGCTTTTAATGCCCCTCCAGGTTGACTTGAGAATGACATATAAACTTTTATGAAAAGTACCCTCTGGAACTTATCTGGTTTCTGTGAAAAACCACGAGGCATTTTCAAGTGCAGCCAGACTGTGTCTCCTGGGGCTTTTCTCTCTTTGTTTCCTGTACTAGAAAGGGCTGGTGCGAGGTTCCGGGGCTTGCTGTCTGAGTGAGCAGGAATATTTCCACGAGGCTGCAGCTTTACAGCCATCAGCTCTGGGGCAGGAGATATGCACCTGACTTCCTCCACAACTGTCACTTCCTATCTTTTCTCCGCGTCTCCTCTTCCACGTGGTCCTCTTCCACGAGTCCCTGGGTAAGTGGGTGGCTTGAATTTCTTTCTGCTCAGTTTCTTTGTAGTTTCTAGGGCAGGGGTGTCCAAACTTTTTTCAACGTTTTTCACCAAGGGCCATATGCGGTAAAATATACAAACAGCCGGGTCACTCGCTCAAGGTGAAGTACGTATTGCCTCACCTGGTTTATTTAAGTAAACTAAACATACTTTTGGAATTTGCTGCGGGCCAATTAACAATGGATCACGGGCCGCAGTGGGCCCGCGGGCCGCAGTTTGGACACCCCTGTTCTAGGGTGTGAAGGTAATGGTGGAAGGCTCAGTGAACTATAGGCATCCACGTCACAGAAAGAAAGCTTTTATCTAGGAAATAGGGCAAAAATGGTACCCATTCCATTCATTCAAGCATTCATCCATCCGTCAGCTCTTAATAGGTATTTATCCTGTGCCACACACTGTGTTAGGGACATAAGACAGATGTGGTCCCCTGTGCTCAAGGAACTGAGGTCGGGACACAGCCAGCAACTGTAGCAGGGATCTCCTGGGACGGTGATCTAGTGCAGGTCCATCTACACTTGGTGGGAGAGACCGGCATCTGGAAGACACAGGGCTCCTTGCAGAACCCTCATCACTCTGTACATATCCCTTGGTAACAGCTAAACCTGCGATTTCCAGTGGTCAGCTGTCTCTCTCCTTCACACTGGGTGTCACAATGGAAGGAGACAGGCTGTTAAGGTGGCTGAACAATATGCAATGGGAGCAGAGAAGATGAGCGTCCGACTGTGTCAGGAGCAGTCGGGAAAGGCGCTTGGGAGAGCAGACAAGTTCCCTGTTCCAGGCCCTTCAGGGCTGGCTCAATGCAACACTGTGCCTAAGAGCATGTCAGACAGACGTGGTGTCAGACAGACGTGGGCTGAGTCCCTTCTTGGTTACATGCTAGTGTGTGAGTTTGAACAAATATCTTTTTCTCTCTGAGCCTCAGTCTCCTCTTAGAAACAGGGACCAGTCCCAAGATTGACTTTCCAGGGTTGCTGTAAATATTAAACAACATCCTGCATGTAAAGAACTTAGCTGAGGTCTTGGGAAATTGCTGTGATCACACTTCAGAAATTCTGAGGTGACTACCAGGGATCAGAGAAGAGGTGTAATCAGAGTGGTCTCCCTGGAGGAAGTGCCCTTTGAGTCTCTAAGCTTGGCAAGAGCAGAGATAGGATCCCTTTGGTGTCCTTCTGTATCCCTAGCATCTGGCATATAAGTCAGTCCTCGGTCTATGTTTACTTTATTGTTTTAATGTAATTGCGTTTTTTGCATTAAAAAAATGTTTTTAATTGGGGAATATTGGGGAACAGTGGGTTTTTCCAGGACCCATCAGCTCCAAGTAAAATCATTGTTTTCAATCTAGTTATGGAGGGTGCAGCTCACTGGCCCATGTGGGAATCGAACTGGCGACCTTGGTGTTATGAGCAGTGCACTCTAACCACTGAGCGAACCGGCTGCCCCTCAGCATATGTTTATTGAGTGAATGAATGAATGAATGAATGACCAGGACCTTGGAAGAGGGATAGAATGTGCATGTGGAAGGGGCTTTCTGGCATTTTTCTCTTCCCAGTGACCATATCTATGAATGGCATCAAACTATAGATATCGTTTTGTAGTTTTTCTTTTTCACACGGAGATAACTCCTTTTCAGGGCTACCCCACTTTATCATAGTGAGGGGCTTCACCTGCCCTGGTATGGAACATCCCACAATTTATTTAAATGACCCCATATTGTTGGACATTTAGATTGTTTCCAATTTGTCATGCTAAGCAGTGCTGTGATGGTAATCTTTGTACATAAATCTAATTATTTCCTCAGGTTAAATTGCTCGAGACACTCTCCTGGGTCCAATCGTAGGTGTGTGTAATTTCTAAGGTTTTGGACACGTAACGCTCGATCGCCCTCCAGGAAGCCTGTGCCAGGGTACCTTGTCACCTACCAATCAGCTGAGCTGATGGCTAGTCTGCTGCTTGAAAGATGGCCTCTCCCCCTTATCGCAGCACTTCTCCCTGCGTTGCCTGCTTGGCCAAATGGGATTCGTGGGGAGAGCTAGCCTTTTCTTTTTGCAAGCCTGCTGGGTATCTGTTGTGTCATGTTAGGATTACATAAGTGTGATGTCGAAAAATCTCCTTGGAGCAAAGAGGCTGCCCAGATGTTGGAGTCGGGAGGGAGAAAAGCTCGGGACGCTGAGAGGTGGGTCACATGGCGTGCCAGCACCACCGCCCCCCACTTCCCTGGTCTCCCATGGAAGTAACCTTGTTCAATCTCTCCCACCTCATGCATAAGCATCCTCTCTCTAGTATGTTTTATGGCGCTTGTCATACTGTTTTGTAATTTGAGGACCACTTTTCTATCTCTTCTGTTGGCTTGTAGCATGGAGGGGTGGAGTCTTGCTCATTCAGTATCCCCAGCATCTGGCAGAGGGTAAAAATAAAAAAAAATGAAATGAGAATAGTAATAGTAATAATATTTAATTAATAATAATAATAGCTAATGTGTTGAGCACTTATTCTGTGCCAGGCATTTCACAAACTATACCAAGCCCCTTACATATTTTACCTTATTGAAAGATCCCCACAAACTAATGCTGTAGGTATTAGTATTAGCCCCATTTCACAGATGAGGATGCTAAGGCTCAGAGAGGTGGAGTGACTTGCCCAAGGTCACACAGCCAGTAAGTAAAAGAGGTGGGACTTGAAGCCAACTCCTCTCAGTCATTCTGCGAGGTGCTTGGTGTGTACCTAAGGCATTCAATGGGGAGCAAGATTTCCCTTTGCTCCCTCCCCAACACTAGATAATGGCTGGGTGATGGTGACAAATATCTGTCCCCAGCACGACTGAGGAATCTGGTTTATTCATTTCCAGGGAAAGGCTAGACTGAGGGTTTGAGAGGGTCTTCTTGGAGGAGTGTTTTGAAAGACCTAACCTCTCCTGACCTCCCCATCTCCAGTCACAGCGCCTGGGACCCCCCCTCCATGATAGATTCATCCTTTTTCCATCAGAGCTTAAAGCTCCTTTTGAAAATGTAGATTCTTCCAGCAAATGTCAGCCCCCTCCATCCTTAACACCTCGGTGGGCGTCAGGACATCTAAGCTTTTCTCTCAAGCTGCTCTTCCCCACTCTCCTCTTTTCTTTCCACTTGTCCAAGTTCGGGCAGCTTAGATTTCACTCCTAGGCAGCTTTCCCAGCCCTCCCAGCTCATTCAGCTCTCTCCTGGGGCCAGCAGCTCTGGTGTTGACCATCTCGGGTGATGATCTAGCCCAGATCTTCCTAAAATTGTTCACAGATAGCAGCATCGTGAAGGCGTGGGGCTCCTTGCAGAATCCCACGAACTACTGACATATCCCATTTATGATAAGTGCAATTTCGGGTGGTCAGATGCCCCTTCCTGAGGTTACAGTAAGGTAAAGATACAAGCATCAGAAGTTCTAAGAATCATTCACTTATTCAGCATTGCCCAGATACCACATGTGTTCTGGGCCCTGAGGACTCAGAGATATACAGTACTGAGCTGTGTTCTCAGAATATCCAGTCTGACAGAAAAAGCAGAGAACCATGTGATTTCACTGATATGTGGTATATAAACGAAAAACAACAAAAGAACAAGACAAACAAATGAGAAACAAAAACTCATAGACACAGACAATTATTTAGTGGTTACCAGAGGGGAAGGGGAAAGGGGGTTAGTAGACGACAGTAAAGGGGATCAAATATATGGTGACGGAAGGAGAACTGACTCTGGGTGGTGAACACACAGTGGGATTTATAGATGATGTAATACAGAATTGTACACCTGAAATCTATGTAACTTTACTAACAATTGTCAACCCAATAAACTTGATTTTAAAAAAATAAAAATAAAGATAAAAAAAAAAAGAATATCCAGTCTGATGGCAGAACCAGTTACAAAGCAGGCGGGACCCAGGCAGAGGGGTAGGCTAGATTGTGGGAGCTCGGATGAGGGACATACATGGTCCGTCGTCAATAAGTGTTATGTAGTTATTTGTTTGTTACAGACCAGAAGCAGATTCTAGAGCAGACCAGGGGGAGGGAAGATCCTGCATGCTTCCTTTATTTTCTTGGGAAAAGACCATGCTTCTGTATTTGCTGGAATAACTGGGAAGCCGCCCCCTAAGAGATTGTTACTAAGGGGAGGGGGCTTAGGTGAACCCAGCATACCTAGAGGGCTTATTTCAGGGCTGGTAATGCTATGGACGTGCTGGAACAGAAGGGAAAATCAGGCTTGTTTTAGCCCTACATTATATCAACTTAAGCACATTTGCAAAGAAGAAAACATTGTGTTACTGCTGGAAATGGAAATATGCTATTTTTCTAATGCACTTTAAAATAAATATGTAACGTTTAAACCTTAAAAAACTGTGTGTCTCTAGACCACCTAGCATCATTGTTTGTATCTCAGCACAACATGTACCATTCTTTGGAAAATACGTCTCTTCAACAATCACAATAGCAACAATAATGAATAAAGGTGATACACATCCGGCCTCCTGCATGCCAGGCACTGTTCATTGTGCTTTCACGTGGATTAGCTGATGTGATCCTAATGACAACCATAGGAGGAAGTACTATTATGATCCCCCATTTCACAGGTGGGGGCACTGAGGTACAGAGAAGTTTATTATCTTCCCCCAGGACACAGTTTGTGTGTGGAAGAGCCAGACTGGAACCTAAGCAGCCTTGCCCTAAAACCTCGCCTTTAGAACCAGTTCATGATACAGTCTCTGCAGACGCTCCTTTTCCAGAATCTATGGTAGTTTTGGGCTGGATGCTTCCTTGAAGAAGAAATGAGTCTAGTTAAACACCCAGCACACAGTAGGTGCTTAATAAATGGTAGCTGCTCTTCTTATTTAGAGTATACAGCACTCGTTCCTATCCATTAGCTCAATGAAACATCCTGGCCACACTGGTAGGTAGGGGGGAAGGTGTTGTAGTCCCATTTTACAGCTGAAGAAATTGAGGCTCAGAGCATGCATGTGACGTGCCCAAGGTCTCACAGCTGGTGAGTTGGGGAGCCAAGAAGGAAGCTCAGAGCACCGGAAGGCAGGTCCCCGTCTCCTTCCCCGAGTAGTATCTTGCCTGACAACACCGAATTGACCGATTAATAAATACTTGTCTGACTCAGTCCTGCAGTGTCTTCTCTGCAGTTACCCTATTTTCTCCTCCGGGGGCTATGAGCTTCCTTAAGACTTTCTCCTTTCCCAGTGGGAAGGGATCTGTCAGGGCACATAAGCCAAACTCAGGGACCCAACAATTCTCTCTCTCCTTTTGGCTCTTTCTCTTCCTCTCTCTTTTTCTTGCTCTTCTGTCTCTCTGCTCCGTTTACTTGTTTTGTCTTTGACGGATCCCCCGGGATGAATTGCGCTCTTGTGACATTTCTTCCCTTTTGTGTTCCTGATGATAAGCATTTCCCTGGAGGGTCTTAAAAGAGAAGGAAGGAATGAACAAAGCACAGCACGCCTGGTACTGCCACCTGCAACAGAGCCTGGTGGTTAGGCGAAAGCTTTGAGCACCAATTCTTCCTCTTACGGCCTCCTCCTGTGTGCGCGCACACACACTCACACACACACACACACACACACACACACACACACAGTATTGTTTAGGACAGGCTGTGATATGATTGAAATATGGGGTCCTCCAGCCAAGAGGGCGCTCAGTCGCGATCCCTAAGGCTGCCTTGCTTCTGAAGGGCTTCTCGTCTGGGGTCCTCGCCAGACTGACTGTGTTGCCTTCCTCTTGCTGCTGTAACAAATAACAAACACACTGGCTTCACACAGCACAGGCTTATTCTTACAGTCCTGGAGGCCAGAAGTCCTACAGTCAGGATATCAGCAGGGCTGCCTTCCCTTGGAGGCTCTAGGGGAGAATTTATTTCCTTGCTTTTTCCAACTTCAAGAGGCGGCCCACATTCCTTGGCTTGTGGCCCCTTCCTCCATCTTCAAGGCCGGCATCATCTCATAGTATCTTCTCTCTCTCTCCTTCACTCCCTCCCTCCCAGACTCCGTCGTTATCTCTCCTCTCTGACCCTCCTGCCTCCCTCTTTCTCTATGAGGACTCTTGTGTTTACCTGGGCTCACCCAGGGAACTCTGGGTAAACGCTTACCTTAGTCATATCTGTAAAGTCCTGTTTGGGCAGGTAAGGTAATTCCCCTCGTCTGGGGATTAGGACATGGAAATCTTTTGGGGCCATCTTTCTGCCCCACTTGGTGAGTTAAAATGGGAACGTTCCTTCTTAGCTATCTCAGCTTAGATTCACACCCTCCCCTCTCCGCTTTTCCTAGCTGTGTCACTTGGGCAAGTCACCTAACCTCTCTGTATCTAATTTCCTCATCTCTAAGACAGGCAAATAATGTGACACAACTTTATTGTACTGTTATAAGTCATGAAAAGTGCTGGGATGACAAAGTATGTCACTTGGTGAATACTAAGCACCAAAAATAAATGGGAGAGGCAATTATAATTAGTGATGCCAGATAGCATAATAGTTATAAACTCACAGGGTCTTGGTTCAAATCCCAGTCCCCCCACTTGAACGAAATGGCCTCAGGCTAGTTGCTTTAGTTGGCTGAGTCACTGTAAAATGAAAATAAAACAATTAGCATCTTAACACGTAGGATTGTTGTGAGGATGAAATAGTAATATGGTGTATCTGAGTGACCCAGAACACAGTGGGTAGCTTTTGTTGTTAGTGTTATCACCACCACCCTCACCACCCATCCTCCCTGGGGGTGATGGGGAATCTTCATGGGCTGCCTCTGGCTTCAGCAGAACAAGGAAAAGTGCTCCATCTTTGAGATCAGAGCGTGGCAGGCTCAGCCTGGTGGTGTCTGTTTTCCAGGCAGCTCTGCTGCAGTGCTGTGAGGGGTTATGGCAACAGCTGGTCCTTTGGAGGAAGAACTAGGGACAGAAGAGGGGTTTGGAGATGGTGACCAGGGAGGTCAGGAGGGTGGAGGCAAAATCCTCTGAGAAGGCGGGGCTCATTCTTAGATGGCGAGGTCACCAGGGAAGGTGCAGAAATCTGGTTTCAACCATACTATCATTTTTTAATTTTGCTGCAAAGCCCTGTTTCAATGAAGACTTGGGCAGATGCCCGGTCTGCAAAACAGTTAAAAGCACAGTTGCCCTGTTGAAGCTCGGGTGGAGTGGGCAGCCACTTGAGCCTCCTTTTGCTAGCAGGGTGGCAAAAGCACAGGCCTTGGAGTCAGAGGGAACGGGGACTTGCATCCCTGCCTCTGCCACACTTCCTGGCTGTGTGAGCTTAGGGGCTTTGCTTCACCTGCCTGAGACTCAGTCTTCTTGTCCGGACCTGGGACGGTAACAGCACCTGCTCCATGTGGTTGTGAAGACTGCAGACAGTAACCGGGAAGTGCTTAGTACAGCACCTGACACCTGGTAGGTGTCTAGGCGTTCAGCAGGTCGCAGCTATTTTCATTCCCTAAGGGACCTGCCTTCATCACAGACCCTTCCAGAACACGTGCCTAAGGCCCAGGGAAGCTGTGAGGTGGGGCAGACAACCCTTGGGCCTGGAAGCTGATTCCGCCACCTGCGGCCCTTGGGACTTGAATCTCTTTCTGGGTTTCTTGGATTGTTCAAGTATTTGCTGGGGGCCAACTATGCATATGTGCCCAGCACTGTTCTAGGCACTAGAAGCCAGGCCCTGGCATCTGAGAGGCCTGAGTTCCAGACTCAACTCTGCCACTTTCTAACTCTTTGGCTATAGGCAAGTTTCTGCCCCACCTTGGCCCTCCGTTTCTCCAGGGATAAAGTAAGGAGATTAAACTTGTGTCACAGGGTTTTCCCAGAAACGAGTTGGTGCAATTCTGCAAAAAAATTGTCGAATGAGTTTGAACTTGACTTTGAGAGTGACATTGTGAAGCATGGGCTTTGTAATCATACAGCCCAGGGTTTTGAATCCTGTGTTTGTCACTTACCTTGTCACCTTATGCAAGGGACTTAATTTCTTGAGTCTCAGTTTCCTCATCTATGAAATGGGGATAATAGTACCTTCAAAGGGTCTTGGTGAGAATTCAAGGAGATGATACAGGTAAAGTTCCTAAAAGAATGGCTGGCACATATTTGGTTCTCAATAAATGATAGCTGCCTTTGCCACCACCATCAAAATCTTTACCATAATCACCATCAAGATCACCTTCATCATCCCCCTCCTCCTCCCCCTCACCATCATCCTCCTCAGATAAGGTGAAACTCTAAAAATGGTCTCTAAGTTTCCTGCATTTTTAAGTTCTACTTTTCGAGGAGAGAATTAAGGGACAAATATGGTATTTCACCCTGGGCCATCTGAGTGGGGGCACTTTAGAGGAGGGTCCCCTTCTAAAGAGCGTTCGCCTTCACTTTGCAGGGAAGGTCTACACGGACCTCGGTCTGTATAAGATTTCCTATCTTTTCCCCATGGTAAGCAGGTATAGTCCCCTTGAGGTAAGGAAACTGGAAGCCGTGGGAATCAATTCCTCTTTGTATATTTCTCCCTTTAATGATTGTATTTTCTTGCCCTTATCGTGATTTCACTTCAGAAGGTCAGTCTGGGTCTTTAGGGGATGGGTCTTTGGCCAGGGCTCAGTGTTCTGATTTAGACTTCCTATGATCTCGCAGCATCCTGCCGAAACCACATGCTGAAAGGTGAGACAGGAACACCCCATCCTGGGCTGGCTGTCAGTTCCTTTCTTTCGCTGTCAAAACGTTTGCATCACAGAAGAGATTATTGGTCATGGGATCATAGCAGCCCACAATGTGGGTGTTCTTAGCGTTGCTTCTTACCTTCTTACTTCCTATCTTTAGGAAAATCGGGCAGTCATAGTTTGGTTTTATAGACGGGATTTGAAGACATTAAATGACTTTTCCAAGGTTGTGTGGGGGTTACACCTGGTTCCCAGACCTGTCAAGTTCTTATTCAAGCCATCCTGCCCCTTACAGATTTTTCGTTTTTTTTAGTCTCATCTTTCCTGCTCTGAATTCTGAGGCACCTGAGGTCCTGGTCAGAAATCTGCAGCCATGTGGGTGAGGACAGGTCAGCTGGCTGATTTTTGGGGGGTGCGGTGGGGAGGGAACCACTCGAAAGCTCCAACATTTGACGTCCAACTCTTCTCTGAGCAGAGACGAGCAGTGAAAGATTGGGGCCGTGTGTGGGAAAGGGGCTGCAAAGTTGCAGCTCCTTTGCTTTGAGAGTGAGTGACAATATTAGAACAAGTGTGTGGTAGGTAGGCTGCCGTTGACTTCACTGAGTGATGAGAAGTCCCGTCTCCCCCCTTCCTCTGGACTCCCCCCCTTCCCTGCTCTAACCATCCAATAACTTAACTTCGCTGCCTGAGGGTTCTCGCTTCCCTCCCCCACCGCGTCTTCGCGCTGTCCGCGGTGCTGATCGCCAATCTCCTGACTGCCGTTTCGACCAGCTGGGATCTCTGGGGCGCCGAGCCTCTCCTCCCGGCCTCCCACCTCTCTTTCTCCAGGCACCTCACACATAAATCACGGGTGGGAGGTAGGCTTGGTTACCCTGCACCGGGAAGCTGCTGCCCCCTCCCTTGCTCACACAGGGTTTTGCAGCAGTGGTGGCAGCCGCCACTGATTCGGGCACTGGGGAAGCAATTGGTTTGCCAGCAGCCCGGAGTTGCCTACGCGGATGACAGAGAGAGAGAGAGAGAGAGAGAGAGAGAGAGAGAGAGAGAGAGAGAGAGAGAGAGAGAGAGAGAGGCTCATAGAGCGAAAACCTTCATCCATGTGGAGGGCAGCCTGAGGGACTGCCTTTTCCACTGACTGGTCCACTGACTGGTCTGACTTTTCTCCTCTTCTGGCAGTGGTATTTCTTTTTGTCTTGGTCCTGCATGATTTAGGGGGTAGTTGTGTGTGTGTGTGTGTGTGTGTGTGTGTGTGTGTGTTGGCGCTTTGATTTTATTTGGGGAAGAGTAGGAGAGTCAAATGAACAATTTTCTTTCAGGCACCTCCACTGAGCTTTCCAACCAAGCCATCGGGAGTTAGCATCTTCCCACCCAGCAGGGAAGGGAGGAGTTGGCAAGAATTTGGCTTACCCATAGCCCCTGCAATCCTCTGGTGTTGTGGTAAGTGATATTCTCCTCAATTGCGTAAATGGGCTGGGGGTATTGGAATCCCAGTTGCGAGGAGGTGTGTACGTGAGCTGGTGGGATGGGGGTAGGTGGGAGGGGAGGGGTGTTGAGGAAATGACCACATTTATTTACCCACATTCTGCAGTGTTGATCGCCCAAGCGGCACCCCAAAGCCAAATTAGATTTCGGCTCAGTGCCTAGGGAGGGGGTAAAATATGCTCATGTTTTAGGCATTGCGATCAAAATTGTGGCTTCTGCCCAATTTGCCCTCTCCCTTGCAGCAGAAGCTGTTGAAAGTAGCCAGCAGTTCTCTGAGTGACTTAACCCTTCGTAGGCTGGCCAGCTTGGCATGAAGGATCTCTGGGTGTTCTGATCTACTGTGTGGGCACCTTGGCCCTGGATGGGAGAGCGTCACCTGAGGCTGGGAGGTTAATCCTTGCCTAGGGTCACCTCGGCACACCAGGTGACGCTTGCATAGGACAGCGCTCAGATTGTACCACCTTCCAGGGACAGCTGAATAATTTAATTGCGGAGGTTTATTGCAAGCTTGGCTGTTCTAAGCTTCCTGAGATGGGAGAGCTGGGAGCCGTGAAAGGACCACATTTTGCTTGGAGTGAGTGGTGGGGCAGCAGCCAGCTGTCTGCCGAGCAGACGATGTTTTATTTTCACAGGTGGTGTAACCTGTAAGTGATTGTATGGGGGGTGCATCCTGGTACCAGCCAGGAGACTTCATCCTTGAGCCTGTCTCAGAGTAGGGAAAGAAGGGAACAGCGTTTGTTCAGGTTCTGGGCAAAGACTCCAGGCTCCAGCTTCAAATCTCTTCCAGGGCAGAGCATATCCTGCTCTGATTGCTTTATCTGAGATTCTGACGGGATAAGCCTGCACCAACCTGTTCGTGGGAAGTGGAGGTCCCTTGCAACGGAATCCAAAAACTCACATTTCATTTTAAAATGCCTTTGCAGCTAATCTGTGACTTATCAAAAGGGGATTTCTCTTTCCTTCCTGTTTGATTACATCTACCTTTCTAGAAATGAATGTCTTTTATTTTTAGCATCTTCTGTGTTATATCAAGGGCCGCTTCAGTCTTCTGCATTCCCAAGGAGTTCCTCTTTCAGTTCTTGTTCTTGGAGGTGGGAGGAATTAAACGTCAGCCTGCGAGACTGACAAGCCTGGCACGGAAGCAGGACCCACTCGGTTATTCTCTCCAGCCCCAGAGCCATGTGGGGATGCCACAGGCCCAGGGCATGTGCCTGCTCAGGGAGGACATGTGAGGCAGAGGCGGAGGGTGCTCAGTGGTTAGTGCTCCAGGTTTGGTCCTCAGAATCCCAGGCTTCCCTCACAGGGTGACCTTGAAGAGGAAGTTGCCTTAGTTTCCTCCCTGGGAAGCCGCAAGTGTGAATGATGAACGTGAGGAAATTTGGTTTCAAATAAGGAGCCACAGATCGGGTCATGGGTGATATTTAAAATACTGAACTTTGGCACTAACTGGTCAGACTGGGTCATGGCTGGGGCCCTGGAGTGGGGGGGAATCCTGAGGGCCCTCTGCTGTGCTGAGTGTTAACCCTTAAATTGCTGGATGATGTGGAGGTTTGGGCTGGACTGGAGGAGGAACAAGGGACATTTAGTGCAACATCACCATCCAGGAGGGGAGTATTTTACTATTTTAACGACTGGTTCAGCTGTGCAGGGCATGACTGCCTAGCTGAGGTGGCCAGGACTGGGTTGTCCCCATGTGGGTGCTTTTCAAGCCCCTCCTTATTGTCTGCTAGCCTTACTTCCTTGGGGGTGGCTAAGATCCAAGAGGCTGCCCTCCCTCCTCCCCCATCACATTAGAAATGGTGCATTGTGGTGCGCCAGGAAGAGGGACACAGAAGCTTCTGGAATGAGCCTGGACCTGGCTGCTGGCCCCAGCTCTGTCTCTACTCTCAGGGCCTCAGTTTCCCCATGCAATACGGTAGCTTTGCGACCCCAAGACCCCTTCCAGCTCTGAGGTTCTGTGTGTGCTCGGTGTGCTTGTGGGCACGCATGCTTCTAGGAACGGTTGGCACTGTCTTTGGGAATTTGTCACGTATGTTGAGGAGTCCCTGTTTGGAATAAATTGGGATGGGATGCAGATCTCTCGTGAGAACTCTGGTAGGTTCCTGGAATCCTGCGTCCACCTGGGGAGGGCTTTGCTTTATTTATGGCCTCAGCTGCGTAGACATCCAGATCTTGCAGGATGTGACAGTCCTACAGAGACTTACCCCAGGGGTGGTGGCAGGGTCCCCTTTGGGAACCTCCACTCTGAAAAGTCACACAAACACTCAACATCAGGGAGTTCATGGACCCTTCCTAATGCCCATCTGAGCACCTCAGGTTCAGGACCTCTGATCTAGTCTCACCTCTTTGGGGAGGGGAGAGCCCAGAGAGGGAAAGCAACTTGCCCAAGACCACACAGTAAGTCACAGCACAGCAACATACAAATCCACCACCATGCAGACAAGGCGCCCTCCCTCCCTCCTGGCTCCAGCAGCCCCCACTGCCCCCACCCAGCCTGGGATATGGAGGGAGGAGAGCAGCACCTCACCAGCCCATGGCTGGTTACAGGCGAGCATAGCCTCTGAGACAAATGTGGACATTTCCTTTCTCGCTGGCAGAAGAGAGGCAGCAGCCAGAGATTCTGCAATTGCAAAAGGGCGGCCTGGAGAGTCAGTCTCCCCGGCTTGCTCTGCCTTTTTCCTCTTCTTACTGCTCGTACACATCCCGGCTGCCTGTCCAACGCTGCGTGTTCTGGTCAGGATGGCTGCTCTGGGGTTTATCTGTAGGATGTGGTATTTACTCCTTATTTACCACCCTCCCCATACACGGGTCATAGAGAGTTTGTGACTTCCTATTAAAAACCACCGTGACATATGGACCTGTCTTCTGCCTCTCTATCCCCTTCAAGCGGGGAGCTGGTCGTCTGTGATGTGAAAGTGATGAGAAGTGAACGGCGGTTTCTTCCTGTTCAGCACTGTGTCTGTAACCGGGGATAAAAATAAACCCGGGACCAGTAGTGGTGGGCTGGAGCCGAGGAGCTTACATTATTCAGCTGCCACCAGGATGGAGATCCTCAGTGTGCTGGGAGGGTGAAGGAGGCCCCACAGAAACAGCCCCCTCTGCTTCCTGTTCCCCATCCTTGTCTGCCTCCAGGGGCTGTCAGACCTGAGTTCGAACACTGACTTCAGTGCTCCCTTGCTGTGTGACTTCAGGCAAGACCCTTAACCTCTCTGAGATTCAGTTTCCTCAGGTATATTAAGGGATTTCGGTGCAGTGGCCAAGAGCATGGAGTCTGGAAATAGAGCTCTTGGGTGTAGATCCTGGTTCTAGCACTTTCTAGTTGTGTCACTTCCCCTCTCTGGGCCTCAATGTTTCTACCTGTAAAGTGGGGATAATAAAGCAATTGTGAGCCTTTTAAGAGTTCATGCTTGCAGAGTGCTTAGTTCTGAGCCTGGCAAGGAATAAGTGTCCAACAGATGTCAGCAGTGGGAATGACGATGGTGCTGGGAACAGTGAAGTCGCCCTTGACCCAAACAAGAGGTGAGAGAGGAAGATCATGCAGCTTTGGCGCCCAGGAGAGAGAGGACGTGGCTTGGGGACAGGACACTTCCAGATCCATGTGCTTTTCACGCAGTTGCTGGAGGTCCCTGGACCTCAGTTTCTTCATCTTTGAAATGGGCATAATGACCTCCTTTCTTTAAAGCTTGTAGGCCCTGAGGATCAGGGCGATTGTGATTGTGGTGGGCAGGCCCTACAGGAAGGGGTCCAGGAGGAGAAACCCCATGGACTCACCTGAGGCTTTTGTTCCTTCAAATCCTGGGAGGCTTTTGCTGAATCATCCCAGCTCACCAGCTCGGAGCCTGTGCATTTTTCTTAGGAGACCTGAGCTCTCCCTGGCTTCCTGCCATGTGCTCCTCCCGGGGCTCCTGAGGTGCTACAGGCAGATCCTTGAGGGCCACAGCTGTGCCATCTCCACTTTGGAGTCAGGGTGAGCACACAGCAGGTGCTCAGCAATGAATTTCATGAATGAATACACGGAAGGAAGGGAGGAAGGGAAAGAGGGGCGGAGGGAGGGAGGGAGGCAGAAACCTTGTTGATTGACAGGTCAGTTTGGGGAGGTGCCTTGACCTATGGTCCACCCAGAGGCCTGCATGCAGTCGGTGCTTAGTGTTTGCTGATTGTGATGAGTCATTGGTAGAGTTTCCTTTCCGATCTACCAGCAACCGACAGGCCTCTCTTGTCTTCCTGCCAGAGCATTTATTGACATTTATTTATTCGTGTGTTGCACATTTATTGAGTACTTACAGTATGCCTGGCACACATGGACATTAGGAATAAAATGGTGACAGCGACAATCCCTTTGAGACTTAGAGAAAGGAAGCGGCTACCTACAAAGCGTGATCTTTTGAGGGGCGGTACAAGGGGTGTCCTTAGTCACCCTGAAACACTCAGTTCACTGATCATCTGAAATTCCGCCCTTAAGGTTTCATTCTTTGTTTTAAGGCTTTGCTCGTGGATAAAAAAACGGTGCTTTGGGGTGGGGTGACGCACCCAGTCTTATTAGTCGTGGACACTTTAGTGAGGAGGAGTTGGAAAATCCTTTCTGAAAAGTGAGGGGAGAGGAGTCTGCATGCTGATTTTGCTGGTAGAAGTGAGGGCAAAAGCAGAGAAAGACAAACATTGCTGGATTCACATTCTTCTGGGGGGGGGGGGACGAAAAGAATCTCTGGATGCCCAAGAGAACCCCAGGCCAGTTCTCGGGTTGCACGCTAGACCAGTGCCCTCCGGAAGGGTGATTGTGGGGTCCTGCGACCTGTGTTTTCACAAGCCTCCACTGCTATGGATAAAGGAGATTTTGTGAAATGCAAAGCACTTTTACAAGTGTTAGTTATAACTGTTCTAAGTGTGTTGCAAACCTCAGACTTTTTGCCGAGGTTCTCCCGTCCCCCCACCATCCCCCAAAAGGCTGAACAGAATAAGAATCAGGCCAATTGCCTCCCCACACACACCATTTAATTACTGCAACCGAATCCCTCAGTTTCCCACAGCCCTGTGAGCTGGACCTAGCAGGGCTGACCCCCCATTCACTTCTAACCTCAGAGCACCCTGGACGGCGGGGGGCCAGGGCGGGCGTTTCTTCCTCAGGCAGGATCCGGGGACTTAGGTTAGCAGATGGCTCTGTGGCAAGGCAACAAAGATCAGAAGCTGGCCAGGCCTTGGGGCTTGAGGGAACAGAGGTGGTTCTTCTTAGCCCAACTTGGCTCCCCATTTGGGCCAAGGAAATGGGGGAGATGACAGCGCAGTGCAGAGGCATCAAGCTGCCATGTGCACTGTCACCGTGGTTTCCTCGAAGTAATTGTCTTGCTGTCATTAGTTTTAATGACATAATGCCTGCTTAAATCTCATTGTAAGGGACTGTGTCAGACTCTGATTTAGTAATCCAACTAGTGAGCAAGATAGCATGCCTCAGGAAGCTGGGGGGGTTTGCCCACCCCTCCCTAATGAATCTTCTAGAGGAAACTCATCTGACAGCATCATAATGATGCTTGGTTTGTGAAGGATTTATTTGGAGAGCGGGGTGGGGGAAAAGAAAGCTCCTGTCTGTCAATATAATCTGAGTCAGTTCATTCAGTCGCCTTTTTTTTTTTTTTCCTGTTTTCTTTTTTCCTGTTTTTTCCTCTTTAACATACCTACACAATGACAAGCAGCGGCTTGTGAATGGAAGCTGCTTTCGGGAGAGAACAGATTATGTAAGCAGGTTTCCGTGCCAGCAGTGATGGTGGGGCGGCATTCTAGGGCTGCTGGAAAGAGGGCTGATGTCTTCAAGTTCATAGGGAAGCCCTCCATGGAAGATGCTGGCACAGAGCATCTGTGTGGTCCATTGTGTCCCACAGCCTGCTCCCTGGCCCCTCCCGCTCCGACTAGCAGTTTCTTCCCCTGTCACTACTGTATCGCTGTGTCTCTTAAGTCTCCGTTTGTCTGTGTCTCTCTCTGGCGCTCTCTTTACTTAACAATCCCCTTTCATTCTTCTTGTCCCTCTTTCCTCCCCTTCATTCCCTCTCTTTCCATCTCTCCTGCCAACCTGTCCTGGCCTCCCCACGTTTCCTGTTCTCCCACTGTCTTTCTACCTTCCTCTCCTAACTCCTGCCCTTCCCTACCCCATTTTTAGTGTCTTTCATGCAGATATACCCAAGTGGCTTGTGAAGGAAATGCATTTCTGAGTCCCTGAGATGCCCCCAAATTAGGCCTCCAAGTAGAGTGACCAATTGTCCCCGGGTGCCTGGGACTCTTGGCACGCAGGACTTTCCGTGTTCAAACCACAAAAGGCTCAGGCCAGCCAGGAAGGGTTGGTGATCTTCAGCCTATGTCAAGTGCTTGGAATTTTGTGGAGCTTTCAAAAGGCCACACATGCGACCTTCCTGGCAAGTCGTCTGCCCTCCTCCTCAGGGGGGAGGGACCCGGCAACCTGTGCAGCCCACCCTATCCTCTGCATGGCTCTGGGGCATGAAGACTGCCTGAGCACTCAGAGGCCAGGGGTCAGCCAAGGGCAGGGGCTGATGCCGTCCTCATTCCCTACCACCCCCACCCCGACAACACTGACCACCAGCCAGGTGTTCACTCCTTTGTCACACCAGGGGGAGTGGGTGAGACACTGAGATAGTTCTCTAACTTGAGCCTGTGTTAGCATCCCCTGGAGGGCTGTTAAAGCACAGAGTTTCTGATTCCGTGGGACTAAGACAGGGCCTGGGGACTGACCTTGCATATCTAACACAGCAGTCCCAGGTGACAGGGATTCTGTTGCTCCAGGAACCCCGCTTTGAGAACCGCTGCTTTCTGCACCCTCATTCATGCATTCATTCATGCCCAAATATTGTGTGTACCACTATGTGCCAGGCACTGGGGCCCCAGTGGTGAACGAGATGGAGTTCCCTGCCCTCTGAGAGCTTCCAGTCTAGTTGGTGGGAGACACAGGTGATAAACAAGTAAACACGTCACCAAGATGATTTCAGACCGTGGTAAGTGCTGTGAAAGACGTGACAGAGAAAGAAAGTAGTGGGTGGGGAGAAGAGAGCTGATTTAATTATTTGGAAAGGGTGCCCAGGGGAGGCTTTTGGAGATGGTAGCGTTTGGATTGAGAGCTGAGTTTCTATAAGGAGCCGGAACTATCCAGGCAGGGGGAACAGCAAGTGCAGGGGCAGAAGGAGAGCGGGAAGGCCAGTGCACGTGGGGTGCAGGGAAAGTGAGCGGGACGAGGCAGAAGAGGGGCTGGGGTCTGGGCATGCAGGACCGGCCAGGGTAGGCAAGGAGTCTGAATTTTATTTATTTGGGGAGAGGGTTTTAATGAGGAGAGTGACATGACCTGATTTACAATTTTGGGACCGATCGCAAGAGGGCAGGGATGGAGGCCGCAAGACCAGTGAGGGGGTCTGGACCAGGCGGTGGCAGGGAAGACGGTGGTCAGATTTGGGGTGTGTTCTGCAGCAGCACAGACAGGTCTTACCGATGGATCAAAGGTGGGGGTGAGGGAGGAGCCAGGGCCCATTCCCAGGGGATTGGAACATTTCCTGGTAGTGGTTCCGCAGCTGTGATTCTGGGGCTGTGGAGAGGGGCCTTGACTGCAGCCAGGGGCCCGTGGGTTAAAGAGGCAAAACCAACAGGTGCGCCACGTGACGGGCTGTCCGGGGAGATCTGCCAAAGCCCATCCCGTGCTGGCTGCCATGCAGCATCCCCCTCCCCCAGGAAAAGGCAGCAGCTCAGGCATTTTTGCTCCCATGAGCAATGGCTGGATTAATGTCAGCTTTCACATTTTCGCTATAACGTTCGTCTATAGTCGAATGATATTTCCATGCCACTGACTGCAGCGTTTGACTTTACCCCACGAGCTCAGTGTTCCAGAAAGGAAGTTTAAGAAAGTAGTATATATTTTTCTATATTTTTGTTTTTCATTCTTGAAAAACAATTTGTATACTTTAATCACTTATTTTAATAAAATGTAGCACCTTCACTGTGTTTACTTACAGATATAAATACTGTAATTATTTTCTGAGGAGTTTTGACACATTGTGGAAGACAAACTTGAAATCAATTAACATAGTGAAAAGGTTAAGCAGGCTATTGGAACTTGGTGAAGGCGATGGAACCCCGGGGTGGCTGCTGCCCCCATGTCAAGCTGGCCATGTCTGGCCAAGTCTTTCTGCCAAGGGTCTGGAGATCGGGGGCTTGTGGGAAAGGCGGCTGGGTAGGATGGAAGACGCAAACTTCTGATGTTTGCAGCTTCCCCTCTGATCATTGGAGACCTGCCTTTTGTTCACCGGAGCCGACCAGCCCAGGCCAGAGCTCCCATCAGCACTGGGCATGTGCCAGAAGACAGAATGCAGATGACACTCATTCCGGGGAAGGGCCAGCCCCTAGACTGGGAAAACGCAGCACGCAGACCAGACATACCTTCTCTGGCTCTCAGGAAGGGACCTGCTGCTGTTTCTTTAGATTTGTTTGTTCTCTTTTTCCCCTTGGACGGGTTTATCTGGGAGGGCAGGCCTCTGGATTATCTGCAGAGGGGTCTGGGCACATGCCCTCCTCTGAACAGTGCAGAAGTGCTTTGGGGAGAAATCCCCAGGGAAAAAGAAGTCGTGCTCACACATTGGTGATGAGGAGGGGGCTTTGCTTCTGATGTCAGGAGAGCTGGACTTTCAGTTACCCCCCCCACCCCCCCGGAGAACTCATCTGCTTGGTAGATCAGTAAGAAGCCTTTGTCTGGACGTGAGGCGCTAAGAGTTGAGTTATTCTTCTTTCTCGTTTCCCAGTACATGACAATCCTTGATCCTTGCAGGCCGCTTTCTCAGTTTTTTATTGTTTATTCTCTGTTTCACTTTTGATTATTTGGTCATTTGCCCCTCTGTGTGGAGAGACCCCAGCGCCATTCCACAGGCAGCCACCCGAGCCACCCCTGTGCCCTCCCCAGGACCTGGTTTCCTCCTGTAACACTGACGCGGCCTCTGGAAATAGACTGGTGGCTGCAGAAAGGCCTACCCTGGCCCTGAACATGCTCAGAGGGAAAAATGCTGCCGAGACTGGTGGTGGGAGTCCTCCAGAGACACCCCAAAGCCCTGGGACTGAGCAGACTCCAGCTCTGGAAAATTCTCCCTCTGGTTGTCATGGCAGCAGGTCGGGGATGGGAGCCTTTATCCCAATGGGCACCACAGGGCTGTCATTTCTGGTTGACACAGACAGTAAGGGTGGCCTCAGGTCTCTGCAGGATGGCCTCCGATGCCCTGGGGGGGCTCCCCGCTTGTTTTCACCATTCCACCAGCCTCTTGCTAGAAAGACCACTGTGCAAAGAGTCTGTTCATTTGGGTCCCAGCTATGCCAGATGGTGGTTGTATCTTAGAGATGCGGTTTCGTACAGGAAGTGAATGAGTCAAGGGTTCATCTACTGCGTCACAGGCAGTCACGGAGGGGAGGCTCGGTCCTGTGCTTCAAATTTCCATGCATGACCTCCTGGATTCCTCACGAAGCCTGGGGAAGGAGGCGTTCGCATTATGCCCATTTTGCAGACCAGGGCTCTGAGGTGACAGAGGACAGAGAGGTCTCGGGTCCTCAAATTCACATCCTCAGTAAAGGGTAGATTCGGGGACTCACACTCAGATCGTTTGAACACCGAAGTCAAATACTGAATTGTCACAGCAGGGAAATGAACCTCCCAGGGCCTCGTTCTTCTGCTCTGTAAAATGGGGTAATAATCAATCACCACTTCACTTAACTGTTCAGGGTTCTTGTGAAGATCAAGCAATTGAGAAATGCTTCTTGAGAACACAGAGCTTTGCAGAGATGGATTTCTAGCCTTCAGCTCCTCGTGCTGGGCTCCAAAGCGGGAAGGTCATTCTGATGGAGGACTGACCGGAGCATTGACCAGCAGGGGGGCAGCGTGCACAGGGGTTAGAAGCACAGCTGCTGCCTCCTGACCTTGGAAGTCCAGCTGCGCTACTTGCCAGCCTGCGACCTGGGATGTTACTTGGCCTTTCCGGCTTCAGTTTCCTCACCTGTAAGATGGGAATAATAATAGCACTTCCCTTATAGAGTTGCTGTGAGAATTACATGAGCATGTGTGTGCGTGTGTGTGTGTGTGTGTGTGTGTGGCACCTCAGGGCAGGACCCAGTACACGGTGCAACTATATAAATGTTAGCTGTTTATTACTGTATAGGGCTTACATTTTCAAGAAAATTACCTCTAGAGTCAACGTTGTTTCATAACAACCTTCCGAAGGGGAGAGCTGGGATCGCTCCTTGTATTTACAGATGAAGGAACCAAGTCCCCTAGAAGTGAACCAATTTCCCAAGATCCTGAGGTGAGTTAGGGGCCAGAAAAAGGTTTAGTCTTCAGGGATGACTGTGGCCACGCCACAAAGCTCTGAAGCACAGCAGGTCCACCAGGCCAGTGACAAAGTGTAAATCTGACAAAAAGTGATAAAGTGACAGTCACAGATAGGCTGGAAAGAGCAGAGGGCTAATTTGGTGGCCTCAGGATCCTTCCCGGTAGCTAAGGCTGTGAGCACTTGCAGGTGGGTGCAAGTAGATGCCACACATGCTCTAAGCCACAGAAAACCTGGTCACCAGCAGGTGGCTGAAGCCTCACTGGGGAGCCGGGGAGCTCTAAGGTAGATAAACAGGGTTCTGTGGGCTGCTTCTCATGCTTTTTAGGAAGTCAGGACCCCTCCCCGCTTCTGTCCCCACCTCCCAGCATGTACCATCAGCAGACCTCTGCACTCTGTGTTCTCCAGGCCCATCAGTTGGTTGGTTTAAGCCCGGGGTATGTGTGTATCAGACATTGTCAGACCTGACTTGTCAATGGTATAGCACAGCTGTTAGGGGCTCAGCATTGAGAGCAAGACTCTGTGGGTTCAAATCCCCACTTTATCCTTTCCTAGCTGTGCAGACGTGACCGGTCACCAAAAGCTCCCTGTACCTCAGTTTTTCCAACTGTAGAATGGGGATGCTGTTAATTGTAGGATCGAAGGATCAAAGATGGGCAAGTTCTCCTGGGACACCATCATCATCATCACTGTTATTTCTTAGCAGCCAGTACAAACTCGTCCTCAGATCTTTGCATCTTCCTAATTCACGAAGGTTCTTGAAGGTCATTTACATGCGCTAGTGGTTTCCAAATTCAGATCTGGCCCGTAATAAAGTTCCCACTGGCCCTGGTGACAGGAGCAAAATCAGGCATTTACAGATGGGCAAAAAGTGGCCAACTAAATTTCCTAGAATGGATTTTCCTTTAGCTGACGTCACGTCTCTTCTGCTCACTTAATGTTAAAATATATTCTTTAAAAATGAAACATTGGAAATAGTTGATGGCAGTTTCGTGTGTTTTTTTTTAAATTCGTGTTCTTTCTTGGCAAATACGAAGAAAAACAACAATTGACAACCCCAAAGAGGCCCCCTTAAATGTCTCCAGATGTCTGGGAGATAATTTTGTCCAACCATTGACCTCAGAGGTTATCAAATTTTAGTGTGTGTAAGAAGCCACTGGGGGTATTTTTATAAAATGCAGATTCTCAAGGCCCATCCCTAGAAATTCTGATTTAGTGTGGCTTGGGGTCGTGCCCAAGAATTTTCAGTATATAGAGTTTCCTCATTGATTCAGTTACAGCCCGTGTGTGGATCATTCTGTGGGGGACACAGCTCTTCCCGGTGGGTGAATCTTCTTCACTCCTTGGTCAACGGGCTGGAATGCCCCCAGTTAGGGGTCTCCCCTTCAAAGGCCTCTGTGCGTGTCAGACAGGCCCTATCAGCGTGGTCATGGACTTGGGTCAGACTCCTGTCACTCGTGATTGTTTTGCCTTCTGGGGTCACAATGAAGAAATACAGCTCCTAAGACAGAGCATGGTCCTTACACTGACAGGTAAATGCACAGTAGGAGGAGATTGCAGGAGGCTAACTGTCCGAATTCATTTTTGTCAGGGGGATAATTCAGAAGTGAACGTCTAGTTTCCTCGACGTTGTAATTTGTTTCCCCCTCAACCAACATAAAATCATTCCTTCATTCATTTAAGCCGATACGTGTTTATTAACCATCGATGACCCTATAGGTCAGATAACTAAATACAAGGCGGACCTTCAGTTTCCGCATTTTCCCAGTAAAATGATCAATCTCCCCTGACTCCCACAAAATGTTTCCAGACTTAAATGAATAACCTATTAGGAACTGGAAGAAAGAAAACAAAAACCTATTAGGAAGGTAGATGAAGTAGTTAACTGTCCATTTATAATATTTGATTCATTAACTGTATTAACACGTTGTGTACGGATCACGAGAATCTTCATGAGGGATTTAAACCCCGCCGTACGCAACATGTTAACACACACATACTTAAAATTACATGTTGTGTAAAATAATCAATTAGTCCAAAGCACTGTTTTTTCTGCCACTTCTACACCTTTAAAAATAATGAACAAACCAGAAAAGTAAGTTTTATAACTTGAGTAAAAGTCATCTACTGCAAGTATCTTTTACTAAGGAGTGGGAAAGGAAGGGATACCATTTGGAGTTGCCTGATGGTTGAAAAGTTTAGTTAGCATTTACTTAAATAATTTGGTTATTCAAAATAAATTGAGAGAGATGATAAGAGATGCTTGACAGTGTGAAAAACATTTTAAGGACTTGAATAGAAGGCAAATTTCTGTTTTCTGAGGATTATTTGGTTGGGGGGAGTCCTTTTCTTCTTTTTGGTCACTTACTGTATTTGCCAGGTACTGTGCTCAGTGCTGGCATACAGTAGAAGATAATTTCGATTTGGTACTTTCTCTTGAGGAGGAAAACATGAACTAGTAATCATAAATATGGATATATAAATAGTACCTGAGCTAAGGGTTTTAAAGAGAGCATGTCACAAAGAAATCGGACCTAATCTGGGAGGGCTTCCCTGAAGGAGTGACATGTGACCTGATAGCTGAAGGATATGTAGGAGTTAGCCATGTAAAGAGAGGGGAGCAGTACATCCATAGTAGAGAGAACAGCATGTGCAAAGGCCCTGAGGTGGCATTCAAGCATCTGAAAGAAAGTCAGCATGGTTGGAGCACCAGGTCGGGGAAGCCCAGTGTGAGACGAAGTTGGTGGTAGCTGCCGGGCAAGTCGTCTTTATTCTGAGAGCAGTGGGGTTTCACAGGCAAAAGGATGACCTGATCTGATTTGTTTTGAAAAGGCCTCCCAAGCTGCAGCACAGAATTCCCACACACGGGAGATTTGACAAATACTCTCAACTGCTGAAAATCACTCTGTGTATTGGCTGAGCCCCCATGCCCCACCCTCTTTATAGCACCGACTCCCTGGAAAGGAGGAGGACAGTGGGACCTCCACCAGGGAGAGATTTTGTGGTGCCATTAACCATGGTACAGGGCCCTCCCTGAAAATGTGGCGGGCGAGAGTGGAGGGAGGAGGCAGGGACAGTCACCAGTCTGCCTGGACTTAAATCCCAGCTCTGCTGCTGCGTGACTGAGCAAGTTACTACATCTCTCTGTACCTCGGTTTCCTCCTCCGCAAACAGGGGATAACTATAATATCTACCTTGTCGGGTTGGCTTGGAAATTGAACAAGTCAATATGCATACAGAATCTTTGCTTGGAACAGACGTGGCACATGAAAGGTACTCAGGAAACATGAGTTATTATTTTGATGGTGGCGACGATGGTGATGCAATCTCAGAGCTCAACGTGCTAGAAGACGTCCTGTTAATCCTTTGCACCCTCTGTCCCCTGCCTCCCTCCTTTAGGCCTTTCCTCAAAACATCACCTTCTCAGGGAGACCTTTTCTGATCGTCTTATACAAAATCGCCCTCCCACGCCAGAAGTCTACTCCCTCCTCCTTTGTTTCAGATTTCTACCTAGCACTTAGCACCACGTGACACACGATCTATATTACTTATTTATTTTGTTCGTTGTCTTTCTCCATAAGAACAGGAATATTTGACTGTTTTATTCCCGCCGGGTACCCAGTGCCCCATATCCCACAGCATCTGGCACACAGTAGGTGCTCAGTAAGTATTTGTTGGTTACATGACCACTGACTGTGTCCGTCTAACGCTCCTTGCTCTTGTTCGAAGCCTAACCCCCTCCCCAGGCTGCTCTAACTCACCTAACAGCTCATTAAACAGCAAAAGGAAAAAAAAAATCCCCAAACCCGAGAAGGGGTGGGGGACGGCCAGGGAAGGTGTGCAGGCACCAGACTGGTGATGGGGAACAAAGGGAAGGGCTTTTATAAAACCTACTCAGCAGCCTCATCTTTTTAACCTGATGAATCGCATTAGGCCTTTGTCAATATCAACATTACCTCAGCCCTGGCCGCCGCAGCTGGGGGAGCGGCAGACGTATTCAATATTTCAGAAGACCTGCATTGCAGGCGAAGGGTTTGGGCCGCGTGGGGAAGAACAGCACATGCTCAGGGACAGTCTCTTAAGTGGTGTCTTACTTTTAAACTGAGAGAAACAAGAGAAGAAAAAGCCTAACAGCCCTCAGCCTCTCCCTCCTCCCCCGATTTCTGGTAACATTGAACCGTTATTTGCTCTGACTCAGGGCAAGCGAGCGCTGCCTGCAGAAGGGAAAGCGTGACCCAGGAAGTTGGCGCTCCTGGGCTCCCTTTTTTTCTAGCGTTGCATAAAGCCATGATTCTCAGAGTGTGGTCCCCAGACCAGCAGCAGCAGCATCACCTGGAGCTTATCAGAAACCCAAATTCCTGGGCTCTGTCCCCGGCCTCCTGAATCTGAAACTCTCGGGAAGGAGAGTACACATCAGCCGGCTTGCAGAAGCCCTTCTGGACATGCGCATTCACTGGCAGGAGGGAAGGGAACCGAAGAGGGTGTGGATTGGGGTGAGTGTTCTAAGCTGGGGTCCTCAGCCCCAGTTGCATGGTATAGTCACCGGGAGGACTTGGGGAAAGTACGATCAAGGTATCTCCCACGAGTATCTTTACTTTGGTTGAAATCCTGGAATTGCATTTTTAACCCACCCCCACCCACACCGGTGATTCTAGGGTACGGCCAAGGATGTGACCCTTTGTTCTAAGGCAACCCCTCTGTTTATCACCGACATGTCTTTGGCGAGTCCTCATGTGTCTTCATTTTTTGGCACCTGTAACCTGGGCCCCAGCCTCCCATCTTCCATGACTTGTAAGGAAATTGAGTCGCTTAAGAGAGATGCTGATCACATAGCATCTCACAATAGTAAAATCTTTGCAGGCTGTCAAAGTGCCGTGCAAATGGGAGGGTCCATGAGGGTCTCCTGGGCTGTGTCGGTGCCTTTTGACCATTTCCTTCTGGGTGCCCCATTGCCCCGTCTCATCATCTTGGGGAAGTAGGGCCACAGAAGGCTCACCATCAGAGAATTTGAGAGGAACATTGAGGCTCCCCAGTTTGGAGACCACCACTCCTGGGAGAGGACCGGCTGACACGAGGTGCTGAAGGCAGACGTGAGAGGAGATGGGTATAAATTCAAACCTTACAGGCAATGGTCAGCAACGAGGACTTTGTACCAGATTATTCTGAGATGAGAGCTGCCAGTTCCAGAGCATTGAAATAGTCCAACCCTGTGCTGGGAGTTCTACATGCCTCATTTCACCCATTTCCAACACCAGCCCTGAGAAGAGGCTACAGTTACAACCCCCATTTTCCAGACAAGGAAAGTGAGGCGCTGAGGGGCCAAGAAACTTGCCCAAGGTCCCAGGCTAGCAAGAGACAGAGCCAGGACCAGCCACAGCGAACTGTCTGAATTTAGCCGCCTCCTATCAAGTGGTCCCTAAGCTGAACACAGGTTGGCTTCCTGGGACAGGTCATTATTGAGGAGAGGCTCTGAAGAAGTCTCCAGAAGCCCCAGGGGAAGTGACTATGGAAGGAACTGGGCATCACCTCTTCCTCCTTTTGCCTCTAACTTCCGACTCTTCGCACAGTACCTCCTGCTCGCTTCAGTTCTCTGTCACAAGAGCTTTGTTTTCCACTCAAGGCTTCTATGTCCCCAGGTCTCAGAAAGGCTTATCGGGGACACTTTAGTTTTCTTGATTTTTATATGGCAGCTTGGCCAAGAACTCACAACTCACTGCAAAGCATCAATTCCTCTTTGAGAGAGAAATGACCTTAAGCTCCTCCTTCGTTCTTCAAGAAAGAGATGGGAATCAGGGCCCAGGGGCTCCATCTTCACTTGTCCTCAGCTTCGAAAGATGAGGACCTTCCTACTCCCTCAGATATGCCCTCCCCATCAGTGACCCAGTTTATTGCAGGAACTGAGCTGGCAGCCTAGCTTGAGAGGGACCACTTGCAACTAGCCCCTGGTTTGCTGCAGACCTTTCGCCTCTGAGCATGTTCTGTGGACGCCAGAGATTGGAAATCTACTCATAAACACATTTACTCCCAGCTCTGCTTCCTTATCTGATCAAACTGCAGCAGGGCTGTGTGCGAGATGATTCCTGTAAGTTTTCCGTCCCTGGTGAGTCCCCAAGCCAGTATGTTCAGTCCAGGCAGGTTTCTTCTGCTTCATTTCGTTTTGCCCCAGAAAGGTGATGGTGGAGGAACAGGGTTTGAAATGCACCTTGGGTTCCTTGTGGGAGAAGTTGGCCAGGAAAAAGCTATAATGACAGTGCTTTGCAGGTCCTTGACACTTTTCCTCCCAATTGCCTCTTTGCATCAATTATCTCATTGTCTGCCCCTTGTCTCTACCACATTCTGAAAAATAAAATAGGAAACAGACCAAACTGCTAAGCATTTGTCCCACTTAATAGTCCTCATTATGAGAGGGAAAATGGAAAGATAGCCGCACTTGCTGATTAGTATCAAATATATACAGACAGTGTCAGAAAAATGTATACACGTTTTAAGAAAGGAAAAAACTGTATTAATAGATACCAATAACAAAACAAGTCCCATTTGACTTCTGCAATTACAAGAGGTGCTCAAAGTGGTTCCCATCAGCGCCCAGACACTTCTGATGATGGTGAACTACTGTTTGAGCAACGTTGACCTAAGTGTCCACTTGTATATATATTTTGGCACCCCCCAGTATGTATGTATGTATGTATGGGGGGGGGGAGAGAGAGAGGGAGAGGGGGAGAGAGAGAGAGAGAGAGAGAGAGAGAGAGAGAGAGAGAGAGGCTTCTCATTATTTGCAGTCACCATGAGCACTGAATTAGCAAATACCAAACCATCGCTCCTGGAGAAATACAGGCTTAGGTTCCTGCAAGCCTCTGGTCATACTTCATCAACCAATCCAAACGTATCCTTGTTTTATGTAGGTTTCTGTTTAAAGCCACCTTAATTATTGGATGTTTTACTGCAATCAGGCTATTATAACAACCTGCCTTAGACTGGGTGGCTTATCAACAACAGAAGTGTGCTTTTCACCGTTCTGGAGGCTGGGAGCCTGAAATCAGGGTGCCAGCAGGGTTGGGTTCTGGTGGGGGCTCTCTTTTGGGCTACAGACGGCCGACTTCTCATTGTGTCCTCACACGGAGAACAGAGAGAGTAAACAAACTCTCGTGTGACTCCTGCGAGCCACGATCCCTCATGAGGGTCCCATGCTCAATAAGCCTGTCACTTCCCAGAGGCCCCGCCTGTTAATACCATCGCATTGCAGGGCCGAGTTTCCACATATGAATGTTGGGGTACACAAATGTTCAGTCAATAACAATATATATTATTGATGCCTTAGCATTGAGCAAACAGCACTAAAACTCATGCCCCAGCGAAGCTTCTCTAACACAGGCAATTTCTCTGTGAGGCACATCCCAGCCTTCTCACACTTAAGAATATCAGACGGCACTTCAGCACTATGCTTGGGGGCCACTTTAAACAGCGAAATCATCAACAAAAATGCGACAAATGTGGTGATAAATAGACCTGGAGAAAGACACTTAGTTACAGTGTGAGAGCTTAAACAAAAAGGCAGAATGTCACCTGTTGGACTTTAGCTGGTAACATGCAAGTTGGGCAACTCTTTTTTTTTTTTTAGCTACTCTGTGTGTGTCTACAAATGACCATGAATGTGCTGCAAGAATTGCCTGTGGGGTTACAAATACATTTTAGTGAGTGGGCAAATTTGCAAACATGGAATCTGCAAATAATGAGAACTGTGTGTGTGTGTGTGTGTGTGTGTGTGTGTGTATTACATTGATTGTAAACTTAACTCAAACTAGTTCAAATGATACAAAGGGACATTTATTGGTTAACGTAATAAAAAAGCCCACGGCATGGCTGGGGCACCACTGTCTCCAGGGGCTCACAGATAGCGTTCGGAATGAATTCTGATCATCTCTTAGTTCTGCTTTCCTCTGGGTGGGCCTCACAGGCAGGCTTTCTCCACCTGGTAGAACCCCATCAGGTCCGAGTTTGTCTTATTCCAGCTTCAGCCCAGGAGGACAAAAAGAGAGAACTTTCTTCCTAAGATTCCAGCAAAAGTCCCAGGACTGAGTCTCATTGGTTTGCATTGGGTAACTTACCCAATTTTGAATCAGTCACAGTCATGAAAACAGGGCTGGTTGGCCGGACCAGGATCATGTGACTACCCTCAGAGCTGGGAGTTGACTTTTCTGATGTAGATTCCTTACAACTGGGCTGGAAAGTGCGTGTGTGGCGCTGTCTATGGTCCTGAACCACAGCTCTGCTGACTTCTGCCCAACCTTTCCCAGGAGAGAGGGCTTCTAGTTTGTTGCTGCTGTTTTCTGCCTCTGTGGGAAACATGCACTGTTTCCATTGCCCATGTCAATAGGGGTTCCAGTAGGAAACAGATGGCAACTCAAATTGCGTAATCTGAGGGCCTTTGTAAGAGGGACAAAAGCATGAACAGGATTAAGGAAAACCAACCGTGGTTGGTGAAGCACCTCAACGCTAACAGTGGGAGCTGTTACCACCCCTAGTCGTGAAGGGGGAGAGGACTAGCATTACCAGGAATGGTGGGAGCAGGGGATGTCGTTGTAGGAGGCAGCCTGCTGACCAGAGCTGTGATCTGTGTCTAGGAACGCAGCCAGCCCATGGCAACACTGCAGGAATGGAGCCCGGACCTAACGCTCCTCCATTCAGTCTCTCCTAGTACTTACTCTCCATGGACTAAATCCAAATGGAAGCCAGAGGACAAGGGAATGGATTGAAGTCATACATACAAGTCAGCCTTCTGGGCAAGAGAGCAGGGAGGGGAGCGGAGGTAGAGGGGTAACAGGAGCTATGGCCCATTGACAGGGTCAGTTAGCTATGCGTGGCAATCACTCCAAAAGGTAGTGGCTTAATGCACAACCGTTTATTTGTTTGCAATTCTGTGATTTGGGCTGAAATCAGTTTGGTGGTGTTTCTGTTGGTCTTGCCTGGGATCACTCATGTGGCTACAGTTATCTGGAAGCTGGAAAGGTGGGTAGTACAAGATGGTCTCACTCACATCTCTGGTGGTTTAGCCAGGCTCTTGGCTGGGAAGCCTCAGTTTCCCTCCTCGTGGATAGACTGGATTTCTAACATAGTAGTAGGAACACTCCAGAGGATAAGCTCCAATGGACAAACACTTATCAAGCCTCTGCTTGTGACTTTTCATTGGCCAAACAAAGCCACATGCTAAACCCATGCACAGAATTAGCGTGGAGGGGACTAGGCAATGTGGGAGGATGTTCGTTGAGGAACATCAGTGTGACAGTCTGCCCTGCTTCCCCAGACGGAGAGGATTGTAGCCTGTGTGTCCCATGTTTGCTGCTGGCTTCATATACTTTTGACAGCTCATGTACGTTCCTGACTAGTGAAAAGATGTTTCCTGGAAAGTGAGATGTTGAGAAGGTGTGTGTGTCCCTGTCTGCTCCTAATGCAATGTAAGTGCTTCACCTGCTGGTGTGAGTAGCTTTGAAAAGAAGAGAAAGTAGACCAACTTCAGATGTAGTTTTGATGTCATATCTCTCCAAAGGTAAGTTAGGGGATGAATGGTGACATATCTGATGTAGCTTGAAGGTGTGTGTGTGTGTGTGTGTGTGTGTGCGAGAGAGAGAGAGAGAGAGAGAGAGAGAGAGAGAGAGAGAGAGAGAGAGACTGAGAAAGAGAGACATGTGCCATATATATGTATGTTCTGACAGCTGGGATTTGAATACTGGCTCTGCCATTTGGTGACTTTGGGCCAAAACCTAACCTCTCCCCGCCTCAGTTTCCTGGTACAAAATGGGGCTAATGATTGAGTTGGGAATTAAGTTAGATAACACTGTGCTAACTACCAACATGCGTAAAGCACTTAACACTGAGCCTGGAACAGGATAAATGCTCCCTATTTATTAGGGTTCCATGAAGTGGGATAGGAGGAGGAAAAAGATGGTAGGGGGGATTTAGAGTCAGTCAGGTCTGTGTCTGACTCCCAGCCCTATTATTTACTGGCTCTAATTCGGTCTAGGGGAAAGCCAGTTAGCCTTCATAAATCTCGATTTTTCTATCTGTAAAATAGACTCAGTGGTGTCTCTTTGCAAGAATTAAATGAGCCAATGTATATAAATGACTTAGTGTGGCCCCTGGCACATAGTAGATAGTAAATACCATTGTAGCTGTTATTATCAGCCTGTATATCCTGGAGACGGGACAAGGGTTATTTACTCCTCTTCGTTTAAAACTATTCATGTACTGGTCGTAGTAACTCACTTAATCCTTCAATATCCCTATGAGATAGGTATTATTATCACTATTATTATAATCCTTGTGTTTCATCTGAGGAAACTGAGGCACAGAGAGGTTTAGTAACTGTCCAAACATCATACAGCTAGAAAGAGGCAGAGCTGAGATTTGAACCCTGGCAGCTTGTCCCCTCTTAACCTCTGCGCTCTTCACCCTCCAGTAATGGGGGTCATGACACCCACCTGTCTGGGTGATTACAAGGGCTTTGTAAATTGCAGAGCACTGCACCCATACTTGACGTTCCGAAGGCTGTTGCCATGGGGACGTGGGGAGAGGGCCAGGAACTTTGTGGTTCATTCATGTTCTCCAGCCAAACTGACCAAGTTCCATATTTCTGGTACTTGCCCCCACCTGGCGCCAGGCAGGTCTGGGCAGGAGAGGAGGAGGGATGGAGGCGAGTGCCGGGAATCTATTATTCATGGGAACTAAGAGAAGCCTTTTGCTTTTTCTGAAGTGGTCTCAGATTTTGTCAAATCCACATCCCAGGGAAGTAGCCACGGCTGGACTGTGTGAGGCAAGAAGCGTCCTTTCCGACCAGAGACCCTATAACCCAGGTTATTTTGGGGGGGGGGGCGTTCTGCAAGTGCACCCGGGTTAACACCCAGCGATGATTTGCCTTGTGCCAGCTCTGGCCCCCATGCCCTGTACTGCCCATTTTTTCCACTTGAACTTCTCAATAACCCTGGGAAGTAGGTGCTGTTACAGCCCCCATTTTACAGACAAGGAAACTAAGGCTCTGAAGTGTTCAAATTGGTCCAGGCTCAGCTAGCTTGAGTTCAGCTGGGGGTTGATCCATGCAACTCCAAAGCCTGCGCTCCTGATGGAAGATTCTATCATGACATTTGTATCGTGGGTGCAATGAGGGTGGCGTGGGTGTGTGTGTTGTGGTAAGGCTAAGAGACAAGTAGAGTCCTCCCTGGGTCCCAGTGTCATCTTCTAGATGAAGATGAAAGTATGCAGGATGAAGTGAAAGTATGCATTTTCCTGGAGCAGAGAGCATCTAAGGCCAGAGTACTTTTTCTTTCTTGTAACCAGACACTGGCTCTGCCTGCTTGATGAGAGAGTCGGGCCAAGTCAAGGAGTCAGTAAGGGGAGTTTTGCCCACGTATAAGAGGGAGGAGTCTCTGAACTTGAGCCGTTCTTTTTTCCACATGCAGGAAGAGGCTTTTTCATAAAAGCACACTGCCCTCTTTACAACAACACCTCTTGTTGTAAAATACCTCCACTGGTTAGAAAGCTGTTCTTTACCTTAAACCAGACTCTCCTTTATTATACCTTCCCCCTGTTAGTGCCAGGCCAGGTCTGGCCAGGTGACCTTGTTATATGAGTGGTTGTCCAGAGTAGTAGTTAAGAGTGTTGGTATTATACCCTATTCATGCCCTGTCTGGCTCCACCATTCCTGGCTGGTGACCTCGGGCAAGTTAATGCTCCCCTCTGAGTCTCAGGAATGGGAATAACTTCAGAGCCTGCATCACAAGATGGCGTGGAAGGTAGTGTATGGAAATTGCCTGTCTGAAGTCTGCTGTTAATTTCTGTGCTACCGCACCTTTGCTGAGTACAGACCCAGAGGGCAGGATAGTGAGCTGGTCAGGAACACGAGTCCTAGAGCCACCCTGCCAGCATTCCAAATGTGGCCCCATCCTTTACTAGCTGTGCGCCCTGGGAGAAGTTGCTCAACCTCTCTGTGCTCCAGGTACCTCACCTGTGAAAGAGGAATAATCATCGTTCATTGGGTGATTGTGAGGATGAGGTGAGGTAAGTGCGTAGAACTTTGCCTGGCACTCAGAAGCAGGTCGAACACCCAAAGCAGTTCATGAGGAGCATATAATGGGAGACTGTTTACAGACATGTGAACAGACCAGCAAGGTCAAGGGGAAACCAGGATCCTGAAGCACCCCAGCATCTAACAGAGGGGGCCTTCCTCATCTCCAGGCCTGGAGGGACAGGGGAGGGAACAGTTATGGACCCAGAACAGAAAAGGTTATGCAGAGAGGTCCTCCTGATAAGAGCTGTGACCTTTAGTAGAGGGTCACAGCCAGCCCATAGTGACCAGCAGGAGGGGTCCAGGAGATAAATATCCCAACCTGTCCCTCTTCACCCCCTCGTCTCCTGCTGGTGTCTTGCATTAGATGAACCCAACCAGAAGCCAGAAGGCAAGGGAGCGGTTGATGCCGTCCACACAGGCCAGCCTCCAGGGCACAGAGCAGGATGGAGGGCAAATGATCGGGGGAGTGAATAGAAGATATGCAGCAAAGGTATTTTTATTATTATGTTGGACCGTATGGTGCTGCCATTGGGCAACCATATTTGCCATACAAAATAAGCAAATTAATATGCTTAAGCAAATATTCTATTGTTTGCACTGGCAACTACTAGAGCAGGGTAGTCAGAAGTCTCATCTATACAAGACTCAGGTCTGAGTCCTTGGACATTCCACCTGCTATCAGTGTGACCTTGACAAACCAAGGCCTCAGTTTCCTGATCTGTAAAATGGGAATGCTGTGTCTCCCATCCATGACTTGTGAAAAATACTCCTCCGATGAGGAGGCTGCTGTCATTTTTTAAAGGGACAAATTCCCCTCTCCGCTCTGAGTACAGATGCTCCTTGACTTACAATAGGATTATATCCTAATAAACACAGCATAAGTTGGAAATACTGTATATTGAAAATGCATTTAATACACTAATCTACGGAATATCATAGCTTAGCCTAGCCTAAGCTATGTGCTCAGAACACTTACATTAGCATACAGTTTGGAAAAATCATCTAACACAAAGCCTATTTTATAATAAAATATTGATCTCATGTAATTTATTACACATATCACTTTTTTTTTAAATTTTATTTTATTAAATTTATTGGGGTAACAATTGTTAGTTTTGCACCATGGTAAAGTTGAAAAATCGTTCAGTCAAACCGTTGTAGGTTGGGGACCATAGTGTATCTCGTCCCTATGGCACAGGAAGAATCAGGATGACACTTGTGGTCTCCATGGCATGATGAGATTTAAGGCTGTAAGTCAGTCAGTTCCTGCTGAGTTTTAATCAGAATGAATTTCATTGCAACCTGAGCCTGCGTGGCAGCCCGGGGCCATTAAGCTAACTGACTTGTTTTAATATGCAGACATGTGTAATCACATTTCCCTGTTTGGGGCCAAGGGTCTGTGCATACATGCACACGTGCAGAAATAAATCCTGAGCTTCTCCTCTGTCTCTTGCTTGCGACAGTGTCACTGGGGCAGGGATAAGCTGGGGCAGGGATAAGCTCGGTTAACAACACAGCAAAGGCAAGTTTCCACTTTATCAAGGAGTCGAGTAATTGGCTAGACTGTGCAGGGAGCCCTGCCGGCTGTTAACACTATCTGCCTTTGCAGTTTGTAGTTCGGCATTTGGGTTTGTAGACCCAGGGCTCAGAGGGATTCATAACCCAGGGGAGGAAGGAAATGTTTGGGGTACCCCTGTCCAGCAGGAGACATTCTCCTCAGAAAGATCAATTCTGAATGTGCTGCCCTGCCTTCAGTGTTTACCTCTGTGGACTCAGTTTGAAAGCATACCATGTTGTGACTGATTTACTGGTTGTGTGTCCTTGGACAAATGTCTTTACCTCTCTGGCCTTCAGTTTCACAATCTGTAAAACTGCCTAATAAAAGATCCTATTTTCTAGGATCGATCTGAAGATGAAATGAGATGCTGCACATGAAACACTTAGTGCCGTTCCTGGCCTGTTGGAAGCACAGGCCGTGTGGGTTAGGTGGTGCTGTAATAACAAACAACCCCCAACATTTCAGTGGTGGAAACGACCGAGATTTGTTTTTCCCTCTTGCTACCTGGATATGGAGGGTTAGCAGGGCATGTCTGCTCTGCACTGGTGCTCACACAGCACCCAGGCTGAGAGGGGCACCATCCTCACACACCCATGATTGTCAGGACAAGAAAAGAGGGACGTGGTGAAGTATGAACCAGCTTTAGACTTCCAACCTGGGGACTTTCATTGGCCAAACAGGTCATGCAGCCACTCCCAGCTTCCAAGGGAGAGGGAAGGGTCTTCCCATCAAGTGGTGGGGAGCCAGAAATACTGAGGCATCACACTAATGACAACCACAGCACTCAACAAATGACCCTTACTTTACTGTTAGATTAGTGCAAAAGTAATGGCGGCTTTTGCAATTTTTAACCTTTTAAACCACAATTACTTTTGCACCAACCTAATACAATCCTATTGTTATGATCATAATAACATATTGGTCTTGTCATTATTTCCATCGTTCATCATTATCAAGCTTCATGTTCTCACTCTGGCTGCAAAGAGCTGGAGACAGTTCCTTCTAGTGCCGAAGCTGGCCTTCCATCTCTGAGAAAACATAACTGAGATAATTATTGTCACTCTTAACATAAATTAATGATGGCTCTCACTGGACAAGTGCATGTTTTGTGCCAGGCGCATGTTTTGTGCCAGGGCTTCACATACCTTATCGCCTTTAATTTTTATAATACCTTTATTTTGAGATGGGTCTTATTATTGTGCCCACTCTACAGATGAGGAAACTGAGGTTCAGGAAGGCGAATACACTTGTCAGGCTCATAAATGGCAGAATGGGCTTGGCCCCCCAAACCCATACCCTAGATCACCTTGCTGAACTGTCTACTAAGAGCATGTGGTCTTAGCTGCTAGATCTTTAAATGGAAGCGGGCGTTGTCTGGGTGGAGAGTTCTAGAGACACTTTGCACGATCATTGTTGACCCGTAGAAAGAGGGATCCATCGTTCGCCCTACTCTCTCTTTTCGGTCCTGTTTTCCCCCTCTCCCCTGCCCTCCCATCACCCCAGACCCCATCTCAAGAATTTCTCTAGTCCCTAAACATTCCATGTCCATTGCATCCTCTGAGCCTTTGCCGACTCACTTCCCCCATCCTTTCCTCAAGCCTTCATGTCTTGCACACTCCAGCTCATCCTTCAAGACCCAGACCAAATTTCCCTCCTCTGGGAAGACTCCCTCAACCCCCATCCCCAGGCAAAACCAATTCTATAATCTGTCTGTTCCCATGACATTTTGTACATTAACAAATCTAAACCTTTTCTAGACACACACACACACACACCTTTTTTAGAGGAGGGAAAGAAATTAGTTTTCATTTTTAATTAATGCCAGTTCTCTCAGCCTGACTTTAAATAATGCCACCTCATTTGTCTTATTAAGTATTTAGTTTTGCTTTTAATTAGTTCTGTTTATTGTCACTGAATTTTAATTGTCAATGCAGGGTCTCAGCAGGTCTCGTGTGGATGCTTTATAAATGTTTCCTGTCCTCCTTTAAGTCCTGAGCTTGGGTAGCAGCACCTCTGAAATAGCAGGGGGCAGGTTACAGGGAGTGGCTGAAGGCTGATGTTTTGTGTGTGTGTGTGTGTGTGTGTGTGTTTTTCCCCAGACCTCACCTAGTTCTGGTTGCCTTTGAGATCCCTGTTTGCACCAAAATAGCTGGTCTATGAAGACACTCAGAGGGAGCTCAGGAGGGTGCAATGGCAGAAATTCAATTTAAATTTGACTTGAGGGAAAAACAAAAGGAACATAATGGTTCATGGTAGCCAAAAAGGCCAGGATAGATTCAGGTATGGCTAGATCCAGCATTCTAACAACATCATCAGGAATCAGTCTTTCTCCATCTCTCAGCTCTAGTTCCATCCTTTGTCAGGCCTTTCCGACGTGGTAGCAAAAGTGACTGACAGCAGCTTCAAGTTCTGTGAGCTTAACAACTACAATGGAAAGAGAGTGCTTCCATATAGTTCCAGCAAAAGTCTTAGGTCAGGCCTTGATTGGTCCTTATCAGGTCATGTGCCTATCCCCAAACCAATCACTGTAGCCCTTGGGTGTAGCACATGGATTGGCCAGGCAAGGGTCATTGGCCTACCTCTAGGGACCAAGTGTGTGTGAGCCCCACCTGAACCACACTGGTTGATAGAGAGGGATGATTTTGCGAAGGAAAATTAGGGTGCTGTTACTCCCCCCAAAAGGGGAGATAATGCTGGACAGGCAAAAACAAGAAATCTCTACTCCAGAAATCCAATGCAGTGTGTCACTCAGGCCTAAACAAACACCTGGGATTTAGACCTTTGTTCTCCTCTCCAGCCCCACCCTCAAATATCAACAGTGACCTCCTTGCCTGAGACTTGAAAAGGTCCCTGACACGTGCTAACTCATCAACTCATCCCAACAGCCCTGCAAGGTAGGCATGGCAAAGATAGGAATTTTTATGTCCTCACGTCACAGATGCAAAAACTGATGCCCCAAAAGACTAAGTGACTTGCCAGAGTCACGCAGAAAATGAATAGGGGCAGACAGCGGGGCTTGGGTCCCAGGACTCTGGGTCTCAGGCCAGCGGTTGTCCTGCAGTGATGGGTTGCTCTGTCAGTGAGCTTTTGCTGCATGACTAAGCGCCCCATAGATTGGAACAACAACCATTTATTTATCTCATGATTGGTTAGGTCAGTGATTGGGGTGGTCCTTCTGCTCTAAGCCAGACTTGGATGATCTTGGCTGGGCTTGTTCACGTCTGTGGTCAGCTTGTATGTTGGCTGCGACTGACTGGGTTATGATGGGGCAGCTGCAGCAACTAAAACAACAGTGCCCCTCCCCACCAGTGGTCACTGCAACTTGCTGAACTTTCAGAGCAGTGGGGGATGGGCTTTGAGCCTGCCTTAAAAACCTGTAAATGGGGACTGTTCTGTGGGATTGTTTGAAGGCTCATGGCCGGAGCCATCGATTATTGCTATATGGTGACAGGAGAACCATGGGGAGGTGACAGTGAGTTTGCTCTGTTTTAAGGTCAGGAGCACAGAGGTGCCTTCATCTTGAGCATCTGTGGGGACAGAGTCCCAGAGAGCAGTTTCCAGGCTCTCGGCCTCACGTGGAAAGGTGCTGGCTCCAGTAGTAGATGGCCATCCGCTGTGGCTGGGTGGCCATCAGTTGTTACGGGTTAGCCATTAGCCACTAATATAACTGCCGTGGCTACACTAGGGGGTTGGCTGGTTGGCAGAGAAGCACAGGTTGCAGCTAGCAGGCTGGTTGGTTTGTTGGCAGAGAAGTGCGGCTTGCAACCAGCAGCCACCAGCGAGAGTATAGTGGTATGAACGCCCTATCCATGGCTCCATGGTGTTCCTTTTTGGCCTCACCATGTCCTGCGTTCTTGTGCGGGGAGCGGGACCAGAATCCCTGCATGACAGCATCTCTCAGGCCCGTCTCTGTCCTGTCTTGAGCACCAACCAGCTCATTGTGGAAGGACCCAAGGCCTATAGTTCCAGCCATGGCCAGCTTCAGGGGAGGCTGGGGACGTCCCAGCTGGCTCTAGGAACAAAGACAACCAACGGCAGCTGGACGTGTCAGGGGGACACTGGGGCTCTGAGAGAGGAGGCTGGAATGGCAAGGCGTGCGGGCAAGTGGAGGGGCATTCAGCTCCACCACGTATACTAGGCAAGGCAGGAGACTGCCATCTTTGTCTTTGCTGGCGGGTCCTTGCCTTGGCAATGGTATGTAGGAACCCTAAGTGCCTGGCAAACAGTCAAAGCTAGATGCATGGTTGAGACAGAATAGAACATATTCAGCTCACTTCTCAAAGCCCTTCCTGCGTCACTCAGACAGGAAGCCTAAATGGGCCTCATTGTCTGACATGCCCCCCACCCTGCCCCCACTACTGCTTTGATCTCAGCTCCCACCCATCTCCTCCTTGCTCAGTCTTCTCCAGGCATTTTTCCTCCTTGCCGTTTCTCCAACTTACAAAGCACATGCCACCCCCAGGCCTTTGCACTTGCTTTTCCCGCTACCTGGAATGCTCTGCCTCAGATATCTGCGCAGCTGAGTCCCTTCAGATCTTTGCTCAAACCTCATCTCTCAGAGAGGCCCCCTGACCACCTATTTAAAATCAACCTTCCCTCTCAAGCACCAGTCGCTCTTCTATTTTCTCTAAAGTGCTCATCACCAGCTGACACGTTTTACGATTGACTTACTATTTGGTGATTGTCTTCTCCACCAGAAGGTAAGCAACACAACAATGGTTTTCCTCTTTTTTGTTTGTTTTCGCGCTGTATCCCCAGTACCTCCCGTGTTTCCCTGAAAGTAAGTCCTAGCCGGACAAACAGCTCTAATGTGTCTTTTGGAGCAAAAATTAATATAAGACCCGGTATTACATATATTATGTCATGTTATGTCATGTCATGTCATGTCATGTCATGTCATGTCATGTTATACCCGGTCTTATAGTAAAATAAGACCGGGTCTTATATTAATTTTTGCTCCAAAAGACGCATTAGAGCTGATTGTCCGGCTAGGTCTTATTTTCAGGGAAACAGGGTAGAACAGTGTCTGGCACATGGTAATAGATGTTCTATAAATATTTTTTGATTCTTCCCATCTCTCAAGAGAAGCTGGCAATCTGTATTTTTTCATTAAATCCTGTGCTTTTCAAAGTATTGGCTTAATTTTACTTTTAAAAAACACTGCATGGGCCAAGCAAAAACATATTTTCAGCCTGGATCCTGTTCCTGGGACGTCCCCCCCTCCACCCTGTTTGAGGCCCTTTATGTAAATTGCATTCCCCACCCCATCAGATAGTCTGAGTGAGTTTTTCCAGATTCCTAATTGGCCAGTGGTGGGCTGGGCTCAGGGGAAGCGAGGAAGAGCAGGAAAAGAGACAGAGAGATGGAACGGCCTGCGTACCGTCCAAGCTGGTGGCTGCAGTTTCTGCTGTGAAGCATCTGGTTTGATTCCAAGACTGTGGGGCTGGGAGGCCGACTGTGGCATTGAACTCCATGCAGACAACTGCAGCTTGTGCTGGTTCCCTGCAGTGCCCTGACGTGCCAGCTATAGCCCCCGCCAGCCCATCCGCAGCCCCCACCAGCCCAGACCCGCTGAGTCCTGCTTAGACCCCTGCTGGGGCTCTGAAGCTAAGTGTGTTTTAAGAATTGATTTTCTTCAGTTTATCTAAAACCGGCTGGGATTCTGGGGAATGGAGGCGCGGTTCCTTACCAAACTGTACTAAAGGAGCCAGGGAGAAGTAGGCAGAACAAAATGCAAAAACGGGATGCAGGGTTCTGAATTGGGCTTTTCTGGGTGGGCAAGGCTGGAACACAGCATGGCTCTGCCACTTACATGTGGGTTTATTGAGTGTCCGCTGCTCTCACTGAGCTCTATGACTTACGTGAAGATTTACTGAGCATCTACTATATAGCATTCTCAGGACTGGCTGCAAAGGGGAAACGCAGGGCCCCGTGTCCAAAAATTATGAAGAATTTCAAGGTGATGCCAGCAGAGCATCAAGCCAGGTGCAGGGTCCTCCTGTGCATGGGCCCTGTGTGACTGCATAGGTCCCAGGCCCATGAAGAGGGCCTGACGTGCACAGGCACTGCAACTGCTGAACCAATACAGGCCTGAGTCGTGCTGTCATGGATCTGCAAAAACAGGTGGAGAGACAAACAGCAAATAAATAAAAAGTAATAATAATTACACATCATGATAAATATAAAAGAAACAAACAGGATGCAATGAGAGGAGGTGACCTAGAGAGTGTAGTCATGGAAGGCTCCCTGGAAGAGGTGACATTTGGGCAGAAACTAGCAGACTAGCAGAGCATGTGAAGGAACCATTCATGTGACAGTAGGAGAAAGATGCTGTCAGAGGCAGAGAGAATAGCAGAGGCAAAGCCTAGTGGCTGGAATGTGGTCAGAGATACAGTGAGAGTAGCAAGCAGAGGCTCATGGCAGTTCTTTGAGGTCCCAGAGAGGATCTTATATCTTATGTGTGATAGGCAGCCATCAAAGCACTTTATCAGTTTTCAATTATATTTTTAAAAAACAAATGTTCATTTATTTTTGAATAGCTAACATAGCCACATGGTTGCAAATACAAAGGGGTACATTATGAAAAATCTCCTTCCCGTCTCAGCTACCCAGTTCCCCTCCCCAGAGACAAGCGATGGTATCAGTTTCTTATATGTTCTCTGCAGAAATATTTTATGCATATACAGCCGAGAATCACATGTGCATATCCTACTTTCTCTTGTGCAAATAGTGTTGTTCTGGAACATTGTCATACACCTTGATCTTTTCACCAGACAATTTATCTTGGTGATCAATCCTACCCATCATAAAGAATCTCAGTATTCTTCATGGCTGCGTAGTACTCCATCACATAGAGGCACTTCCATCCCTCTCGCTAGTGCTTATTATTAGGCATGGAGATTTCTTCGTTGAAAGACTTCAAGCAGGACTTTGGGAAACCCACTTAGACTCTCTGTGACTCAGTTACTCATCTGTAAAATGGGATAAGAAGAACGTCTACCTCATAAGGCTATTTGTGAGGATTGAATGAGATAAAATGAAAGGCCCTTAGCATGTAGCTAGCTAGCCCTTGATATTGGAACCGTCAGTTTCCCCTGTTGTTGGTTTTGGTACCGAAAGTAGACTGTTCCTTGGAGTTTGCACCCGGACTGTGGGGGAGCTGGCACCTAGGGAAAAAAGCTGGAGCCTCTGGCTTCCAGGGGAGGCAGTCATGGTATGAAGCTGTAGCTGCAGAACTGGACTTAAGCCATGACTGTGGCCTGACCAAACTGAAGCTTGTGATCTCTCAGCGTCTCCAGGCAGAGGTCTGAGTGGGCAGATCTCTGTTTGTCTCTGAGGCTGAAAGGTGGGAATGCAACCAGGGGCCAGAGGACCAAGAGTGTACAGTCACCAATCCCCCAGATGCTCATCAAAACCCAACAATCTGAAGCCCAGAGAGCAGTGTTCTACTCGTGTCAATGCAATAGGGAGTAGCAGCGCATGGGCTGTGGAGACAGAGTTCAAATCCCAACTCTGCTACCTGGTAGCTGTGTGATTTTGAGCAGGTGGCTTAACCACTCTGAGCCTCAGCTTTCTCACCTGTAAAAGGAAGCAAATACAACCTACCTACAAATAGCATTGTAAGGATTAAAGTAAATAATGAAGGTATGGAATTCAGCACATAGTAGGTGCTCAAGAAATGTTAATCATTTACTGTTAGATTAACTATCATCTAAGAAAAGTAGGTAAAGGGAATTACCATTCTACAAGCACTTGTGAGTGTGAGTGACGGTGGTAGGTGTTTAGACTCATCAGCTCATAGACTCATCAGCTCAGTGACTCCACAGTGAGCCCAGGGCTAGAATCCTCTACCAATTATCTGACACACACATCTCTACTTTTGCTCCCAGTATCATTCGTTGGTTTCCCTCTCCTGTTCCTCCCTGCGGTCTCGGGCCTCCTGTTCATTATGGTGATTGGCTTTCTGTGGTGGGCAATGGGAACTTGGTGGGGGGGGATCTGAAAATGTCAGAGGCTCACCAGTGGACTTTCTCCATTTCTATTAACTCACCCTCTAACCTGAGACCTTGGCTGGACTTCATGGAGGGTCATCTGCAGGCAGGTAGGAGACCATCTTAGGGTCACACTTTGTAAGACTGGACAATGCTTAGGTGGCCAGCTTAGGGGGGCATCATGAATTCAGGGATCAGAACCCCACTTCCCTAAGATTCTCCTTTCTACTGGCACGTGAGGTCAAGTTCTCTAGAAGCAGAACCTGAGATGGGGTTTCTTGAGCCAGTGATGGACTTAGAACAGGGTGGTGGAGGACACTGGGCTTGGATGTGGCTTCTGCTGGCGTCTGGCCTCAGCCTGATGCCACGGGGAGCTCTGGCGCGTGCTGGCACCACAGAGCCATCCCACCTTGAGACAAGGTGGCTGTGGTTTCATACTCTCCCCGTCTGTCATCGGCTTTTGGCTGCTCCCAGGGGTGGGTCTGGGTACCTCTGGGCCAGGCAGCTGTTCTTGTTGGCCGAGAGCCAGTCTCGGGAAAATGGTGCTGCTGTGAGCCCTTAGTTGCTACCATTCGTAGAGGCTGGGGGTGGACGCACCACCTGTAACGAGCATCAACAGTGTCTACAATGCCTGCCCCCTCCACCTGCATCTCCACCCCCAGCCAAGATCTGCCTGTGGACGCGTGCCCTCCTTTCTCTGGGGCTGTGCCTCCAGGTGTTCAAATGCCCTGATTGCTCAGGCAGTCCCATCTCCCTGCCCAGGCCCGGTTGACTGGAGCTAAGAGTCCAATCCTGGAATGTCAGTGTCTTTGAGAGCCCTGGGTGGCCAAGCTGAAATAGCCAGTGCTGTCCAGGGTGGCTGCTGGCCTGGAGCGATGGACATGGGTGGTTTCCGTGGCCGTCAGCCAGTGAGTTTGGGCTTTGCAGGTGGAATTTTAATAGGAAACAAACTCCTGGTGTGCCTGACTGAATGCAGAAGAGGGCTGGAAGGCCAGGTTCTGCCTTGAGGGCAACAGAATTCGGAAGTCAGAGCTCCTGGGAAGGGACTGGACAGCCGTTGCCCCAGCCTTCCCTGCCTCCTGGGGTCCTCCAGGGCCGTGTTTCGTCTCTGCCACGAAGCAGGAGGGGAGGCTTTCAAGTGAACTTGCCAAAGTCCAGACCAGGGCCACCAAGGAGGCTCATTACCAGGGACTGAGGCTCTGGCCACTCAGCGGGGGACAGGGGTCCCAGGGGGCCCCAGGGCAGGTCTTAGCACTGGCAATAATGAGACCTGAAGGTTCTTTCCAGCAGATTTCCTTGTAGCAAGAGCCGTCTCTCCTTTCTTTGCATTTTCCATGTGGAAACAATGAAATGGTCATATTGATCTGGGATGATTATGTTAACCTCACAGGAGCAGACAAAATGGCTTCTCCACAGGGGGCTTCTCTCCCACGTGTTCAACCATCAGCCCCCCTCTAGCTCCACCCACCCGAAGATTTACTAATTCTGCAGGCGCCAGGATTGGAGAGAGTTCTCTCCCTGTTCCCCTCCCGACTTCTCAGCTGTTCAGCTTCCCAGAACATAAGGCTATGTTGTGACAAGACCCTTGGGGGAGATGAGGACCCACTGGGGTGTGGCCTCGAGTCGGTGAATGAGACGCATGTGGGTTCAAGGGCAGGAGCTCTCCGCTCTGGTCCATTTCTGCCAGCAGGGAGCTGGGACCTCCAGAAGGAACGTTCCCTGTGGGGGCCTGAGGTTCCCTCCCTGGAAAGTGGAGAAGCTGGGTGAAGTCTTCTTTCTTCTCTGAGGCCCCCAGACGGCTGGGCCTAGAGTAGGAACTTGAGACAGAAGGACTGGCTGAATCACTGGGTGACGTCCTCTCGGGGTTGTTTTCCAGGAGCGCGGGACTCCTGCCATGACGGATACCGTGGTCAGCAACAGCTCTAGTCGTTGGATGTGTCCCAGCGACCGACCCCTTCAATCAAAGTAAGTCACTGGGTCTCCCTGGGAGTGCCTTGGTTTTGGTCAGCGAGGTCTGGAGAGTTCTCCACCTGAAGAAGAAAAGGAATAGGAAGGAAAGAACTAGAATTTCCTGGGGTTGAGGAAAAGGAACCCAGGGGGAGTTTTGTCGTGGACACTTCTCCATTGATTTTACTGCTTTGCAACGTTGGGATAACAAGGGTCAATTCTGAGCTCCACGCCCCACATTCGAGGCTCTGGTGGAATGGTAAGAGCCCTGACCTGGTGGTTAGAATCAGACTTGGTTCTGCTTCTAGGTCTGAGCTAATTGGCTGTGTGATCACAGGCAAGTCTCTTCCCCTCTCTGGGCCTGTTTCCTCAATCCGATAAGGAAGGTGGACTAGACGGAAGGTGGCAAACCGGCAGGCCGCCAGCTCACTCTGACTTGCAGAAGTGTGTTTTTTGTTTTTGTTGTATCTTTTGGCCTGATTATTTAAAAATTGGGAAATTTCACATAAAAGTAACTTCGCATTCAGTGTCCAGTAACACCTGACTCGGGTGTGCTGGATCTGTGCCATAATGGCTCCTAAGAGCTGATGTTGCATTTCCAGAAATTTTGCAAGCTGGTTGTTAAACAGGGCCATTATTAAAAATTAAGTTATATAATTTTACAATTAAATGATATTGAGCGCAAAGGTGGTAAGTACTCAAAATGAATCACTACTTTATTCTTTTGCTACCTTTTGTCATTCTCTGTGTTGTTTATGTCTATTATATCTGTACAGTGAAATATAATATAATGGTGTGTTATTGCGTGTTTCCTCCCAGTCCTGGCATCCTGTTGGTTCAAAATCATCCATAGGTTCAACTGTTGAACATTGGCTGGCACATCACTGCCCGAAACCCTGGACCATCTAAGTCTGTTGTTTATTGTTCCTGCAGATTTTCGCTCACAGGAACTTGTTCCTTCGCACGCTTGGTAACTTTTTATTGTGAGCTCAATCTGTGAGAATCCTGGGGCTCTATCTACCTTGGGGATATTTTTCTTCAGAGAGACTTGTATTTGCTTCCGCCAGGAGTCAGGTGTGCTGCTCACACAGACGATGTGAGCTCCCTTGGAGGGTCCTGGCTCCATGCTGGGGGTCTCAGATTCAGCTTCCCTGCCTTGTTAGGAGGTCAAGGTCAGCCTCTGGAATGCAGTGCTATTTGCGGTGGCTTACTGCTCACAGATCCCTGTTCTGGATTCAGTTTGCTGGGGTTCTGTCTTTGTTTTTGTTTTAAATTGTCTTATAAAGGTATAATTAATGTACCTTCAACAGTACACATTTGAAGTATAATTTGATAATATTTAAACATACACAAACACACACACACACACAGGGTGCCGAAAAAATGTATACACATTTTAAGAAAGGAAAACTGTATTAAAATTGTAATAATCTATACTGATAACAAAAGATGAATACACATCACATTTGACTTCTGCAATGACAAGAGGCGCTCAAAGTGGTTCCCATCAGCGTCCAGACACTTCTGATGACAGCGAACTACTGCTCGAGCAACATTGACCAAAGTGTCCACTTGTGTACATTTTTTGGCACCCCTGGTATATACTCATGTCCTTTTGTTGTCTCTTTTTTCCTGCCCCTCACTTTCCCCACCCATCCCTAGGCAATTCACTAGTCTTCTTTCTGTAGCTATAAATTAGTTTGCATTTTGTAGAATTTTATATAAGTGGAGTCATGCAGTGTGTACTCTTTTTTTGGGGGGGAGATGTCTCTCTTCTTTCACTCAGAATAATTATTTTATGATCCATCTAGATTGTTCTGCATACCAATAGTTTGTTCCTTTTTTATTGCTGAATAGTATTTAATTATATGGATACCACAATGTGTTTATCTGTTCATCTGTTGATGGACAGACATTTGGGTTGTTTCCAGTTTTTAGCTAGTACAAATAAAACTTTGTATAATCATATGCTTTCATTTCTCTTGGATAAATGCCTGAGTGGAATGCCTAGGGCATATGGTAGGTGTAGGTTTAACTTTTAAAGAAACTGCCAAACCATTTTCCAAATTGGTTATATCACTTTAAATTTCTACCAGAAGTATGTGAGAATTCCAGCTTTCTCCCTCGTCACCAGCACTTGATATGGTCAGTCTTTTTAATTTTAATCACTCCAGTGTGTGATAGTGGTATTTCTTTGTTGTTTTCATTTGTGCTTCCCTAATTACTATCAAGTGCTATTTCTTTGTGGTTTTAATTTGCATTTCCCTAATTACTAATGATGTTACATATAACTTGCCATCACATAACCTCTTTGTTGAAGTGTCTGTTCAGATCTTTTGTTCACTTTTAAATCAGGTCATTTATCCTCTTGTTACTAAGATTTGCAAGGTTGTTTTTTTTCAGAGGTTATAGATAAAAGTCCATTGTTGGGTATACATTTTACAAATATTTTCTCTCAGGCCATGCCTTGCATTTTTTTATATAACAGAGTCTTTTGGAGAGGAAAAGTTTTTTTTCAACTTTGATGAAGTGTATTTTGTTTATTTATTTTGAAAGGGGGAGTGGGGACCAAAGAATCCCTTACTTTTTAATCCCAGAACTGCTTGAAAAGAGCTTTGCTCTAACTTATCTCCGACTTAGTTATGTATTGGTGAAGGGTCTTTCTGAAGAGTTAGTCTCCCCATATTCTGTGAAGCAACAGATCCTGTCTCTTTACTCCTTGTACCTAAAACCTCCTCCGGTTCTACGAGTTTTGCAGTTTTGAAGACACTAGAACTCTATGGGTTTCCTTTTTGAAAGGAAACTCATTCCCCCAAGCCCTTTCTGTGATGTCCTCTTGGAGCCAAACTGATTTTGCAGAAAATATTACATCCGTCAAAAAGTGTGTCTTTGTAAGATAAACAGTTGCCTTAAGGGTGGATGGGGTGAAATATTTATTTTGCTTTAGAAATGTCAGTTAATTAAAATCCCATCCATCAGAGTTTACTAAAGTCAATACAAAGCCAAACAATTTGCTTTACAATTAAATTAGAATTACTCCAACAGCCCGGATGCAATTTCATTAAAGTGCTCCTGGGCTCCCTATGAAACATGTTGGCGTTGTGAATGCATCTGGCTGACTTCAGTGCTGCTGCATTGTCTTCAGATATTAAAATTATTTTCCAATAAATGCTAATGGCTCTATTGTAGTCGTCACACATGCTATCTATTCTGCTGCAGTGGTGATGTGCTAACACTTCTAATATCTTTCTCCAGCAAATTAAGAAATCTAGTCTTAGTTAACTGCTGGCTAGCCAGATACTCTTACTGCTTTTCAAATGCCTTTCCCTCTCAGCCTCCTTGAATCTAACGATGGTGTTTGAAACACTACTGTGACGGTGTTTGAAAGCGGTGAATACATCTGCTTCTTGCATAGGTGGGGCAGTGGTTCAGCTTTTTCTGTCGGCTAGACCTGGGGAGAAATGCTGGAAACTCGATGCTTCTCTAGAGCTTTCAAGCCTTCAAGCCAGAGGGTGCTAGAGATTGGGGGTGGAAACTGAGGCACGAAGAGATGACATGACGTGCCTGTGGATGCACACCTAGTAAATGGAGACGCTGGTCTCCTTTCTAGAATGGAGTTTTGCTTTCCAAAACTGGGGCATTGCAAGTTCTACTTTTGGATGCTACAGTTACTGCTCAGGGCTCGTCCTCCTCAAAGCGTTCCTTAAGCCCCAGTGTTTCAAACAGCAGAAACCGAGAGTGATGCTGGCCATGTCATCATGAAGTGACGTCTCTTTAGTGCCCAGAGACCCATTATTTAAATACACAAATGATCAGCTCGGTTAACAAATACGCTGAACTGGTTTGGTCATTGCAGTCAAAGCTGCGGATTTTACAAGCCTCCTCTGCAGCTGACTTGTGTTACGTGTGCTGGGCTGAGATGAGAATGACTAGGAGAAAAACAGTGGAAAGGAGGTCATCGTCATTGAAACGTCGGGATTTTGTATCCAGACACCGTTGGTATTGTTATGAGATTGCTTTCCTAACTTTCTCTTTCTCTCTTTTCTTTGCCTTCCTTCAGTGATAAAGAACAGTGAGTATTTTGCTTTGCTACCCACTGACTTATATCTCTGTTCTGATCAAAGCGGCTGGCCCCTACAGAGAGATGGTTAAAAAAAGAAGGTAGCAAATTTTACAAATCTCAAAAACACTTAAGGTATTAAGAAAACACAAACCCCTTTTAAGAACAAAATGACCAAATTTCAAAAACTATCTTGATAAAAGAATGGAAAGTGTTCCTAAGGAGAGCCCTCAATTTAATTCTTGTTAGTAACTTGTGGGATTTCAGCAAGTTTCCTGTCCACTCTGTGCCCTTGTTTCTGTAGCTGTTCGCCTGGGAACATTGTTGGTAGATAAAGCAAACGCTAACTCAGATAACTGCTACCGTTAATAAAAGATGATGATGAGCAGGACAGAGCTTGGGGGAAGTTTCATGCTGTACATACGGTCTCAGTCACCTCACGGGAGGTCGGCCTGATTTCCCAGTGAAATGCCTTTGGCTCAGAGATCCTATCTTTGCTCACAACTTTTGTGTTTTAAATTGGATTCATTTCCTAAATATGCATGACAGATTGGATGCTGGGTCCAATAAATGAACAGTCGGCTGCAAAGCAGACCGGGTTTTGGTTGCGTGTGCGCATTCAGAAACCATGGAAAGTCATCTTGCCCTTCCCCATGATGGGGACGTTATCCCAGAGCCACAGAGAGCCGGGGACTGGCGTCAGAGGACCCAGTCTACCTCCTGCTCTGGTACTCAGTGTCAGTGCGGCCATAGGCACTGCCCCTCACCTCCCTGAGCCCAGGCTATCTCCTTTGTAAGATGGGTGTGATGACCCTGCCCTTCCCTACTCACCAGCGGGTGGTGGGATCAAATGAGATGCACGGGATGCACGGGAAAGCTTTGTAAACTGTAAAGCACTGAGCTAAGCCAGAGGAAGGTGTGAATTTCAGCCTTGCCTTACCCGTGTGTGTGTTTGTAGTGTGTAGTACATAAATACACACCTTGTATATATACATTGTGTATATGTATATATTAAGTGTGTACATGTACCGTGTTTCCCCAAAAATAAGACCGGGTCTTATATTAAGGTTTAGTCCAAAAGATGCGTTAGGGCTTATGTTCAGGAGATGTCATCCTGAAAAATCATGTTAAGGCTTATTTTCCAATTAGGTCTTATTTATCGGGGAAACATGGTATATGTATGTGTGTGTATATATATATATATATACACTTGCATAATTTGTTCAGGTTTTTGGACCAAAATGACTGCATCATCAGGCCCAGAATTGTCTAGTCACTTTTTCAACACTGATAAATACTTAACTAGGTGATCCCAGGAAATTTTTTTCCTGGCCCTGAGCCTCACTTTCTCCATCTGTCAAATGGGAGCTTTGGACTAGTTGATTGTTAAAGACCATTTGAATGTTCCACCATTTCTGCTGTTGGCTGGTAGGTCTCTGGCCAGACTAGACCTACCTTTTATGACTATATTATTCAGACATGCCTGGAAGAGATGCTCAGGTGCAGTCAGGTTATAAATATAAACATTACAAGAGAGAAGTTCATGGCTCCAGAGGGTCCCAAGGTTCATAGAGGCCTCCTGAATACTGAAAGTTGAAGGTCGAGTGTATGTCCCTCCTCCTTCCCACCCTCTCCCTGCCCTCCTCCCTTGCTCCCTCCCTCCCTCACTAACACCTATTCCCCAAGTGTCCACTGTGTAACAGCGCTGTCTTAAGCACCAGGCATACAGGAGTGGACAAAGTATGAGTGTGTGTCTAGAGGGGCCTACAAACAAACAGCCAGGCACCAACAAATGCACTCCGATGTGCAAGGACCTGTGCTAGCAGTCACAGTGGGTCACAAAAGCACGGGAGGGACACCTTGGCCAGACTTTGGGGTCATGATGGGAGAAGCCAACTGTGAGATGAGACCAAGTGAAGGCGGAGCAAGACAACAAAGAGACAGAGTTTCAGGCAGGGGACCAGCACGTGCCAAGTCCAGGTACGAGAGAGAGCGTGGAAGTTTAGAAGAACTGAATGGAACGCCATCTGGCTTAAAAGATTAGCAAGAGCCTCAGATTCCCCTAGCGTTCTGAGGGGGAGGGGGAACCACAGCACCCTTCGGCACCCCCTGGAGTCTGGTCGGGGTGAGTTTCATCCAAAGGGGCCTTTCGACGAGCAGGGCCCGTGTAAAACCATTCTGGAGCGTGACTGCCCCTCCTCCCCATCCTCTCCTTCAGGATTCATTAAAATCTCATTCACTGAGCTGTAAAGCGACTTCCCGCTGACACCAGTCTATGTCGGCATCCTGCGGGAAGGGGGAGGATAAGAAGAAGAAAGGAAAGAAAAGGGATTCATTTTCTGCACAGCACCACTGTGCCTCGGTGCCCCGAAAGCACTTCCATCATCCCACACCTTTTGGGAGCGATAATTTATTAATAGAGACATCTGGTGGGTATTTATTACGGGACCGTTGTGTGCATGAAATGAAGAATTAAGATGGGAGGCAGAAAGGGGGTGGGAGTCTGCCATTGGCAGGATTTAAAGAGAGACATCTGTGAGGGGCTTTCACCTGAACTCAGGGCTAATTCCTTTTGTAGCAGGAGCCACTGGTGCTGGTTTTGGTGGGAGGGTCCCTTCAGACCCTTTCTAGATGCACCTGAGCAGGTACATTCAGGTAGCAGGTTGAGCATGCTAGTTTCCCGACCTTCTGACTATACTCCACACATATTTCTTGGCAATTCCCTTCCCTCTTCTGAGTGGCGGTCATTTGGAAAATGAGCAGGTCAAATGCAGTGATCTTTAGACTTTTTGTTAGTACCAAAGCTCTTTCTCTGAATAACATTTTATTCAGAAGCTAAATATATAACACAGATAAGAGTGGAGCTGGCGAAAGACTTTTAGCAAGTGAAAGCATTAGACACATCAATGGTGAACTTTATGCAAAGGTAATTTAAAATAACACCAGACTGTAAAGTAAATGTCGGGAGTCTAACAAGCTTCACGTTTTCTTATCACCATAGTGGATACTGTATCAGCTAGCTTTTGCTGTGTAACAAACCATCTTAAAAGGCAGTGGCATGGAACAATTACTTATTATCAGGGATCTGGGCTCGGCTGTTGGCTCTGATGACCGTGGCTGGGCTCACTCGTGCAGGCCAGGGGTTGGCTGATCTCTGATGGCTGTGGCTGGAGTGACTCAGCTCTGATCTACATGTCTCTCATCCTCTGACATGCTGTCCTGGGCTTGTTTTCACGGTCATGGCAGAAGTATAAGACAGTAAGCAGAAACACACCAGGCCTCTGCAGGCTTCCCTTTGGGACTGGAACAAGATCACTCTCCTGCATTTTACTGACCAAAACAAGTCATACGAGGTCTGAAAATGAAGTTCGCGAACTCATCCTAGAAAAAGTGCTACATACCTCATTGCTGAATATCACTATGGTCACTTTCAAAGGAATCCCCTTGGGAAGCTATGCACCAACGCCAGTGCCTAGTCCACCCTTCAAAGCAATTTTGGAAATCTTTTTCTGGAATGGCCATCAGAGCTGTCGTCATATTACCCTTGATGTCCTGAATGTCATCAAAATGTCTTCCTTTCAATATTTCCTTTATCTTCAGGTAAAGAAAGAAATCATTGGGGGCAAGATCAGGTGAGTAGGGAGGGTGTTCCAATACAGTTATTTGGTTACTGGCTGAAAACTCCCTCACAGTGTCGTGTGAGCTGGTGCATTGTCGTGATGCAAGAGCCATGAATTGTTGGTGAAAAGTTCAGGTCGTTTTCATCTAATTTTTTCAGGCAGCCTTTTCAGCACTTCCACATAGTCAACTTGGTTAACTGTTTGTCCAGTTGGTACAAATTCATAATGAATAATCCCTCTGACATAAAAAAAAAAAAGTTAGCAACAGAGTTACAACAAGTTCACGAACTTAAGTGTCAGACCTCCTAAGTGCCGGCAGGATTCAAGGGGTAGGAAATAGATTCTGACTCTTTGGTGGGGGCAATTTCAAATTCACCTGGCAAAGGGCACAGATGCTTAGGAGGGTGAGGTATTGAGGTCATCAGTGCAATAAGCCATACTTCATGCCTTTATTAAGTTTCCAATATTAAATTCTGCATACGTTTTTCTCTTGATTTCCTTTCCTAGTAGCCTTGCTTTGCTAGTGTTGGGAACCCAACAGTGCCATCTGGCCGACGAGAGCAGGGAAAGCCTGGTCTGTGCCCACTCTGCCCTTCTGTAGCCCACTTCCCTGCAGCCCTTTGAGACCCCCTAGGGAACTGTAGAGCACAGTTTGAAAACCGTGCCTTAGATAATTTGGGGGAATAGGAGGCAGGTAGCCTTCAATATTTCCCCCAGGAAGCCTTGTCCTAGGTGTGTGAATAAGAATAGAGACCTGCCAGCCCTCTTTGCTCTGACTTGTCACAACCAGGAAGCCAGGAGTCTCTCCTCGCGCAGCTTCTGAGGGTCCCAGCAGGAAACAGACGTGAAATCATTCTCACATAACAGATCTAGAAACAGACGTTCAGAGCGCTGCAGAGCGCCAATATGTACTGCTAATAAATGGCAGGTTTAGGATTCCAATCTCGGAACTCTGCCAGGTCAAGGACAGCTCGAGCCAGCACACAGTAAGCCCTCTGGATATTTTCTGGATTGGACACAATGCTTTGAGAAACTTGTCTAAGGAGGCAATACTTTGGTCTCCAGCCTTGGTCTTCAGAAAGATCCCAACACTGGACTCTGGCCTTAAGAACATGGAATTGGAATCCTGTGTCCAGGGGCTCTTGACAAAGAAGCCACCATCTTACCACAGAAGCATTCATGAGGCCCCCATGCTCACAGTGCTGCCCAACCAAGGGGATGCCCAGACAAGCCCAGTTTCTCCCTTGAGAGCAAAGGCTTTGGTTTGAAAAACCACCTCATTTCTTTCTGCTGGTCTTTGGAATTAAAACATGAACAGCCACAGGAGGCTTGTGAGTCCCCAGTGAGACCAACCGGAGACATTTGCAAACACTGGATGAGCTGTTTGTCAACTGCGTGTTTTGGTGCAGAGGATGAGGAATGGTTTTGGAGAGATGCCGGCAGCCTCCAGCAGGCCTTCTGCTCGTCTGCAGATGGAGGCAATTATCCTAGGTGGGCCCTGTGGGGGGCCCCCATCCCCCTTACGTTCCTGGAGCCATTCATGTCCAGCAGCATCCGTCTCCACACACTGACCCCCGTGAGCTGTGTGGTGGTATGAGAAGCAGTGGCGCCAGGTCTGGCCCATGGCTGACCGTGCCCGTGACCATACTGAACTGCAGGAACGTGCCCTTGGAGGGGCGCCACTGGGTACCAGGCCCAGCATCTCACCTGTACTCGGTTTTGGTCACTGAACTGCATTGTAATAAATAGGCAGGAAATAAATGGAGGGGGATCAGAAGAGAATGATGGAAGAAAAGTGGGGATGAAGAAAGGAAGACCAGGGGTGGTGAAGACATCCATCTCCTTGGTAATCTGGAGAGACCTGGATTAGGTTATGCCCAAGGCTCTTTAGAAAGGATGGGTGGTCTTCATCATGCAGGAATCCAATGTATCCTTTAAAAATAATGGGAAGACACGTCAGGCTGAGGGATAATAACACATGGTGAGGAAGATCTTCCTAGCAGAACGGCACAGACTCCTTATGTGAGAGTGGGGTCTCCATCTCGGGAAGCATCAAGCAAGGCTGGAAGGACCCCTGCTAGGAAGGCTGTGGCAGCCAGACTTTCAGGTGATCCCCCAATGGTCCCCACCTCTTGGGGTTCAGGCCTTTGTATAATCCCCTCACCTTGAGTGTGGATGGGACCTGGGATGGGGTGTCACCCTTTCGATGACATTATGTCATGTAAGACTGTCTCAGTTGATAGGAGCTGGAGATTTGCCTTGCAAACTGGATGAAGGAAGCAGCCCACAGGATGTCACTGGAGGTCCTCTTGGTTAGGAATTAGAAGCTGACTCACAGGACCTGGGGGTGGCCTCTTGCCAACAGCTTACAAAAAGCCAGGGCCCTCAGCCACCCAGCTGCATGAAAATGAATTCTGCCAACAACCCACATTTGCCTGGAAGTCAATCCTCCCCAGTCATGCCTCCAGATGAGAATGCAGCCCAGCCAACATCTGATTGCAGGCAGCCTTGTGAGACTCCGAGCAGAGGACCCAGCTAAGCTGTGCCCAGACTCCTGGCGTGGAAACTGTGAGCTAATACATGTGTGTCGTTTTAAGCCCCTAAGTTTGTAATAATTTGTTATGCAGCACAGAAAACATACACAGACACTGAAGTTGGGGCTTTGTACCACCCTGTCTTTGTTTTCCAGGGGGGCTGTTTTTTCCAGTTATCTAATGCTGCAGAACAGATCACCTTAAACTTAGCGGCTTATAATGACAGAAACCACTTGTTACGCCTGACAGTCTATTGGTAGGGACTGAGAGTGGCTTGGCTGGGTGGTTCTGGCAGCGGGTTCCTATGTCAGCTGGGGTTGCAGTCATCTGATGGCTTGATGGGGGCAGGGGGACCCACTCACAAAGCTGGCGAGTTGGTGCTGGCTCTTGACTGGGGGCTTCAGGTCCTCTCTACATGGGCCTCTCCACCTGTGGGATGTTTGGGTGATGTGACATAACATGGCAGCTGGTTTCCTCTCACGTGAGTCACCTAAGAGACCAAGGCAGAATATCTTTTGTGACCTGGCCTTGGAAATCACACTCTGTCACTTGCACGGTATTCAGTTGGTCACACAGGACCAGCCGGGATTCAGTGTGGGAGGGGACCACACAGGAAGGGTATGAATACCAGGAGGCAGGCAGGAGTCCTTGGAGGCCGTCTTGTAGGCTGGCGACCATATCGATCTTCCCTCACTTCCTCAGGCGCCCTGCCCGCTCTCGCAACCCCAGGCCTTTGTAAACACCATTCCTCAGCCAGACCCACTCTCTCCCTCTGCCTTCCCCTTCCTCAGTTCCAGCTTATCTTTGAGATCTCAGCAGGGGCCAGCCACAGCTTTGTGGGGCCTGGAGCTTCTATAGTGTAGAGGGTACTCTTCAAGATAAAGAAGACAAAAATATCTTGCTGTCACAAATTTTTAAGATCATGTGACCATTACTTGAGCCCTTCCCAGGGTCTTGGGAGGTGCCTGTGCAAACAGAGGATCCTAATTTAAGATTCACCAGCATCACAGTAAATCCTCATCTCAGGGTCTCAGTATAAATGTCATTTCCACAGGGAGCTCTCCCTGATCCCCTAACCTAAGTACCTTCTATCACTTTGCTCTTCCCATGGGTCACACTTATCATTAGACATTTATTCATTTATTCATTTATCCCTTCTATTCAAAAATGTTCTGTGCTTACTTATTCTCAGATACTGTCTTAAATGCCACAGATATAATAGTGACCCAGACCCAGACTAGGCCCCTTCCCTCCTGGAACCTACGTTCTGGGGGAGGGGCAGCGGAGAGAGGCAATAAACAGGTAAACAACACAACTCTTTAAAATATAATTTCACTTAGAAAGTGAAGAAAGTGAACTTGGGCAATGGGAGATCAAGGAGGAGTTGACATTTGAGCCCAAACCTGAATGATGAGAAGGAGCCATCTATGGAGAGATCTGGGGAGATAGGTATTCCTGGAAAGGGGGGCAGCAAGTGCAAAGGCCCTGAGGCAGAACCAAGGTTTTGGTGTTCGAGGTTGAGCAGTGAGGCCAGCAGTGTAGTGATAAGGGGGTGATGGGGATGGAGGCAGGTTAAAGACAGACCAGGTAGGACTTTGCAGATGGGCAAGAAGACTGAGTTCCTTTTTTATTAAGGTCAAATTCACATAACAAAATTAACCATTTTCAAGTGTTTAATTCAGTGATATTTAGCACATTCTCAATGTTGTGCAACCATCATCTTTATGTAGCTCTGGGTTTTATTCTAAATCAATGAGAAGGTATTGGGGGGTATTGAACAGGGGGTTTGAGTGTGTTTAGCATTTGTTCACCCCTAGAACCCCCAGCTTCAAGGCAAGGTGTGTTTCCACTAGAATTTCACCCTCCTTTCCTTTCTTCCAATAAGATTTGCCCCAAGGCATCTGCTTGCAAACCCTTCGCACTCTGCTCTCAGAACAAACCAGCTAAGAAGGGAAGATGGCGGAAGGGGTAGAAGGAGGAAGATGGGCTTTTGACCAACGTTGAGTGTCAAAAGGCAATTTCATGCCAGCTGATGTGATTAGAGTGGTGGCAGTGATAGAGGCTGGCAGCTCTAATGGGGGCTGGCTCTGGAGGATTTGTAGTTACTGGTTTTCTCCCTAATGGAGACAAGAATTTCTAGTGGCGTTTACCCCTGCCTTCCACTCGGTGATGCCCCTCTGTGCCCTGGGCGTGGACCGTGTCGTTAGTGGAGATGACCGTGATTAGCATAGACCGCAGCTCGCTGCCAGCAGCCATTCAGTTCTCTCCATGCTGTGGAGGTGAAGTGCGCAGGCTGCCCAGGTCTGAAGCCCACCTCTGCCACTTCCCAACCACGTGACCTTGGGCAAGTGTTCTGACTTCTCTACATCTGAGTCTCCTCACCAGTAAACAGACAATGACCATCCCTGCCTTGGAGGGATGCTGTGAAGATTAAATGAGGGGATGTAGGCACACAGTAGGAATGATTTGAGGACTAAATGAGGTAATGTGGGCACACAGTAGGGATATGAGGATTAAATTAGGTGATCTAGACACATAGTAGGGATGATGTGAGGAATAATGAGATAATGCAGGCACATAGTAGGGATGATGTGAGAACTAAATGCACTAATGTGGGCACGTAATAGGGACATGGTGAGGACTAAGTGAGGTAATGTGGTCACCCAGTAGGTGCTATGTCAGTATTTGCTTTTTAAAAAAGAAGAGCACAGAATAGAACTCAAAATGCTATGGGAGTTTTTGAGGCTGGAAATCTGGATGTTTATATGAAATTAAGACATTTTTATAAAACTGTTGGCAACTAGTTTAAATTGATTAAAAAAAAATAAAGTCTGTGGCCCAAACCAAGCATCTTTGTGCCAAGCAGGGACTGGAGTCTACCTGGGACCCAGGGCTTCTGACCACCCTTCCGGAATTGTTTCCACTCCAGTTGTAGAAGTCTACTGTTCTGGGATCTTTTCCTGAGAACTCATTAGTCTCCTGGTTTCCATGAGCTTCCTGCAAATGCAGCTTACCATGTGCTAAGAACATCATAAAAATAAACCCATTATACAGATGAGCAAACTGAGGCTCTGAGAGACAGGATTCTTTGGCCCAGAGTCTCCCAGCCAGGGAGTTTCCCAGGAAGGATTTGAACTGGAGTTTACCAGACTCCAGGGCCTAGGGCCTAACCACTATTCTACACTGCTCACTGGGTTTTCTTTCCAGCCTCACCCCTTTCCAAATTCCCTTTCAGGCTCCAGGCAGGCTGGTCTGTCCATGCCGGTGGTCAGCCCGACAGACAGAGGAAGCAGGAAGAGCTGACAGATGAGGAGAAGGAAATTATCAACCGGGTGATTGCTCGGGCTGAGAAAATGGAAGAAATGGAGCAGGAGCGAATCGGGTGAGTCCCGACACTTCTCATCTCTTCTGAGAGCCCCTGAAGCATAAGGGCCAGGAGGCTGTGTTGGGGTGTGGGCGGGGGCTGCCTTTGGGGCTTGTCATCTGTGACATGCCAGGCCACTCACCCAGGCAGAACTAGAATCCTTGTTGCATGAGGTGTGAGAGAGCTGGAAGAGGAGAAAAGAGGACAGAGGAGGGAGTGGGCAGGGGCTGGCTGGGGCTCTTGGCTGGGGGTGTGTAAGGAGGAGGAAGGGGGGATCTTCTGACAGGGACATGGGGGATTGTCACTGGCGGCTGGAGGTGTGTGTGTGGACACAGGGTGTCTGACTGAACACAATTGCCGTTGCACAGTTCTAGTGACACTGGCCATGTAGGTGCCAGAACGTATAGCTGAGGGTGGGTAAGGAGAGAGAGTGTGTCAAAGAGAGAACGCATACGACGTGACTTATATAAGAGACCCGGAGAAACCAGTCCTGAAAGGGCGCCAGCATGACAGTGAGACAGCACAGGTTAACCTGCTGAGTCTGGACTCCAAGAACTGGGGTCCGTCCCAGCTCCCCGCTGTGCGTCCTAGGCACATCGCCTCACCCCTCTGAGCCTCCGTTTACTCGCTAGTGGCATGGGGACAGGAATAGTAATTATCCACAGGATTGGTGTCAGGAGTAAGTGAAATGAGGCAGGTACGGTTCCTGGCCCCGGCCCTGGAATACATCGTGTTTAAAAAATGGTTGGAAGAGGGAAAGCGATGGAGTTTGGAGGGCAGACATTTAACAAAATGTGTATGGGAGAGAAGCAAGGAATGTAAGGATGTGGGACGGTTGTGTCAGAGAGTGAGAAAGTTAGGAGCAGGAACAGTGCTAGAGAGAGGGGGAGCCCTAGTGGGTGGGCTGGAGAAGAGAGGAGTGGAGAAAATGTGCGTGATCACCAGAGTGGGGGGAGCGAGAAGGGAGGGTGAGCGTGCATGGGGGGGCTCGGCATGGCTGGAAACTCTGGCCATCAGGATGCAGGGGGACCACTGAGTGGGCCCCCATGACGGGCCCTCAAATGGGAAATGAGAGGAGGACTGGGATTCCACCTCATCCTTCAGCCCTTGTGCCAGCGGCAGCCTTTGCCAACTGCTTCCAACTGCTGTAGGCACTGAGGTGCCCATTTGTCTTCCTACCCACACACTCAGCTACGGGTTAACGAGGCTGTTGGGTGGAAAATGATGTGATGAACACATGGGAAGTGGGTGCCTTTGATTTGAGGCTCTGAAGATAATTTTACTCAGGGTGGGCTGGGGAGATCACGGGTGGTGCTGACAAATGGCAAAGACCCACCACAGCCTGTGTCAGCTTCCTCCAGAGGTTGCTGAAGGGATAGATGGGTCTCAAGGGGCCTGCTTATAGGGTTGAGTTTTTATTTTGCCTTTTGAAAGATATATCAGGAGTGGGGAGTTGTCCAAACTAGAGGTCTGTGAGTGTGTGTGTGATCGTGTGTGTATATATGCGTGTGTGTGTGTGCACATGCCCACCTGTGTGTGCCTGTGTGAGTGAGTGTGTGCCTGTGTGTGTTCACCTCACCTAACAGTGGGTCTCAGCCTTGTGGGAAGGAGGAGGGAAATGCATGTTAAGGATAAACCCTCGGAAGCAGGAACTCTCAGCCTCTTTCCTGCAGAGAACTTAACCACCAGCTAACATAGTTTATATTTTACGTGCTTACTTTGACAATTGTTTACTTCTCCCTATTAGATTATAAGATTCGCAAGGGTAGAGAGTGTTGCCTGTTTTGTTCACTGAATCTCTAGAGCCTGGTACACAGTAGGTGTGCAGTAAAATATTTGTTGAATGAATGAGTGAATATGGCAGATGCTGCTGCCCCCCAATTTCCTTCTACATCTGTGGCCAAGAGGCTAACGGGTTTAGAATCTTGAAGCCCAGCGTCCAAATTACCAGGGAAGGCACTCTGATTGGCTGGCTTATGTCAGGTGCTATCTCTTGTCCAATCAGCTGTGGCCATGAGTGCTGCCCATGTTGTACAAACGTAGCCACTGGTCTGACTCAGGGGATAAAGTTAAGGGCGTGGGGGGCCTCTGTGGACTGAGAAGATACTAGCTTGAACACTCTAGACCAGGGTAGATAGGTTTCCTGCCTTATCCTCCACGTCTTACAATATGGCCCTGACCAACCTGGTGACGTGGTGCGCGAGCACAGTACTTAATCACTAGCACGCCAGAATCAGAAAGATCTGGGTTCAAATTCCAGCTCCACCACTTACCCCCATGTGACCTTGGGTAAGCCATTTACCTCCCTGTGCCTCAGTTTCCTCATATGCAAACTGGGGATAACATTAACGCATACTTCTCAGTAAGTGTTTCACACGCAAAGGATTCTCGTGGTGCCTGGCACAGAGCACCCGCTCAGTAAATGGCAGCAATCATTAAACACTGGATTTGCTGGTGACACTCGGTTTGTCATTGGCCAAGCCCTTTGTTCTAGAACTATGCCCTGAGACTCCTGTTTGGCAAGCCCTGGAATTCCAGCAGCCCCTGACTTCCCCTGAAGGGCCAGGCCCTTGGTGACCGAGTCTTCCTTTGCTGAGACGCTGTGTTTTCTGGCTGAGTGGGGAGGACAGTCCCCAGGATTCTGGCTGTGGCCATCTCCCCACACCCTTGCAGCAGTGAGACCTCGCCGACAGCATCGCCAGAGGCAAACCCAATGCTATTTGTGTCTTATGAGCTCGAACCTGTCCCCATTCTTGTTCCTCCCACGCTTCCCTGGGAGAGGATCAGAGAGGAGTCAGATAAAAGCAAAGCGACATGTCAGATGTGAAGTGAGGCTGAAAGCGGGGTGCCTTTAGGGCTCCCAATTCACAACCTGAGATTCTCTGTGAATCAGCCTTGGGAATCTCAGTTTCTCCACCATCCAGTGAGGCAGGTCAGTCCGATTCTGAGGTTCCTTCTGGTTCAGACTATGGTACTGGGGGGTATCTGGTGAAGGACCCCACACCATGTGGTTGGCTGTCCCTCTCAGAGTAAATGAGCCCCTTCTAACTGTGTTAAAATTTTGCAGAAGTAGCTGCATCCCTTTCTGGGCCCAGACACCCACTTCTGTGATGCTGAATCTCCTTTTCTCTAATCTGAGTGAAAGCCATCTGGAGAGGTGTGAAATCATTGTTAATAAACATAAGTCATCCTCATCATGGGGACCATTTATTGAGCACTTACTATGTGCCAAACACTGAACCTCAAAACATCATACAAATTAACTCATCAACTGCTCCCCTCAACCCTGTCAAGTAGGTGCTATTATTATCCCTGTTTTGCAAGTGAGGAAACTGAGGCTTAGAGAGGTTAGGTCACTCACCCAAGGTCACAAAGAGTCAAGATATACAACCTGCCTGGCTGACTCTCCGACTTCTGCTCTTAACTAGTAGGTGTTTTTCATGAAGGCTGGACCCAAAATTTCTAGACTGCAGAACATGGACATTTTCAAGGCTCAGGTAGGGAGTGGACATGTTGGGAGCTAGAAGCCGGAGCCCTTTCTATGCTGGCACTATTCCTTCCAGATCTGTTGGTACCTCCTAAGCTGCCAGAACTGGTCTCCATGCTCGTGTGGCTCTGAGCATCTCAGGGAAGACTCTCCCCCAGGCCTCCCAGGAAGTGCTGCCTCTCTGGAGCAGTTTTGCTAGAGTCAGCTGCCCAGAGAGCCCCAGACAATGCAGCAGACCAAAGCTGGTTCTCTTCCTGCAGCTTCTCTGATTCTGCCCAACCTTTGCTCACCACTCAGCCCACAACCAGCTCTGCTTTCTTCAGCATCCCTGAAGGAAGAGATGATGGCCAGAAGGGAAACTCATTAAACTGCCTCATTTGCCCCCACATTCCTATTCAAGTGCTAAGTGGGACCTCAGAGTTTATGTTGCATGCCCTGATTGCTACAGGCTTTCTGTAATCATTAGGACACTTGGCTTGCAAAAAAGGAAATGAGTGCCAGCGAGGATGTTTCACTTATCTGTGGCTGCATAACAAAGCACCCAAAATTTAGTGAGTTCAAGCAACAGCAGTGTATTATTTTTGCTGATTCTGTGGGTTAAGAATTCAGGCAGGGCTCTGCTGGGCGGGTTTTCTGCTCCATGTGGCATGAGCGAGGGTTGCTTACTCAGCTGCATTCCGCTGGTGGCTTGGCTGGACTGCAAGGTCCAAGAAAGCTTCGCTCCCATGTCTGTGCCTCACTACACTCTATGTGGCCCATCTCTTTCCACAGGATCTTTCCCTATTCAGTAGCTTGGCCTGAGCTCCTTTGTATGGCAGTTAGATCCCAAGAGAACAAAGATGGAAGCTTCCAGAATTCTTAACAGCTAGGTCAGAAACTGGTAGGGCACCACTCTACCACATTCTATTGGAAAGGGGAGATAGATCCTATCTCTTTATGGAAGAATGACTTATGCATCCAGGGAAGGAAGCCATCCTGGGATACTCTACCATAGTATGCAAAAAGGGAAATTTAATATAAGGATTCAGAGATAGCTCAAGGAATCTGAGGGCAGGAACACAGCTTTGCTTCATGAAAGGTCTACTTCTCATTCCACATGGCAGAAAATATACCCATGCGACACCTCCCCAGTTTTATAACTCTTCTTAGTCCTAATTCCAAATTCCCAGGGAAACATCTCTGATTGGCTCAGCTCACCCTAAGTGCCCGCCCCTCATCCAATCAGCTTTGGCCAGAGGTGCCAGGCTGCACAAACATGGCTGCTGAGTGCTTCTCCTGAGTGTAAAAAAGGGCCTTTGTGAGTTGGACAAACACCCATGAGGTGTCCACAGGACTCTTAGATGTATTAAGACTGGAATTAAACGTTTTCCTACTGGGGAAATTTGGGTTTGTGGGTTTGTTTTGTTTTCTTCTGTGTGTTTTTTTTTAACTTTTTTCCCAGTGGTAGGTCCCTCTGCATCCTTATTATATTTCTTTCTGTCTAGAGCCTCTCAAAGGCATTTGCTCATATATCCTGCCTGTGAAAGGACGGGCAGCCGGGTGGATTGCATTCGAGGTCAACTTCCCTCAACAGATGGGCCCAAAAAAGTAATTAGGATTTGTCATTAACCTTGGTGTCCAGATGCTGTGATGGAGGAGGAAGTCAGAGAGACACAGCCTGTTGTTGACAGAATCTGTTGGATTCCTATCACCTCCCCATCTCAGTTCCATCATCTCCTATATTTTTGGCACAGAATTTTTCCAAAATGTGGACAGAGGGAGAAGTGAGTAATAGTGCTTGGAACTTTCTACATCGAATTAGGTAGGCGTCTTTCCTATGGTTTGACAAGCTAACAATAAGCCAGCCCATACTCTCCTCTTTCTAAAAGATGACCCCCTCCACCATTTTATTGACCTTGAGTCCTAGACATTCTGTGGATAGGAGTCAGGGGTCTGGGCATCTGATATTATAGACACATTTATGCATGTGTCTGTGTGCATTTTTAAAGAAGAAATATTCATAGATGTCACCAGATTTGGGGGAACTCTGAATCTTCAGTGTTAAAACTACTGAGTAGTATCTCGGTTTTCCCAGAGATTGACTCAACACTTTCTAATGTCCTATCGCCTTAGTACTTTATGGAATTTGTACAAGATGAAAATGGAAATCTTAATTTCTTCATTAGTTCAGTGCTTGGCATAAAAGAGAGAACATATTAAATGAACCCTAAACCCAACTGACCAAGCCGCTCAAGGAATCACTTCAATCTCCCAGTGTGAGGTTGGACTGTGTGGTCTCCAAGTTCCTTCAACTGTTTACATTTGGGGACAGATAATTCTTTGCGATGGGACTGCCCTGCACATTGTAGGACCTTTGGAGTCTCTGGCCTCCACACACTAGATGCCTGTAGTAACCCCTCACCCAGATATGACAACCAAAGATGTCTCTGGACACCACCACGTGCCCTCTGGGGGGGGGGGTAAATTATCCCCTGTTGAGGACCACTGCTCTAGCCCTTTTGTTGGGTGGTTCACAAAAGGAAGAAGCAAACTTGAGAATTTTCCTGCAACCATACTCAACTTCTAGGGAAATACTAATAGCCCAGTCTTATAAAGCACTATGTGCCAGCACGTACCCAAAGCTTTACGTAGATTCCTCTGCATAACCCTCAACAACCTTACGCAGTAGGCCATATTGTTATCATTCCCATTTTACAGATGAGAAAACGGAGGCACAGAGAGGTTAAAGAACTCCCCCAAGGTCACACAGTTAATAAGCAATTACAAACCCAGGCTGGCTGGCTCCAGAGTGTAGAGTCTTCTTCTGCTGTTCTATAGAAAGGCAAATATTTATGACCAAGCACTGTGTTAGGAACTTTTCAAATATGTTATATTTCCTTCAATTCCCATAATGTCCTCACCGAGAAACAGACTATTATCTCTGCTTTACAGCTGAGAAAACAAGCTCAGTGAGGTTAAGATACTTGCCCAGGGGCACACAGCCTTTGCATGGCCAAACCAGACTTTGAACTTGAATCTGTCTTTCCACTTTATCCCATTGCTTTTGGGGGTACAGATAGGGAAGGCAATTGACAAGTGACTTCAAGGAGTTAGGGAACTCAATAATCTACAAGAAGTCTCAGACACTCACTCGGGTTAATGGGCTCAGCGTCACACACTTCTTGCTTCAGTGAGACAGTTCATTCCTGTCTACGGCTATGACCCTTGTTCCCCATGGGCCTTGACAGTACATTCTCTCAAGTCAACTTTCTACGCCAGAAAAGGGTAGTTGGAAGGGTTAGAAAGAGCCCCGACCATAAGAACTGAAGTATAACAGACTCGTTCTTCTGAAGCGGGTCACAGCGTGGGGGCAGCGAGACCTGGCTTCCAACCCCATCTCTGCCACTCACGGGCTGTGTGCCCTTGGGTAAGTGACTTCCCCTCTGTGTGCCTTGGTTTCCCCATCTGTAAAATGGGCGTGGATAATAGAACGGATCTCACAGGTGACTTAAGGATAGATGACGTAAGGAAAATAATACACGTAGAGTGCTTGCACAGCACCTGGGAACTCTGACTGTTCCTGAGTTTGTAGCCACCCAGAACCTTGCCTGGCAAGTGACTACATTCCCTGGGCTGAGCCCTTGAGCTGTCTTTCTCTCTTAGCTCCCTTGTTTCCAACGCTGAGCCTGGGTGACCCCCTCCCAACGTGCTCAAAAGCAGTTGCCTGAGTGTTTCCAAGGTGCAGGCAGGAATCCTACTCAATCCATCAAGGGGAGAGATTGGGATCTACAGATCCCCAGGTGGCGACAGTCATAAACAACCATGAGAATTAATGAGTCTGAAACGCACACAGCCCACATGCCAGCCTCATGGCTTCCTGACAGCGCGACTCAGTCATTTCAGGACAGGTTCCTGAGGGACCCTGCAGTGAGGTCTCAAGCCAGCCCCCCTCCGAGAGCCATAACTGCCTCCTGTTTCTAAATTGTTTCCCGGTTCACAGCAGGTGGCCAAATATAGACTTTAGAAAATGCCAACTTTAATAAAGTTAACGGTAGTATCCCTGACTTGGCAAATAGGGTGAGCGGAAAAGCAGCATGATGCTGGAATTGATGGTGTGTGTGTGTGTGTGTGTGTGTGTGTGTGTGTGTGTGTGTGTGTGTGTGTGACAGAGAGACAGAGACACAGAGTCAGAAGCAGACAACACGCATCCACTCTCCCACTTTGCTGCATTTTTATGAATCGTTGTATAATCATGATAAACCCTGCTCTAAAGGCATCTGCTCTGGGCCCATCCCATCCCTGGCGGAACTGCAGCGTTTTGCTCTTTCCCTCTCCAATTCAGGAATTGCTGCCTAAACCCATCGCCTTGGCAGGCAGGGTGTCTTCTTGAGCTCTGTGGCACGCTGCATTAAGCCTACTTCCTGGTGTAATTGTACACCCATTAGCCTTCTCTTCCACATTCAACGAGACAGTGCAGCAATACTGATTTGAAAGCTCAAAAGCAGTTGCCTGAGTGTTTCCGAGGCTAGTTTGGACTTTTTGAGGGAGTCTGAGCTAACAAACAAGCCTTGTCGCTTCTGCAGTTGGCTTATGTCCTTGTTTGCAGAAGGCAGCTCCCTGCAGGGGCAGGGTGTGTCCAGCTGTGCAAGGGAAAGCGTATTCTGTGTGCTGACTGTGTGTGTGTGAGTGCACACATGTGCTTGCACGTGCACGTGGACATGTGCTACTACACTACACTACAGGTGTACCTGTGGGCATATGTGTTCAGGTGTGGGCACATGTACCACCTGTGTGTGTGTGTGTGTGTGTGTGTGTGTGTGTGTGTCACAATGAATCCTGTCAATTTCTAGTCACCACAGCCCCTTTCAAAGCTTTAGAAAGACAAATTTCATAGCTAGATTACAGCATCCTGGTTACATAGGAAAAAAATGTCAACACAGGAAGTTATAAAAGCCACCAATTTCCGGAAGAGATAATTAGCAGCAACCATTACTGAGTTACCATGTTCCAGGCATTTTACAAACAGTCTCATTTGATCTTTGCCACAATCCTAGGAGGTAAGGACTTTGTGTTCTTACCTCCTAATTGACAGATGAAAAATGGAGGCTCAGAAAGGTTCCGTCACTTTCTCGAGGTCACAGAGCTAGGAAGTAGCAAAAGTCAAATGTGGTCCAAGCGAGCTCACTCCAGAATCGGCACCCCAACACCTGCATCGTAACTGCCTTCTATTTCTAAGTTCTCACAGTGTGTGTGTAGATGTGCGTGTGTGTGTGTGTGTGTGCATATGTGTAGAGGGTTGGTACATTCCTGGGGTTGAGCACCTAAAGGTGGCTGGAACCTTCCAGAGTCCAAAGCCTGGCTGATCTGACGTCCACAGCCAGGCAGGGAGGAATTGCCCAAACTTCAAGTCAGAGAGAATGGCTGAAGTCTGATTCAGACCTGTATCAAGTGGAAATAGAACCTGGATAGCAGGTGGGGCCAGAATGAGGGGATGGGAGGCAGAATAATGTCCCCCCCTTAGAAGATGTCACATCCTAATCCCTGGAACCTGCGACTGTGTGACCTTACATGGCATAAGGGACTTTGCAGATATGATTAAATTAAGAATCTTGAGATGAGGGAGGGATTATCTTAGATTATCCAGTGAACCCAATAAAGAGGGAGGCGGGAGGGTCAGAGTCACAGCAAGACTGGAAAAGGCTGCACTGCTGGCTTTGAAAATGGAGGAAGCGGTCATGAGCTGAGGGATGTGGGCAGCTTCTAGAAACTGGAAAAGGCAAGGAGATGCCCCTGCCCTGGAGCGTCCAGAAGGAATGCAGCCCTGCCCACACCTTGACTTTAGCCCAGGCATCTGACCTCCGGAATTGTTAAGGTAATAAATATATGTTGTATGAAGCCACTTCGTTGTGGTGACTTGTTTCAGCAGCCGTGGGAAGCTAATACCCAGTGACTGCTTGAAGCCTGGGACTGTACAATGGCCTTTCATAGCCCTCCTGCTTGTGCACTCTTTTACCACGATGCGTTAGACCCATTTGGGACAGTCTTGTAGTTTCAAGAGACCTGGTTCACCCCATGTGTAGACAGAGTCCGGGGACCTGCCTGCCTCAGTCTATAATATAAGGAACCTCTTGCAGCATCTGAAACTCTCAGTACTCTGAGCCGCCCATAGGAGGGGCTCCACTCCTATGTCCGTGCGTGGTCTCAAAACCAGAGAAGCTGAGTCTCCTCTACGTAAAGCCCTTGAATGCTGTCCCATCACTCTTAGGCTCACAGAGACTGCGTGGAGTGGCCCCTGCCATCCAGCCCACCGGCCGTGCTAAGCACCTCTCAGTTCCTTTGCACACGCTGTTCCCTCTTCTTCCAAGTGTTGTTCCTTACCCTTTGTACTGGGTCAGCGCCTCTTCATCCTCAGGGCTCACTTCCCCTGAGGCCCCATCCTGGCTGTTCGTGTCCCTCCCTCGCTTATGAGTTCTCACAGCTGCCCGTACTTGTCCTTCAGAGACCTTACTACGAATGTAATGATGATGGGCTATGTGGCTATTTAAGTAACGCCCGAGTCCCTCGCTGGAATGCCAGCTCCACAAGGGCAGGAACTTCATCTGCTTTGTCCCCTTTCCGGTCTTTACTGTCTGCTTGGCACATGGTAGGTGCTCCGTAAAGATCTGTCAAATGAACGAGTTGCTCATCTGCATCCATTTGAATGGTGAGGTCAGACCAAGTTGGGAATCCACGTCCCACCACCTCCAGAGGTCATCACTGGTGCCCCGAGGAGGGGGACATGGCCTTCTGGTGCCTCTGGGAGCATCCTGGGAAAGAGGGGTATCTATCCGACTTTACTGAGTCACCAACAGCTCCCCTTAAGCACCCAGCCTGGTGGCCTGGTGATGGATGTGTTTCCTGGACATGAGGCGCGACGAGTAATCATAAAATTAATCGGGCATGTAAAGACATAAACTAGAGAGTGACAGCCACTTACAGTGTCCAGCTAATTGGGCAGTTAATGCGGAGACATTAAACAGCCCGACAATACCAGACTGCCACAGCAGACAGGTCTTCTCTTAGTCATTGAGGGTCCTCCCATCTCAAAGCACAAGGGAAACTCCTGATGCTCCAGCCTCAGGATCTGAGAAACCCTGAATGTTGCCCAGGGAGGAGACCTGAAGTGCATCTCATCTAGCGTCTCATGGTATAGCCTGGGGAGAGGGTCCCAGAGAACGAAGGCTTTTCAAGGTCACGGACTGGATCAAAGGTAGGATTCAAGTCATGTCTTTTAACCCTTGGTTTATATGTTCTCTATCTTCCAAAATGCACTTTCTCTTCTCATATAAAGGTAACACATGGTCCTGTCAAAAGTTAAGGAGGTACAGAGGAGTGCTTAGGGGAGAGGGGGTGGCGGAGGCGTTAAAGAAGGAAGTGAGTTACTTATAATCCACCCTTGCGACGATCATTGCTGTGCATGTTGGGGGTGTTTCTGATTTTGTTTTTTGTGTGTTCAGTGCACACCACGAAGATTGTCAGATGAGCAGGTTCCAAACCCAAACTCATACCCTGATCACAATTCTACATCCTGAGCTTTGGGTATTTAAAAAAAAAATACACGAACATGTAATAATAAGGAGATCCTTTTGCCATGGGATTTGTCCCACGACTTCCTTCCTTTCTGCCACATTTCTCAAAGTGTGGCTAGAGATTCACCAGCATCAGGGTCATTCAAGGTCATTCAAATACAGATTCCGAGGCCCCACCCCAGTCCCGTAGGGTCATTTTCTAAATGTTGAGCACTCTCCCCAGGTGACCTAAAGGCACCATAATTTCTGGGCTCTCAGCAGGGCTGCATGCTGAGATGCTGGTATCCGCCTTAACCAGACCCATGGCTGAGAAGGTGTAGAGAGGGAGCCCTGTGAGCTGGCATTCTTTGCATGCTCGCTGACATGTAGTGAGGGCTGCGAGCATCTTCCATGGTGCATGTAGTGCCCTCCTGCCAAGACTGGTAACAACAAATGTTCCTTCTGGGGTAAAGAAGCTCCAGTGTTTTATCGCCAGGATAAAGACCCATTGGTGATTCATGGGCTTCCATGACTTAATTTTGACTCAGCTTTCTGCAAAGTTTCATTTCCAGGTTTATATTCTCTGGCTGTCGGGGCCTCCATGTTGGGGCCCTAGCATTGGGGGCTTCAGAAGAGGGGGTCCAAGTGGGCGGGCTGCAGGAAAGCCCCGCTCATCCCGATTGTTGAGCAGACATGAGCAGTCTGCCCATCCTCACCCGATATCTTCGCTCTTTACTGGTCTGTACTGAATTCACAAATAATGAGGGGCCCTGCGCTGAGATAGCTGAATAATGATCTTGAATCTGTTGTTTTTCTGTGCCATTTGCTGCCACTGATGGACGCTAATGACACACTCCCTGTACAATCGTGTTAATGGGCCTTGCGGCATTTAGGATTCAATGGTGGAAGAAACAGGCATCTTGGAAGAGAGGCCGGAATGCAGGTTTACAGGTGGTGGGTGAATCCACAGTGCTTTCTTTCCCAGAGGCGGCAAGAAAGCCTTCTCAGTTTCCTGAACAAAGCGCACCGCTATTTAGAATTGGATCATCTGTGTCTCACGCTCTCTTTCTGAGCTATGCTGGCAAAGCTTGACTGGAGACCAGAGGCCATGGGGCTTCATGGAAAGAAAGATGATTTACTGACACAGAGAACTAGATTCTAGCCCTGGCTGAGTGACCCCAGGTGAGCCTCTCACCCTCTCTGGGCTTTGGGAGCCCCCCATGGAGAAAATAAGAAGAGCAACATCTAACCATTTCCTGTCTTAGGCAGCGAGTGAAGGAGAAAGTGGCTGAGAGCAAGGGTGTGTACAAGAAAATGCCACCATGCAATTAGCATCCCCTGCCTCCACTAGCTCACCTCATTGTCTCGTAATGTTTTATAGTTCTATAGCATCGTAAGGCATCCTGAAGTTTATCTGCTCCCGACTTCAAACTGCTTCTTTAAACCATGGAACCACCTTTCCAAAGAAAATCTAATTCAACAGCCCAAACAAAATGAAAGAGATACATACAGACATGCTGTGGATGAAATGGGGTTTGCTGGCCCCTCAGAATCACTTCCACCACAACCACGCCAATGGATGGCCCCTTAAACTGGCTCTAAGGAACCCCTCGGGTGCCAGTTTGACAACCACTGGTTTAGCCCAACCCCTTCTGTTTTACAGATGAGGAAACTGAATCCCAGAGAGGCAAAATCTATAGTTACAATCCAGATTTCTGGACCCTACATTGAGGGTTCTTTAGAGAAATAAGATGATGGGACAGTTGTTGGGTGTCTTGTCCCAATGTCAGGGAAGTGAGAGGCAGATGTGACAGAACGAGGTGACTGCGTGTGTGCAACTTACCAATGACTGAGGGTCCCTTGGAGTGGGGACGGCAGGGGGAGTGAGCAGCGTGGAGCACAGACTGCTCAGGAAGCGTCCCAGGGCTCTGCTTGGCACACAGTGGCAGTGTGGTGTGGCAGTTCAGGACAGGGGCTCGGAGCCAGCCTGCCTGCGTCTGACTCCCAGCTTTCTCCACCCCTTCCTGTGTGATTTGGGGAAATCACTTAACCTCTCTGTGCCTGTTTTCATATTTGGAAAATGGGGCCAAGAATAGTCCTCAGAGGGCTGCTGGACGGAGTCCTGAATGAAATCCAGGTGGCTTGACACACAGTAATTGCTCAGCAATCATTGGCTACGGATATTCTGGGTGTTCTGCGACCACAGGCTAGGGGCTCGCCTCCCATCACCCTATGGAAACAATTTCTAGGGAAGACACAGGAGAGGGGTGATGAGAGGAGGAAGGGAAGAGCATGCTGGCTTGGGCTCTGCATGGCCTCCTCCCTAAGCAGCCGATCTGGGTCACAGCAGAGGCTCCGGAGCCTACAGGCTGCTTCTGGCTCTGCCTCAGGCACAGCGGCTCTCTGTTGAATGGAACACAAAGGGAAAAGCTGCTATTTATAACCTTGCGAATCAGAGCACTTTGAGGGGGTGGCAGGTGTGAGGAGGGCCTGTGGGGAAAGTTAGCATCAGGTGGCGGCCAGGGACCTTCTGGAGCCTGTGTTGCCCAGGTTCTCACACCCACAGTGTCCACAGCTGGAGGAGTCAGCAGGGTCTGGCTCCATCTGGGTCCCCTAGCTGTACCGGGAAGGGGAACAATACGGTCTTGTTTGAGGGAAGGGCAAGGAGATGCCTTCAAGCCGGTGGGACGTGTCCAAGAAACCCACCTGAGATGGAACCAGGCTGCCCCACAGGTGTAGCTGCTATGCAGCCCTGCCATGCAGAGTACGCCAGGGACCAGGAGCGGTGTGTGGGATCACTTGGGAGCTTTCTAGAAATGCAGCGCCTCAGGCCCCACCCAGACCTGGGATTTCAGAATCTGCATTTAAAGAAGAATGTCCATGCGACTTGTATGCTCGTTACGTGTGAGAAGCAATAGTGTCCCGCACATGAAACTTGGGTTCCAGTTTTGGCTCTGCCACTTCCTAGCTGAGCTGTGTGACCATGGGCAAGTCATTTAACTTCCCTGTGCCTTGCCTTCCTCCTCACCTATAAAAGGGCGTAGTAGTGGTACCTACCTCCCAGGGTTGGGTGACAAAGCATCTTGTACCATGCCAGGTGTATCATAAGCACTATGTAAGTATAAGCCATTGTTGCAGGTCACTTGGTACTCAATTCAGCTTGCTTTTGCTGGTTACAGACTTGGGAAGTGGGCTGCACTCACTCGTTCATTCAGTGAATCAACCATAGTCCAGAGGAGCAGCCAGAAATGAACTCACAATGAGCTAATTACTTAATGCAGATAATCTCATAATTCCTTGCATATATATCAAGTGCTTTGAAGAAGAACAAGGTTGCTATGGAGTAAATAAAATGGGTGGTCAGAGAAGGGTTTTAAGAGGAAGTAATATTTCAACTGGAATCTGAAGGTAAGGGAAATCTTATAGGTAAGAAAAGTATAAGAGTGTGTTGTGTGTGTGTGTGTGTGTGAGAGAGAGAGAGAGAGAGAGAGAGAGAGAGAGAGAGAGAGAGAGAGAGAGAGAGAGAGAGATTAAATGTATGTGTGTGTTGGGGAAGCTGTATTCCAGGCACAAGGAACAGAATGTGCAAAAGTACGGAGGCAGATAGAATGGAAACTCAGAGAAGACCAGTGTAACCAGAGCAACGGTTCTCCAACTTGAACCTAGAGTCAGAATCCTCTGGAGGACTTGTTACAACAGATTGCTGGGCCCAATCCACAGAGTCTGATTCAGTTAGACTGGGGTTGGGCCCCAGAATTTGCATTTCTAATACGTTCCCAGGTGAGGCTAATGAGGAGAGTCTGCTCGTCCCAGTTGGAGAACCACGGAACTAGAGTACTGAACGCCACACCAAGAGGGACAAGAAGTGTAAGGTTTCACCTAGGGCCAGACCACATGGGGCCACAGAAACCTCATGGAATGGGAACCCACGAAAGGTTTTAATGTGGGGTGGGAGTGACATGGTGCGATTCATGTTTTATGAATATCACCATGGCTGTGGTGGGGAGAACAGATTGTAGGTGGTCATGAATGACAGCAGGCAGACTATTAAAAGGTTACTACAGTCATCCGGGTGAGATGAAATGGCTTGGTTGTGGTGAAGATGGAGAGAAATGCGTGGATTCCAGAAACGCTAGGAAGAGAGACACGATAGGACTTGGTTGGGTCATTGAATATCAAGGGAAGAGGGGTCAAGGAAGACCCCCCCAAGGATTCTGGTTTGAACAGGGTAGCGGATGGTGGTGCCGTTTCCTGAGAATAAAGAAGTGTGTGCCGGGAAGGGGATGGAGACCAGCCCAGGTGACCAATTCAACTGAAAGCACAAGTTTGAGGTGCTCTGAAGACATCCAAGTGAACACGTCATGTAGACAATTAGATAAACAGCTCTGGAGCTCAGAAGGCAGTTTCCAAGAAGAGGTGACATGAGATAGAAAGGACCAGATAAGATTATTCATCTGAAGTCAATAGAATAGCTGTGCTTTGGGGGAGGTAGGGAAGGTTCTGTGATGTTCTTAAAATGGATCCGATTTCATGTGCATGTGCCTGTTTCTTGGGGAGGGTCCAATAGCCATCATCAGATACCTGGGAGTCCATGACTCATAGAAGGTTAAGACCCCAGCCTGATGCTGTGGGAAATGCAGCTGGTCCCTGGTCCTATGAGGTCCTTAGTACCTCATCTCTGCTTCCAGGCGCCTGGTGGACCGTCTGGAGACTATGAGGAAGAACGTGGCTGGGGATGGGGTGAACCGCTGCATACTGTGTGGAGAACAGCTGGGGATGCTGGGCTCTGCCTGCGTAGTGTGCGAGGACTGTAAGAAGGTACCGTCGCCCTCTTCCCTGCGTCCCTGTGTCCCTGCTCATCACATGCACAGGGGCAAGGCCTGGGCTCAAGCCTTGGGCAGCCCTGGGGCTTGGGGATGGAGCTTGAACCCTAAAGGGTAGTTGCCAGAATATGGTTCCTCCTGGGATACTCTCATGCCCAGCTGTCTCCCGAAGTAACCCTGATCCTGGCTTCTCCCGTGGAAGTCACTGTGACCCTCTGTCCCCTCAGAGCTCAGCTCCATCCAGCATGACCTTGGGAGCTTGAGGTAGGCCATGAGCTATGGTTGAACCTCCAAGTGTTCTGGTTTTGGCTTAGCAAGTTACGTGTCAGACTGAAGAGCTTGGTGGGCACATGTCTACGCATGTGTGTATGTGGAAGCCTAACCCAGTATTCTCTTACCCTGGGTTATAGGACAAGTGACCTAGAAAGCCCCTCTCCAGCCAAGTTAGGACACTATACTTCGAGAGCCTTTATTCTTGAAAGGGAGTCTCCCTGTGCTCCTCTACGCTGCAGACTCTGCTCAGCTGCCTGCACTTGACAATTCCAGGGCAGAGAGAAAACTGACCTTGGGTCAGCCTGATTCCCAGGAAAGGAATTCCGGGGAACAACCCAGCTGGAGATATCCACAATGTCACCTGACATCTCCTGCTTGGGGTCCCATGTAGCGTATAGATGGAATATTCAGGAAAGTTGATCTATGGCCCCAAAACTTGTCTGCTGCAATCATCCAATAGTGAGAATTGGGTGATTTATTAGATTTTCCTATTTGTCTTGATTGCCAAGAAACAGCCAAAACTATAATGTCCCGTCACGCAGTCATGGGGTTTCCTCAGATAACTTCCTTCTCCTTGAGGAGTTGAACCTGTCGTCATGGTCTCGAATTCCCTTGGGAAGAAAGAAGAAATAAACTGATAAACAAAATGGATATATGGCCTTTCCTCTTGAAAAATTGTGTCAGTGAGCTCGCCTGTATGGATGCTGAAAACTCAGGCCCCACTGGGACTCTTGGAGAATTCCTCATCCAGTGCGTGGGAATGGCTCCAGTTCTTGTTATTGGAAAGTAAGACTCAAATAGGAACTGTATTCTGACTGGCCTTGGTCATGGAAAGGAGGAGAGAAAAGGAGAGTTTGAGCGGTTTACATCCACCAAGAGAGAATGGGGTTCTATGGCCACCCTTCCCAGCCAGTTCTCCAATCACTAGCAGCTCCACGCCTGGCATATCTGAGTGTGCACTGAACTGTGTTTTGTCCCCAGAATGTTTGCACCAAGTGCGGGGTGGAGACCTCCAACAACCGCCCACATCCCGTGTGGCTTTGCAAAATCTGCATCGAGCAGAGGGAGGTGAGTAGACTGGTCCCCCCTGGCTTCTGGAGCACCCTCTATTTTTATCCAAGTTCCCCATCTTCTCTAGAATCAGGGAAACGGGGTGGCAGTTGGGGGCTGGAAAACCTGCTCAAGTATGTGTCATAAGAGTTTGGTATCAAAGGAACCAGCTCCTCTGTGAACACTGGTGGAACAGTCCCTAAGTGTTTGAATGAATTTTTTTCTCCCTCTCCTAGTTCTGTGACTTTTCCTAATAGCTGGGAGCACAGCACACTTAAGAGGTGGAAGATTTGGTGTCCAGTCTTTGGCCTTATGCTCTCTGGCTATGTAACCTTCTACCAGTTTATAATCCTTCTGATATCCAGCTTTCCCCATCAAGAAAATGGGTCTACTCAGGCCCTTCTATTGAGTGTTCAGAGAGGTTGTGTGAATTAAATAGAAATGGTGAAAGGCTGCCTAATGGTAAGAAAAGTGTGCTGGTTACTGTGTCAGTGTGCTAAGGAAAGGGAGCAAAGTTAAAAATTGGCACTTGTGAAGGCAGGAATGAGAGTGCTGGCTGCCACGTCTTCATCCTCTCCCCCTCCTCCCCCAGGTGTGGAAGCGTTCTGGAGCATGGTTCTTCAAGGGCTTCCCCAAACAGGTCCTCCCACAGCCTATGCCCATCAAGAAGACCAAGCCCCAGCAGCCTGTCGGTGAGCCCGCGGCTGCTGAGCAGCTCACCGCGGAGCCCAAGCACACTGCCCGGGCTGCAACTCAAGGTAAGACAAAAATCACTTTTTTCAGCACCAAGGACAGATCTTGGCTAACTGGTCTACCTAAGCGCGTCCTGACGTTGCGTACGTGTTTCTATTCAGTTGGTGGGCGGCCAACCTCTGGGCTTGGGTCTAGGACTCCTATATCCCCTTCAAAGCTCACCATGAACCCTTATTAGGAAGATAGCACAGAGAACTCTTCAGCAATACCAGGCTTCCAAAATGCTTGGTGTCACCCTTGGTGGAGGATTTAGAGGTACAACAGAGGTGAAAATTAACATTAGGAACTAAGAGAGACTCCCACAACTGAAATATACACTGGAGCTTGAGGGGGGAGATTTGGGGCTTGTTGAGAAGGCCTTCCTGACCCCTGATATTTCTTCTATCAGCCATCAGCATATCTGAAGTTGGACTAATTAAAAGTGAAAGATAAGTAGAAAGGAAATTAGTAAAAGAAAATGATCACTACTATGGAAATTATCACTATCTAAGTATTATTAATTATTAAAATGATTAAAAGGGAGAAGCGAAACAGTAACGGGAAAAAAAGCAGCCACAATAACAAACACATTTTAACTGAATGAGCCCATGAGAGCCGAGTAGATAAAGCCTTTGCAATGATTTCAATGTAACACTCAGTGATAAAATCGGGTCTGAAGGACAATTCTGGGGTTGAGTGCCGGCAGTGCTTCTGGAAGCTAGGTTATAGTTAAAGGTCTTAAAAATTGAAATACCTAACTATGTTTCCTGTAAGATAACTTTTCAAGATACCCAGTATGATGCCTGGCTCTCAGAAGGCATCAATGAATATTTTCTTCCTGACAAGGCATGAGCAATTTCTGCTCTTTCCAGAGATTTGCCAAATTGTCCATATACACAGCATCCAAGCAGAGCGCCCAGTTTCCACCAGCAGGATTTCCTTCTTCCTAGTTAAGCAGTACTCCTTTTAGGCTGAGAAGACTACGTAGCATAACTGTCGACAGCTTGGACACCCGAAGCCAGAAGGATGTAAATTTGAATTCCAGCTCTGCCACTTACTAGCCATGTGAGCTTGAGCAAGTGGCCTAACCAACCTGAGACCCTTTTCTCATCTATAAAATGGAGTTAACTCATGGGGTTATTTTGAGGTTTAAATGAGATACTACATGGAAAGTGCTTTGCAGAATCCCACACTTAGTAAATGTTGGCTAATAATACATAATGTTAACCACCGGTACACAGACACATACACACATAAATGGTATGGATTAGCTTATCAGGTAAACTCTGGACAAAACAGATACACTCTGAAAATATGGTGGATGTTATACCCATTCACCTCACCAGGAAGAGGCAATATTACCAGCATTGAATGGTGACACCTAAAAAACTCATGGGTACTAACATCCAGTGCTGGTGAATGTTTGGGGAAACAGGTACTCCATAAACTGTTGGTAGGACTAGAAGTCACCTCCAGCATTTTAGAAAGTAATCTGGCAGAATTTATTAAAATCTGAAGTCTATATACCATTGGACCCTGCAATCCCTCCCTGGGAATATATCTAACAGCCACACAAGTAACATATAAAAAGACGTATGTGTCAGTATATTTGTTGCCTCCTTATTTATGGCAGCAAAAACACTGGATAAACCTAAATGTTCATTCATAGGGGAATCGTTGGATGGATTATGACATATCCACACCATCCTATATTAAACACCTTTTAAAATGACATGATCTCATTCTCCATTATCAATTTTGAATTATGTCCGTGGTGAGCACTTTTAGCATTCTTTTGACAAACATTTACTGAACACCGAATGAGTCCTAGGCTCTGTTCTGTGCCCTAGGTGTCGGGGGGTGGGGTGTGCCACAGACCAAAATCCCTGCCTTCGTGCAGCTGAAATTCTAGTGGTGGCAACAGATGCTCAACAAGCTGCCAACGCAAATACATTTAATATCAGGTAGTGATAAACGCCAGGAAGAAAAAGGAGGCAGGTAAAGGGGAGTCTCCATTGTGAATAGAATGGCCAGAGAAGGGCTGTCTGAGGATGATCTTTGGGGAGATACCTGATGGAAGTGATAGAAAGGGCCCATCGAATCTTCGGGAATATTGTGTGCAGAGGGCTTGAAGTTGGGACATGCTTGGTGAGTCCTGGGGATAATTAAATTACGTGAACAAAGCATCTCTAGAAGAGTGTGCGTCTGTAACCAGTCGTCTCAGTTTGGTCTTTTTGGAGCCTGTGTATGCTCCTGCTGTTTCTGCATGCAAAGGAAACAATGTAGAATAAAACTGTAGATAGGAGGTCATTGGGGAGATACTGGAGGGGAGACTTAATTAAACAAAAGTTCTTGGGAATGGTGAATGGGCCCCTTTGTGAGCTCCTTAAGTAATAGCTCTCCAGACATCGTAAAACAAGCTCTTCCTGTCATTTTTCTCTCTCTCCAGTTGACACTGATGACAGGAGGGGCCCAGGTCAGAAGCCAGGTGGGTTCTGCCGACTCTGTCTTCTATTTTGGAACAGGGGTCCTTTCATTCCATTCTCCCATTGCCCTTTCTCCGTTCAATGCGTGCTTTTCCTTCCAGGCCCTGACCTGACCTCAGCTCCTGGTCGAGGGAGTTATGGGCCTCCTGTGCGCCGGGCGTCTGAGGCACGAATGAGCTCATCCAGCCGGGACTCAGAGAGTTGGGATCATGGCCACGGCTCGGCTGCCAGTGACTCCAGCCGGAGCCCAGCAGGTGACAGAGATGGGCAGATCCAGACGCGCTTCCTGGATGAGGAGAATCAGAAAGAATGGGGAGGACAGTGTTTTTATTCATTTGTTCGTTCAGTATTTATCGAGCACCTACTGTGTGCCAGCTTTAAGAAAAACTTGTGATTTTTTTTATCCTCCTCCCCCAAAAAGCTCTGGGGGGAAAGGCCCCGTGGCTTTGAGCAAAGTAAGGATGCTTCCCTTTCACAGATCTGTCCAAGTTCTTTCTCCTGGCAAGCAGCCTGTGCTGGAGGTGAGAATAGGCTGGGTTAGTGTGGCCGGGATGCCACTCATAGCACCTCTGTCCTCACTCGTGGTGGATTTGTTCAGCAAGAGTGCCCACTGGTGGGAGCCCCTGATTCCTGGACTTTGAGAGAAATATGCTGGCTTGGGGAGAGCTGTGTTTCCTACCCCTGTGTGCCAACTTGGAACCGCTTCATTTCTTTCATAGCGAGGTCATGAGACTGGGTCTTACTTAGTTCGATGGGCTGAATATTAGGTCCTGTTTGACCTCTGGCCTTCTTTTTCTGGGTAGTGGGTTCGTGGCTTAGCACCTAATGGTCTCAAGCAGACTTTGGAGACCAAATGCCTGAGTCAAACCCGGCTCTGCCACACACCAGCAACAGACATTGTATGAGTGCCTCTACTCCTCTGTGCCTCAGTTTCCCCATTTATAAAGTGGAGGTAATAAAGTGTCCACCTCATGGGGTGTAGAGATTAAAGAAATTCTTATATGTAAAGTCCCTGGCACATGGTAAGCATTAAATAAATGTTAACTCATTGTTATCAGGTAGGTAGAGTTATTGCCTCCATGAGGCATCTGCGGTTCAGAGAGGGTGAGTGAGCAACCCAAAGTCACACAGCTTATAAAAGAGAACACTCAAATGCAAATCTAGGTCCATGTGAAGATAGAGATCAGATTCTTTCAATAATAATAAAATAATATCAACCTCTGCCAGATGTTGAGTGTCTGCTACATGCCAGGCACTGTTTTGAGCACTTTGCGTGTATTGTATCATTGAATCTCCGCCACATGCCGTGAGGTAGGTACTATTATCCCCATTTAACAGATGAGGAGACTGAGGCCCACAAAGGAGAGGTCGTTTGTGCAAGGTCGCACAGGTGGAAGCAACATCACAGAACCTGTGTTTTTCAACACCCCATGCTGCTGCTGTGACTTGCCCAGGGGGTCTGAGTATTGGAAGGAGAGAATGCACTGAGGGAGGAGAAGGGGGCCTCAAAGAGCTGACAGTGTGGTGTGTGGGGGAGGGGGCTGCATTCAAATCCCGAAGGCATTGCCTCGTGCTGGCTGACTGGTCCCAGCTTCTTCCCGCCGTGTGTGTGTGTGTGTGTGTGTGTGTGTGTGTGTGTGTGTGTGTGTGTACATGACGGGCTGTTTCCTTTCCTTTCTCCTGCAGGTTTGAGACGGGCCAACTCAATCCAGGCCTCCAGACCTGCCCCCACGTCAGTGCCTCCTCAGCCTGTGCAGCCAGGTACCAGCTGCCCACTCGCCCACCCAGCCCGTCCGTCACTCAGCGGTGATCCCAATTCCTCCCATCCTTGCTGGCAGAGCTGCTGGCTTTCTGCAAACCCACAGTCACCCCCAAATCCTAAGCTTTTCTATGACCCTCAGAACGAATAATCCTCAGAGCTGCGAAGCCAGGCGGGTTGGGAGGGAGCGTCTTATGCACCTAAACGCAAGAAGTGACAGCACTTCACTCCTCAGTGTTTTCCACCTTCAGGCATTGCCACTCCACTGTCACAATTTTTGCCACACGAACCTACCACCTACTGTCTTATTTTCTTGCTATCTGTCTTCAGATTGACTCACTTTGCAAACATAACTAAGAGAACTTGCTGTCACAGATTCTCTCAAGGAAAATTTAAGAACATCAGACTTTAATAAAATGGCAAATGTTCCCAGAAGCGTAGTGTGAGATTCAGGCAGGAATGGTGAGCGAAGAGATCGGTAACATGCGACCATCTAAACAAATATGGCTTGTGAGAGACAAAAGAAATAATGCCTACTTGGTACAGTTTCAATATTGTTTCTGTAAGAGAAATCTATAATAATGGCATAAATGGGAAACCAGTACTCCATACTCTAAAGAGAGCGTAAGAAAACCACAAACTGGAGGCCAAAAGTCTGACAGGTTTCTTCTGAGGGCTGTGAGAGAGAATCTTCCAGTCCTCTCTCGTAGCTTCTGGTGGCCTCAGGCATTCCTTGGCTGGTAGATGGCTTTCTCCCTGTGTCTTCATGTCGTCTTCCTTCCTGCATGTCTGTCTCTGGGTCCACATTTCTCCTTGTCATAAGGACACGGTTATACTGGCGTAGGGCCACCCTAATGGCCTCCTTTTAATTTGATCGTCTGCAAAGACCCTCTTTCCACGTGAGGTCACATTCCCAGACACTGTGGGGTTAGGACTTGAACTCCCTTTGGAGGAACACAAGTCGACCCATTGCATAATGACAATAAAACAGTGCAATGACATTCTCAGGGATCTGGCCTGCCCGGAGCCCGAGGCCTCTTCTCTTTTGTTCAACAGGGAAATTCACAAAGGTCAGAGGGGTGTTCAAGATACAGGGGCCCCTAAGTGAGACTTTCTCCATGATGAAATCAGGATCGACTGACGGTGGAAACCAGAATGACTTTCTCATTGTGTCACTGAACGTTACTTTTTGCCCCATCCCTGTGGTTTTCCCCTGCACCCCATGCGTTGGGAAATGTCGTTGTAAAGAACCCCCTGGATTGATTGGTAATGACCCATAGCCATGGTGGACTCAGAGCATAACCTTGCCCTTCAGCCTACAAGCAATTCAGGCTTCGTTCATAACAGCCAGGCATGTGGTGATACAAACATGGAGAGCAGGCATCACCATCCCATTTCACAGAGGAGGAAGCTGAGGCTCAGGAAGGAAGCACTGGGGCTTGAACCCAGGCCTTCCTGACCCCAGAATCCCCTGTGGGACCATTTCTGCTTCCCCACATATCTGCCATCACCAGCTGCCCTTGGGCCTGTGTGCACGCCTGGGCAATGAGGGGGACAAGAGGCAGACACCCAAATGATGTCACCTTCTCTGCTCCATCTCTTTTTCTTTTTCCCACTCAGGGCCCCCGGGAGGCAGCAGACCCAGTCCTGGGCCAGCAGGACGCTTTCCGGACCAGAGACCAGGCGAGTGCTCGCTTCTCCCTGTTCCTGCCCAAGTGGCCACCTCTCTCCCACTTCCCCGTGAGAGCGCAGGGGGCAGCCAGACCTGGGACCCGTCTGCATCCTGGGACCTATCTGATGAGTTGGCTCTAAGGGCCCCCCTAATTCCTAAATCTGGATAGTCCGTACTAAGATTAGCTCGATGGAAAATGACAACACATAGTAGTTAAAAGCATACTCGTCTTGGATTCAAATCTCTGCTGCCCATATGTCCTTTTTGACTGTGTGACTCCATATGTCCTTTTTTGTTCTTATGCCATCTGTAAGAAAAACGTGTGATTTTTCTTCCCAGCTGTGTGACCTGAGATAAGTCACTTAACTTCCCGGAGCCTCAGTTTCTTTATCTCTAAAACGGGACTAATACAAGGACCTACCTCACAATATTGTTGGGTGGATTAAACAAATTAATACATATAAAACCTTAACATGTGGCCTGTTATGTATTAAGACCATGCTAAGTGACGGTGATTATTACAGATGATATATATGCGTTACCATCAATCGCCATAGCTACAACTTACTCATTACTTTCTAATGCACCAGGCACAGTTTTAAGTGCTGTACATATATTATGTAATTTTTAAAATAATTACCACTGCTATTTGAGCACCTTCAAGTATTATAATTCCCATTTTACAGATGAGGAAACTGAGGCTCAGAGACATTAAGTAATGTGCCGTAGGTCACACAGCAGAGACTCCAACCCAGAGCCCACACTGCTGATCAGTAATCCCCGTGATGTCTGTTTCACCTGCATCTGAGTCAGCTCGTGGGACTTGTTATAAATCATCAATTCCAAGGCCCCACTGCACGGCCTGTTGATCTTGGGTGGGGCCCAGGAACCTGCATTTTCGCAGGCTTCCCTCAGTGGCTTTGACAAAGGCAACATTGTGAAAACCAGGGAAGAGCATGATGCCGCCACCTTGTCCACTGGAGGTGATAATTCTATGCTGCAGGGCTGTGGGTGCGTCTGATGCAGGACTCGCTGGGCACCGGGTATACAGTAGGTGCTCATCACTTGTGGTAACGCTGCAGCCGTTGTTGCTGCTGCGGTTATGACAGAGGGACTCAGCTGCCTCCTTCCCGCCCTCTCCCCTCTCCCCTGCAGAGGTGGCTCCCAGCGACCCTGGCTATACAGGGGCCACTGCCCCACCCCGGGAAGAGAGAACGGGGGGAGCTGCAACCAGGGAGGACCGAGCGGGCTACCCATCGGGCCCCTATTCCCAAGCGTCTGCTGCTGCCCCCCAGCCTGCCGTGGCCCCTGCCCGTCAGCCCCCACCCCCGGAGGAGGACGAGGAAGAAGCCAACAGCTACGATTCGGATGAAGCAAGTAGGTGGCCCTTAGCAGAGGGTGTCTAGGGAAAGGCACTCCAGCGTTGTCCCCAGGGAAACAGGGATGGCTCCAGCGCAGCCCTGTGTACCCCTCCCGCCCCTCAAATGGACAAATGTCTGGACTGGACACCTGTTGCAGGATTGGGGGACGTTCCAAGAGTTCCAGGTCAGGTGGAGAGACACCCTGCTCAGATGAAATGGACCGAGGGCTGTAATGAGTGTCATGGCTCTGGCCCTGATCACCTCATTGGAAAATGGGTAGCAAATACTGCCTCCCACACAGGGCGGAGGGGAGGGTAAACTGAGGCACCTCCTGGAAAAGTGCTTCCTAAAACTGGAAACCATTATTATATAATGTGCTAAACACATGTGAGGAATTTTGATGACGTGATATGCACCTCAGAGGTAAGGTGATACACACATTTGTTGAGCACTTATTTTGTGCCACGAACTTTTCTAAATGTGTTACGTGCATGCACTCATCTAATCGTCCCAAGGATCCTCGGAATAGTGGCTTTTACTGCTCCCATTTCACAGACAGGGAGACGGAGGCCCCGAGAGATTAACTGGCTTGTCCAAGTTCACACGACCAGTAAGTGGAGGGGCAATCACACAGCTATCGCAGAGGCCAGACCTGGGTGAAATATCAGCTATCCCCTCTGTTCCCAGGCTCTCCCCTGGGTCATGGGTCAGGGGTCTGCAATCTCAGGGGAAAGGAGTTGGGGAGTCCACACCCCAACCTTGCCAGCCACGGGCTACTTCTACTCTGGAAATATGCCATGTCTCTCCCACCTCTCTGCCTTTCCACTTCCTGGTCCTTCCGCCTGGAACAGCGGCCACTGCTATTCCATCTGCCTTACATGTCCCTTCACTGGACTGCCAAGCATAGATGACCCCTCCCAGCCTGTGTCTGTCCCCAGCGGTTTATAACAAGCCTGTCTCTGTATTCAACTCTGTACTCCTCACTCACTCCTCTATATTTGACAAATATTTATTGAGCACCTACTAGGTGGCCCAGACTGTTCTAGATGCTGGGGATACCACGACAGAAAAAGATCTGACGGAACTACCGGTCTAGTAGAGAGAAACATACCAATGAGTTCACTTCAAATAGCAACAGAGCGCCATGAAGGAAATAAAATACGGTGAGGATAGATGCTTTAGATGGAGTGATCAGGGAGGGCTTCTCTGAGAAGGTGACATTCAAGCTGAGACATGGATCATGAGAAGGCACCAGCCATGTGAGGTTCTAGAAGGAGAGCATTCCAAGCAGCGGCAACACCAAATGCTAAGACTCACTCCTTCAGCAAGTAAGTGAGCACTGACGGTGTGCCCTGCACCGTGCCCAGTGGGGACACAGCCGTGAACAAGACAGGCACAGCTCTTGCCCTTCTGGGGTTCTCTGTCCAGCGGTTCAGGACGTCATTAACTAGGCCTTGCACAAATAATTACCCAGTCACCCGTGCAGAGGGCCTACCAGCATGGAGTGTCCAGAGCAGGGAGCGAGGCTTCTTCCCCTCTGTAGGCTCAGTGCCTAGCCCAGACGGGGCACATAGTCAGTGTTCAGGAAATGTTTTTTGAATGACTGAATGAATGTTGTCTTGGTTCCTGCCTCTTCCCCCTCCAGCCACCCTGGGTGCCCTGGAGTTCAGCCTTCTTTACGACCAGGACAACAGCTCCCTGCACTGCACCATCATAAAAGCCAAGGTGGGTAAGGGAGCCAAGCTGGGCACCACTCAGGCTGTGGGGGCATTTCTCAGGAACTCGGGGAGGGCATGCCTTACCAGGCCTGTCTCTGTCATTGCCTTGTCTATCTGTGACAGTGACAGTGGTGAGGAAAAGGCAGGAATTAGCCACAGCCCGTATCTGTGGGGGAGGACCCCCTCCGGGGACAGCCCCAGAGGAGTTTCACTTATCTTCAGCCGCCTCTCAGGAGCCAGGCTTCAAGGGCAGAGCTGAGATCTGCCGGGCCTGTCCACAGCATCTCTGGAGGAGACCACAGAGGTGCCACCTGGGAGGCAATGACAGCCTGATTTGACAGCTGACATGGCCGTGGAACTGCTCCTTTGGCTGACGTGGCTGTCAAGCTGTAGCAGCAGCCTGAGTCGGCCCTTTGTTGCAGATACAAGGATACTAATGTGGGCTTCAGGTGGGAAAGGCAAACCAGGATGGAAAAACTTCCCCACGCTGCAGGCTCTGGGGGAGTAAGCCAACTGCATTCCAGATGCCAAGGAAAGCTGGATGGTGACATCAGCGCAAATCCCAGAAAGTAACTGACTAGAATTTCCTCCCACCCCAACCAAGGCTCAGGAACCAGACTTCCTGGGTTCAAACACCATCTCTGCTGTTTCCTAGCTATGTGATTTGGGGGAAGTCACTTAACCTCTGTGGGCCTCAGTGTGAACATTTGTAAACTGAGGATAATCTCCCATAGGGATGAGTATTGAGTATTAAATGTAAGGTGGCCACGTGTTCCAGTTTGCCCAGGACAGTTCCCATTGGTGCCTGTCGCCTTGCTGTAATAAGTAACGTCCCTCCTCATAAAATGTCCCAGCTTGGATGATAAATGAGGTATGAAATGCTTAATACAACTCTTTGATCAACACAGCCAGGGCACTTCGTCAGCAAGCATTTATTGAGCACCTATTATGTGTCAGTCACTGAGGCACATTCAGCCCCTCCTCCGAACAAAGGAGGCAAGTACATACATTATCTTGTTTCGTCTCCATAGGAACCTCTGAGGTAGGGGCCATAATTAACCCCTTCGTACAGATGGGAAAACTGAGGCTCAGAAAGTTAAAGCCTGAGGTCACACAGCTGGTAAGGGATAGAACTGTATTTGAGTCTGGATGTTATAGTCTCTACCATGTTTCCCCGAAAATAAGACCTAACCGGACAGTCAGGTCTAATGCATCTTTTGGAGCAAAAATTAATATAAGACCCGGTCTTATTTTACTACAAGACCGGGTCTTATATAGTATAATACAATATAAGAACGGGTCTTATATAACATAACATAACATAAAACAATATATAATATAGTATAGTATAGTATAATATAATATAATATAATATAATACAATACAATACAATACAATACAATACAATACAATATAATATAATATAATATAATATAATATAATATAACCGGGTCTTATATTAACGTTTGCTCCAAAAGACACATTAAAGCTGATTGGCTGGGTCTTATTTTCAGGGAAACACGGTAGCTCTAGGTCCATAACCATTCATTCACAGTCTTCTCCTCCGGCTCCAGAAATGGGGGAAAGCCACACCATTCCAGCCCCCTCGAGACAGGGATACAGAAAACTCAAATGCTCACGGGCTGGGCTGGTAATGGAAATGAGAAAAGTGTCTGAGAGGTGAGGGTGTGGCAGAAACTTTGGTAAACTGGAGTGAGTAGGCCCCACTCAAAGACATTTAAATTCAAAATTTAAAAACACAATGTCTGCCAGTTTGTCACCTCGCAATTCAAACAGTCATTCCAGAAATGTTTGTTAAATCCCTGCTCTGTACCAGGCAGTGCCCTAGACGCTGGGGATACGAGAGTGAACAAGGCCGTACCCTCATGGACCCTCACTGGGAAATGGACAAGAAGCCATCACTGTAGCAGCTCTTGAGTATTATACACCCGCTGGGGCTTTCTACAGATTTTGTCCCATTTCATCTTCACCACAACCTATGAGGAAGGGTCTATCATTCTGATTTTACAGACGGGGAAACCGAGGCACAGAGAGGTTAAGTGACTTACCCAGGTCACATAGCCAGGAAGTGATAGAGCTGGGATTCGAACCCATGGAGTCCTGCTCAAAAGCCTGTGATCTCACCCCTTAGAGAACGCTGCCAGCTTTCCCCTTGTGCCCTATTTTGTGGCATCCTCTCCCCAGCTAGTAGAAGTAAAAATTGTTCACACATACTTGTGCCAGGCCCAGAGCTCAACCCTCACAGGTGAAATTGCATTTAATCCTCCAAGAACCTCATGAAGCAGGGGCTGTGATCAGCCCCACTGAACAGATGAGGGCACAAAACCTGGGATTGGGGATTGGTGCTGTGACGGGAGAGTGGGAGCCCAGAGGTGGGACCCCTGTCCCAGCCTGGGCACAAAGGAAGGACAGAGGGTGTCCAAGCCCCAGGAAGTTTGAAGTTGCTCATATTAACAAGCCCAATTAATGTCTATGCCAGATTCCTTTCTCCCCTTGTCTCATGTGAGCTTCACCCCAGCCCTGTGAGGGGGCCCAGGCAGAGACTGCGATCCCCATCATAGGGATAAGAAACTGAGGTCTCAGAAGGGAGAGCAGGGGCCGGAGCCAGAACTCAGGGCTCCTTTCCCTCGTCTCTCCTTTCTCCCACCCTTCCTATTCTGGGACATCTCCTCCCCTCCAAAGAGGGACAATCCAACCTTGATGGAACACTTACTATGTACCAGGCACTGTGTCAAGTGCTTTACAGGTGAAATCGCACGTAAGTCTCACCATTCCATGAAGCAGGTACTGTTCTCTTCCCATTTGACAAATGAGGAAAATGAGGCTCAGAGAAGTTAAGAAACTTGCCTAAGGTCACACAGCCAGGAAGTGACCTGATCAGGCTTTAAACCCTGTCTGGCTGATTCCAGAGCTCTTTCCACGATACTGCATTTTCCTTCTATCTTTTTTTGAAAGAGGAAGCACACATGGTAACCGATGGTTGGGACAGATGCCAGGGGCTGTGCCCAATGCCTGTGACAGCTGAGTGCCCGGGCCTCCCAAAGCCCTCCCACCACTGCCTTTTGTCTTACAGGGACTGAAGCCCATGGACTCCAATGGCTTGGCCGATCCCTACGTTAAGCTGCACCTCCTGCCAGGAGCCAGCAAGGTACCATATGGCCTGGGCCACCGCAAGCCGGGCACATAGGCCCTGGCAGGCACGCAAGGTTCCCAGCTCAGAACCTAAAATAGCCCTATCAGCCCCCAAGTCCCCCTCCTCCCTGAGTGGCAAAGTCCTTGCAAATGGCAAGGGGTGGCCACGCGTCATTCTCCCTCAAGGGACAGGGGCTCTGTCCATTTCTCCAGCCCAGAAACCTGGGATCGGGGAGCTGCCAACAGCCAGGAAAGAATCAGACGCCCCGACTATGCCCTTCACCTGCTCAGATACCTTCAGTGGCTCCCCAGCGCTGGCCCTGGTCCCCCGGCCCCTCCCATTTTATGCCCCAACCAAACACTCCTCATCTCGCAATAGAAACACGTACTGCCTGTAGATTTCAGGGCCAAGCCCTTGAGATCCTGTTCTCCTCCTGAGAGAAAAGGCACCCCCGTCCCACCCACTTTGTCTCCCCTTCCAGCTCACCTGCTGATCATTACTTTGCTCTAGGGAGGGAAAGTGGGATGGGTTCTCCTCGCTTTAGATTGACCCACTCAGAGCACCTGGCTGGATAGTGGGCCTTCTTGGGTTTTATTTTTTGCTTTGTTCTGTTCATGTGACGTGGATGTCCGAAATAACAAATAATAATAATAGATTGTGCCCTTGGTTCCATGATCTTGGGGAAATGCTTGTTAAAAATCTCTATGAGTATTGTTAAAAATCTCTATGAGTATCAAATGCCCCATAAGACAAAAGAGGACACACACACACACATACACACACACACACTCATTCTTTGTTTGGATTTAGGAGAAACAGCCCCTCACTTGGCCATGGCCAAACTGAAAAGTGGTTGGCTACTCCTAACTCCCCAGTCACATTTGCTTCTCCTTGAGACTCTCTCCTTTACTCCTAAATCCAAATGCACTTCGCCAAAGAATCCAGTGAGTGATTTGCATGTTAATGTGCATCAGATTTGCCACCAGGCCACCTCTTCTGGTGACCTCACAGAGTAAAATGACAAAGTCTGTTGCCTCTAAGCAATTTCAGGCATCGGGATGCTCTTTGGGAAAACAGATGGAATCCTCCTGAAATCCCCACAAATTGTTCTGTCACTGCCGAGGAGTGGGTGACTCTCATTTCTGCCTCTCTGACCTATGAATATAAATGATTTTTTTCCTCAAAGAAAGCTGTCTCTACTTTTCTAATCTTAATGGAAAGTTCAAAGAGGGAGCCCAGTGCATGGAGGGAGGGTGGCCCAGTGTCCAGCATTGGTGATGGCTGTAGCCGTCAGCCTAGAGGACAGACCCCCCCCCCACTCCCTGAGTTATGCATTTGGGAGCAACTGAACCCCTGGACACTCCTAAGGGGAGTGTCAGTCCCCCACCCCAAATCAACGCAAAGGATGGGGCTACAGAGCTGGCTTCCCGTCTGTCTGTCTGTCTGTCTCTCTGGGTTCTAGTCCAACAAGCTCCGGACAAAAACCCTGCGAAACACTCGGAACCCCATCTGGAATGAGACTCTCGTCTATCACGGCATCACAGAGGAGGACATGCAGAGGAAAACCCTCAGGTACCTGCTGGGCAGGTGGGCAGAGCGGGGCACTGAAGCTGGGCAGAGGGAGACACTCTTTAAAGCATCTCTGCATAGCTTTTCTTTTTTACTGCTACAAAAACAATACATATTTCTGGTAGAAACTTCTGTATGTCCAGATAAGTAAAACTCAACATCTTGCTGTCTGGACTCTGGGTGTATGTGTGTGTGTGTGTGCACACAAGCAAAATTTTTTTATATAAAATTGAGTGTTTATAAAGATGAACCATCGTATTAATCGGCCTTACTTAACAATATGTCGATGCATTTTATATTTTTCTACAATGTTGTCTTAAACTGCATTGTTCATTATATGAGCAATACACGAATACATATTTTCTTGTAAAAAAATTATAGAAGGCAAAACCCTTTCAATGTTAGTCCCTCGCACAGCGTGAGTCTGCTCTGCTTCCTCCCCCCGCGCGTGTGCATACACAGACTATGGTTTGCAACATGGCAAGTGTCACGCTGTATATATCTGGTATTGGCCTTTTTTCCTAACAACATAGCTTGGAGTTACAGCCCTGAGAAGGCATTTAGAACTACCTAATTTTTAACTGCTTCTGAGTACTCCGCAGAATAGATTGAGCACAGATTTTTTAAATGTTTCATGATTAAATATTAGAGATATACAGAGAAGTATAGAATAGAATAAAACAAACATCCATGAACCCAGTACTCAGTGTGTTAAAAAACTCTTACTACTTCGCTGTATGTGCTTCAGCGTTTTTTTCTTTTTTTTTTTTTTTTTCCCAAAGAGTAATGCAAGTGGAAGCTCCTATTGTAAACTGCATCCTCCAGCTCCTTCTTACCCTCCCCTCCCCAGGGCTAAACACCCCCTGAATTGTAGGGCTGTCATTCCCAGCAGCCTTCTCCTTCTGCTACATGATTATGTATCTATAAACAATATGTGGTATTGTTTGGCATGTTTTAAAATTTTCTGGGAATATTTACCAGTTTCTCTAGCCGGTGCCCTGTGGACAGACGTTTAGGTTGTTGCCAGCTTTTCTCTGTTACAAAGTTGCAACGAGCATCCTTCTTGCTTCCTCCTGTTCATAGGAGTTTTTCCTGAGGATAGAAACAAAGAAGGAATATTTGCTGGATCATAGGATATGTAGGTTTTGTGGTTTTTTTTAATGTTACCAGGGATGCAAATTGCTTTCCAAATTGGCTGTTTCCAACTACATTCCCACCAGCTACAATACTAGTTTTTGAATGTTTTGTCTTGTTTTTCTTTTGTTTCCTTTTTTACTTTATTCTTTTATTTTTTTAAGTACCTTGCTCAGAGACATTTTTTTCTTTTTCTTTTTTTTTTTTCCTAAATTTTATTGGGGGAATGTTGTGTTTCTCGAGGGCCCATCAGCTCCAAGTTGTTGTCCTTCAGTCTAGTTGTAGAGGGCGCAGCTCAGCTCCAAGTCCAGTTGCCATTTTTAATCTTTAGTTGCAGGGGACGCAGCCCACCATCCCATGTGGGAATTGAACCCGCAACCTTGTTGTTGAAAGCTCGTGCTCTAACCAACTGAGCCATCCAGCCGCCCCTGTTCTTTAATTTTTTTTTTTGTTCTTTTTTTTGTGTGTGTTTTTTTTTTTTTTGTCTTTCTTTTTTACAATACTGTTGTAAGTAAACGTTTTTATTGCAGTGTAGCATACATTTAGAAAAGTGCACACATAAAAAGGGTTTCTGGTTGATGAATTGTCACAAAGCGAATACCCTGGGATCAGAGAACAGAACATTCCCAGACCACAGAAGGCCCCCAGGTGCCCCCACTCCAGTGAGGACCCTCCCCTCAGGGGATTCACTATCCTGACTTGTAACAGTACAAATCAATGTAGTCTGGTTTTGCATTTTATAGAAATGAAATCGTACATTTGTGTCGGTCTTCTTTCACTTAATATTATGTGTGATATTCATCCATGTTGTCGTGTGTGGTATAGATCATTTTCATCACTACTTAGTGTTCCATTGTGTGGCTAGACCACAATTTTGTTTATCTGTTCTACTGGAATGGGCATTTGATTGGTTTTCACTCAGGGGCTATTAGAATAGGGCTGCTAGGAACATTCTAGTAGCTGTTTCCTGGTGCCCAGGTGCACACATTTCTGTGGCATATGTACCTCAGAGTGTAAGGGCTGAGTCACCGTGGATGAATGTGTACAGCTTTAGTACAAACTGCCAGTTTTCCATAGAGATCGTACCAATTTCCACTCCTACCAGCACTATGTGAGAGTTCCAGTTTCTCCAAATCCTCGTCTGGACCATTCTGGTGGGTGTGTAGCCATGTTGCATTATGGTTTTTGCATTTCCCTCATTACTAATTCCAACATTATTTTCCATGTACGCTGTTAAGTTTTTATAGTTATTTCAGAATTTTCTTAAGAAGTCCCCACTGGAAAAAATTGACGTTATTTCTGCTTTTCCACAATTATAAACAATACTCTGATAAACATCTTTGTAGTTAAATACTTTTCGCACTGACCTTCATATGTCTGAGATAAATTCCTAGAAGTGGCATTACTGGCTCAAAAGTGCTGATGATGTTTAAGTCTTGGGACACATGTTGCCCTGCAGAAGGATGGTGTTGATTGCACCCCACCATGGAGGCAAGTTCATTGTCCAGCCGTGTGCAGTGTGGGGCTCAGCTGTAAGGGCCTTCTGGTCTCCAGAACTTTGAACATTGTTCGACAAATGCTGATGGCCAAGGAGTGACACGCCTGCCATTAGTCCCTGCCTGTGCCCCAGACGGTCTCCTATGCTTTGGGAGAACAAGTCCTTTCCTGGCTTTAGTATATGGCAGGATGAATTACCACCCTTTGACTGGTCTTTTTGGCCTCCCGAGGGACCTTTCTTCTGACCTACCTACACTTTCTGTGCCTCTCTGCTACTCAGTGCCATGCAGAAGACAATACAGTGTTTTAGGATGAGGGAGACCCGGATTCAAATCTTCATTCTGCCTTTTATTAGGGAAAAATAATTCAACCTCTCTGGGCCTTCGTCTCCTCTCTCAAGTGGGAAACTCAGATGTTCGGCGGGCAGGAAAAACTAAATGAGGAGAGGTCAGATAAGTTCCTAGCCTAACTTTGCAAAAGATGATGCTCAAATGGCCATAACGTGTATAAAAAGGAAGCTGAACTTCATTACCAATCAGGGGAATGGAAATGAAAACCACAGGGAGATAGGCTACAGTTAAAGACTGAGGAAATAAACGTTGGAGACAATGAAGAACAACCAGAACCCGCATTACTGCTGGTTGGGAGGGTAATTGGTGGAAACCATTTGTGCTTAGAAGTTTTCCCTGAAGCCAAACTTATGTGTAGTCCATGACACGGCAGTTCCACTCCTAGGAAGACACCCAATTGAAATACAGTTGACCTTTGAACAACCTGGCTTTGAGCTCCACAAGTCCACTCCTATGCAGATTCTTTTTCAGTAAATACTGTAAATGTATTTTCTCTTCCTTATAATTGTCTTTTCTACAGCTTACTGTGCTGTAAGAACACAGTGTTGTAATACGTATAACATACACAATACGTGTTAATCGACTGCGTATGTTCTCGGTCAGACTCCCAGTCAACAGTAGGCTATTAGTGGTTCCATTGTTGGGGTGTCAAAAGTTGTACATGGGTTTTCGGCTCTGCAGTGGGTCAGCACCCCTAACCCCTGCGTTGTTCAAGGGTCAACTATATACACCTGTGTAAGAAAAGACATGACAAGAAGGTTCCATGGCGGCTTTACGCATAGCAGCTCAAAACTAGAAATAGTTCAAAACCGTATGCCCATCGGGCACAGAATTATTAGGGTATGTTTACACAATGGAATACTATACAGCAATGCAAAGGACAAATTATGCACTTGGATGAATCTCATAGACATAATGCTGAGCAAGAGCAGCTATCAGATTCCATGTATATGAAGGTCACAACCAGGACAATGAATCACGGGGCCAGAAGACAGAGAGTGGTCATCTTTGAAGGAGTGATCATGAGGGTCGTCTGGGGCTGGAATGTTCTGCATCTTGATCTGGGTGGTGGTGACATTGACATGGGTGTATGCACATGCAAAAATTCAACAAGCTAGCATTTCAAGATTTGTCCACATACTGCTTATAAGTTATACTACAATAAAGAAGAAATTAAAAATACCTGGCCTAATTTCCAATAAATAGGAAATTGAAATGTTCCTCTGCACATGACACATTCCTTCCTGGCATCCATCACAGCTCTTGGTACACAGTAGGAGCTCAATATATGCTCTTTTTTCTCTCCCCCACCCCTTTTGTGGATCTCAGGATCTCTGTCTGTGACGAGGACAAATTTGGCCATAACGAGTTTATCGGTGAGACCAGATTCTCACTCAAGAAACTGAAGCCCAGCCAGAGGAAGAACTTCAATATCTGCCTAGAGCGGGTGATTCCGGTGAGTGCCTTTTCCTGAGGGTTCGATGGGGGAGAAACGTTTGGATGGTGCTGCCTTCTTCTGGACCTGCAGAGTGGGTAACAGATCTGCAGAGTGCCACGCAGTAGAGGGGCTATAGCAGCTGTTGAGATGAGGGTGAAGATTTCAGGTCAGAACAGCCAACCTTTTACCAACCCTGTGTTAACATCACTTCTCTGAGTGGCAGAGTCCACTTCGGCAAGACTGAGAGGGGCAGTGCGGTGTGGCAGTGTGGCCTGCCTGGGCGCAAAACCCAGCTCTGCCATTTCCCTGCTCCCTGGCCTTGGCCAAGGGTCTGAGCTATTTTGAGCCTCTGTTTTTCTTGTCAGTAAATGGGCATTATAACAGTACCTGCCTTGTGGGAGGGTTTCTGAAAGCCATAATCAGAACAGAACCTAGGACATAATAAGCACTCATATTTTTTTTTAATTGGGGAACAGTGTGTTTCTCCAGGGCCCATCAGCTCCAAGTCAAGTCATTGTCCTTCAATCTAGTTGTGGAGGGCGCAGCTCAGCTCCAAGTCCAGCCGCTGTTTTCAATCTTAGTTGCAGGGGACGCAGCCCAACGTCCCATGTGGGAATTGAACCAGCAACCCTGTTGTTAAGAGCTAGACTCTGGGTGGTGAACACACAATGGGATTTATAGATGATGTAATACAGAATCGTACACCTGAAATCTATGTAATTTTACTAACAATTGTCACCCCAATAAATTTAATTAAAAAAAAAAAAAGAGCTAGCGCTCTAACCAACTGAGCCATCTGGCCGCCCCAGCACTCATAAATTCGTAACTGTTGTTATCATAGGAATAATATTGCTTTACCCCCTGTCAGTCAGAGAATCATAAAGCACCACACAGATAAGCAGGAGGCAGGATAGCAGAGTGCTGAAGAGCAGCAGCTCTGGAAGAACCAAAGTCCCTGGGTTTGAATCCTGACTCTGCCGCTTGTCAAATAACATGGCCCAAATTACTCAACCTCTCTGGGCCTTCTTTTCTCATCTGTAAAATAGGGTGATAGAGTACCAATCTCATAGGGTCTCTTAAGGGTTCATGTGAGAGTACTTATAAAGCATTAGAACTGTGATTCTTAGATGTAATACTTTTCTTCTGAGAAAGAACAAGAACCAACCTGAGGTTCTCCAGTTGGGTTACACCTTAGAATCAATTAGAGTTTTTAAAACCAGAGCTTTACAAATTAAGATTTGTGGAGCTCTCCCTGGAGATTCTGACTTAGTGACGTCAGAGGTGTGATCAAACAGCACGGTGAATGTTTAAATTCTGAAATAATTTATTACAGTAAAAGACACATTGCATTAATACCCCTCAAAATATTCCCCCTCACTTCAAACACACTTGTCCCATCGTTCTTGCCACTTTCTGAAGCAGTTCTGGAAGTCCTCTTTCATGAGTGTCTTTAGTTGTGCTGTCGGGGCTGCCTCGATGTCCTGAATCGATTCAAAACGTTTACCTTTCATGGTCATTTTAACGTTGGGGAAGAGCCAGAAGTTGCACAGTGCCAGGTCTGGTGAATAAGGTGGATGAGAACACACCATCATGTTTTTATTTGACAGGAATTGCCGTACCAGAAGTGATGTGTGACACAGAGCCATTCCATTGTGATCACAAAATACAGTGAATGCTGCTGCCAAGTGCCATCCAGTGGAAAAGCAGGGATCTTCAATATGGGATGCAGCACATGGAACCTTAGTAACAGTGTGTGACAAGTTTCAGCTTGTTCGGTGCAGTCAGTCAGGTGTGAGCTACTGTTGAGAGAAAGTGTGTTTTAAAATGTGCTGTAAATCATCCTTTGTCATGACAGCGCTCCGTGTCACATATCGGTTCTGGTACGGCAATTTCTGTCAAATAAAAACATGACAGTGTGTCCTCATCCACCTTATTCACTGGATCTGGCACCATGTGACTGCTGGCTTTTCACCAAAGTCAAAATGATTCAGGACATCGAGGCAGCCATGAGAATGCAACTAAAGACACTAACGAAAGAGGACTTCCAGAACTGCTTCAGAAAGTGGCAAGAACGATGAAACAAGTGTGTTTGAAACGAGGGGGAGTATTTTGAGGGGGATTAATGGCAATGTGTCTTTTACTGTAATACATTTTTTTATTTAAAAATTCACCTTATTGTTTGATCACACCTCATAGGGTGGGACCCAGCAACATGTATTGTTAGAGATAATCCAACTTGCCCTTTTTGTTTTTTTACATGGGCCACTTGGGCCCAGAGCAGGGAGCTCGTTGCCAAGGTGACACCACGAGTCAGCGGCCGTGCTCTCAGGTGCCGGGCAGAGCCCAGCTCTCCTGTAACCACCAGCACGCCTGCTGCCCCTGGGCAGAGAGCCAGCTCCCCACGGGGAAGCCATGGTGGGCAGGAGGGGGAATCCTGCAGCATCCTCCCACCAGATGGCCGGCCCGAGGATGGCATACCCATGTGCCATGCCGTATTTGTATAGCACAGGGGAAGGAATAAGACACAGGAAGGAAAATTGCGAAGAAGAATTGACACCAATGCCAGGCTCCAAATAAATCATTGAAGACAACCCTAGTTGTGGAGCATTGCCTCTCGGTCTTTTCCTGTTCACAGCGGGTTCTTTAGTCTTCCTCTTCTTTCCCTCACTCAGTGAGTCCGGTGGTCAGGACAGTGGCCAGGCCTCCACCTGAGTCATCAGCTCTGAGGCCCACCCATGTTCCTGTGATGGATGCAGCCAGCCCCAGAGGCACGGAGGTGGCAGGACAGGCAGAGGCCTGCAGGGGGCCACAGGACTCTACTAATCGTCGTCCTTTGCTCTTCACCTTGAGCCCTCTCAACACCAACTGCCTCACCAAGGACAGGGCCTGCATAAGCACTGTTTCCACCCCTCTTGACCTCAATTTTCCACATGTCTAAAATGGGGAGGTTGTATTAGGTTGGTGCAAAAGTAATTGCGGTTTTTGCAATTATTTTTAACCTTTTAAACTGCAATTACTTTTGCACCAACCTAATATTTAACCAGCAGTTTTTATACTGTGTTCCCCAGAGCCTTACACTCCCACAAAAGGACCTTAGGAGTCACTGGGGGAAGACGTACCTGGTGGTCAGACCCCAAGACCCCTGTGCCACCTCCAGCCACAGAAAATCAAATCCTATTATTTTATGTATGGGGTGCTCTGCCACTTATTGTTTGTGTGATGTTGGGCAAGTGGCTTAACCACTCTGACCCTCAGTGTCTTCATCTGTAAAATGGGGATAGTAGTACAACCTGTGTGGTAGGCTGTGTGCATTAACGTAGTCTGTCAGATGGTTAGCACTATATAAATTTTAGGTGAAAGGGGAAAGCTAGAGGGCCACAGAAGCTTGGAGAACCTGCCCTGTGGCTCTGGATGCTGATGGAGGGGTGAGGGGCTTCTGGTCCTTCCTGGAGGGAGATGAGCCCCACAAATAATACTCTCTTTCCTTTCTGTTCCTTCTAAGATGAAGCGTGCTGGGACCACTGGGTCCGCCCGAGGCATGGCCCTTTATGAGGAGGAGGTGAGCATGGAGTGGGTCTTGAAGCCACCAGTCAGGGCCTGGCATCTGCCTTTTCTCTCCCTCCCTGTCCCCATCCCTACGCTTTCTCCCAGAACCACCTGCCTGTTGGTTCCAGGAGAGCCAGCCTTGCCCAAGGCGTTAGGACATGAGAGCAGGGGGATGCCCGTCACACCTGGAGCCCGAGGTGGCCGGAGCCCCAGCCTCTCGCACCCAGAACACCCTTGACTTCCTCGGCCTGGTTGGCAGAAGCTCTGCTGGCGATTCTGCAGGACTAGAACAATGCCACCTTCCCTCCGTGGGGACATATGGGGGCTCTTTGAGCTGTGTGTCTAGCCGAGGCTGGGGGTTGGGCTACACGTCCATGCCCTCAGCCCAGGTCTCTGTACGACCCCAGGGACTACGCTCGTGAGAAGGCTGGTTGGACCAGGGAAGCCTGAGCTCAGAGTTCGGGACTGGGCTGGGACCAGGGTCAAGCTCAGCCTATGATCAGAGTCAGGGCTCAGTCCATGTCTAAGAGTAAAACCACTGGCCCCCAGGTGCCTTGGACTGGTCCCCTTGGCTATTACCATTTGCCCCTCCCTGGAGGCCAGTGGAGGGGGGGTTCTGCTGTCCGTGGTGCTGATTGCATAGGCACTGGCTGAGCTCCCCTTGCTTTCCATAGGCTCTTTCTTAAGCCATCCACACTGCCTGCCCCACCTCCCTTCCTAGGCTCACATGCCCTCTCCTCCTACTGCAGCAGGTGGAACGTATTGGTGACATAGAGGAACGAGGCAAGATCCTGGTGTCCCTCATGTACAGCACACAGCAGGGAGGCCTCATCGTGGGCATCGTACGCTGCGTGCACCTGGCCGCCATGGATGCCAATGGCTACTCGGATCCCTTCGTCAAGCTGTGAGTCAATGCCTTGAGACCGTGAATGGGCCCTAAGGATCCCATCTCCTTGAGAAAGGGGAACCAGAGAGCTTCCCTGAGATCGTTATACATTGAGGTCCAGAGAGGGAAACGAACCTGCCCAAGGTCACGCAGTGAGACAGATGACCAGAACTGGCTAGCATGTGAGGCTGGAGTCTCAGTCAATTAGACTGGCATGTCACTTGCCCATATGAGAAGTTTTGTGGCTCTGTCCCTCCTGTCAGAGAGGGGTGGCTGGCAAGGCCATAGTAACTCCATTTGTAGCCCCCCAGAATCAGCATCTACCATCTAGTGTGTGCTGAGGATTAAGTCCAGCTAAGGTGCTTAGGGCAATGCCCGGCATCAAGTAGAGACTCTCATGCACATTGGTCATCATTCATGTGGATTCACTTTCTGATTTGTTCATCAGTTACTTGTTCATCAAATTCTCCTAACACTGGAAGGAGCCTTTGGGGTCATCAAGAGGCTGTTTCTTATTCCTTAAACTTCATTCATAACAGCCTCTCATGTCTCCTCTCAGCTGGCTGAAACCAGACATGGGAAAGAAGGCCAAACACAAGACTCAAATTAAGAAGAAAACCTTGAATCCCGAATTTAATGAGGTAAGGATGCCCCATTTTGAGCATGCTTTGAGATGTTTCCTGTCTATGAGAGAGAAACAAAGTCCCTACCGGAATGTTGTTGAAAAAACTCTCTTTCATAGATCAGCTTGAGTTATCTATAGGAGAGGTAGTGAATTCCTTGTCACTAGAGGGAATCAAGCCTAACACAAAAATCTATAGATTAGAAATGTCATAGGGCAGAAGCTGAGTTTGAAGAGAGATTGAATTAAATTACCTCCAATCTTCACCAATTCTAATAGTCTATAATACTGAAATTTGAGGAAATAAATAGGGACAGCGATGCCCATTACCATTTACCCAGTTGGTGCTGTCTTCTCTCTGTACCTCACTCCCACATCCGTCCAATGCATCAAGTCTTGCTAAAGCCGCTGTCTAGATACCCACTGAAAGTACTCCTTCCTCTGTGTTCTCACTGTTACTCCTTTGGTTCAGACCCCGGCATTTCACGCCTGGACTATTGCAGTAGACTCTTGACTCACCCACTGTTCACTATGTCAAAATTTTACAAACTCAAAGAAACACTTCTTGAAATTTATCCTAAATAAACCATCATGGATGTACACAAAGGTTTAGCTGCAAGGGTGCCTTTTATCATATCACTAATGGTCGTGAAAAATTGCAAACAACCTAAACACTCAACTGTAGGGCATTAAGTTATGGTAGAGCCACACAGCCATTAAATGAAGCCATTAAAATGGTGATGCAGAAAAATATTCTCCAGCGCGCTAAGTTGGTTTTTACCAGGGGTTACAAAATGGAAAAAGAAAGCCACAGTATGATATATTCCTATTACATTTCACATAGTATGATACTCAAATATTTTATTGTAATGTTTGAATTAATATTCGTACTAGTTTTTAAAAACACATCTGTGTGGTTACACCTGGGGCATGTTGACAGTGGTTATTCTTGGGTAGTTAGATTACCCAAGTTTTGGGTTTGTTTGTTTGTTAGCTTCCTTGTTTAACAATGGATGGATTTTAAAATTAGGCAGAAAAGTTATTTTTAAAATCAGAGGGTCTGGAAACATAAGCACTTCTCCCTCGTGTCAGTCTCAGTCCCCTCATCTGCTTTTAATCTCTAAATGATGGAAACAGGGAAAAACGTACTTTAGAAGCTGCCAGAATGGAAGGACTGAGTTCAGGCTATCTGCCTTCCAGGAAACGTGACCAGGACCGGCTCTCTTAGAAAAACCAGGGAGGCGGGTTAGATGAGGGTAAACGGGATCAAATACATGGTGATGGAAGGAGAACTGACTCTGGGTGGTGAGCACACAATGTGATATATGGATGATGTATTACAGAATTGTATACCTGAAACCTAAGTCATTTTACTAACCATTGTCACCCCAATAAACTTCCATTAAAAAAAAAAGGAAAAAAAGAAAAACCCCACTCGCCTTTCCAATTGCAAACAGAGAGTCATTGAAAAGAGAAGGTCAGGGCTTGAGGGACTTTGTTACACAGAATATTTGTTGAAAGGGATTTGTTGGACCTGGGGAAGAGGCTCAGAGTGGGAAGCCCCCTTGCTCCCAGAATGCCCAGTTCCAGGGCCTCCCTTTGACTCATGAATCCCTGGGATTTAGCCTCTTAGCTCTATTGCCAAAGGCTCTGGGCCCCTCCCGCTCATGTGTCCTGCTCTCTCGCATCCAGGAGTTCTTCTATGACATCAAACATAGTGACTTGGCGAAGAAGTCACTGGACATCTCCGTCTGGGACTATGACATTGGCAAGTCCAACGATTACATCGGTGAGTGCTCCCAGCTCCCAGAGAAAACCCATCCTCTGTCCTCCCAGGAGAGGAGACCCTTCCCCAGGGCTGCAGGACGGTGAGTGCCCCTCGTTTCTCTTGGCAACCACATCGTCCAAATGTGAAGTCGGGACCCACGGTCCTGATTTGGATCCAATTAGGGGATGCCTTTAGATGAACGGGCTTTAAAAGCTGGGAAGAATGGGTCGTGACTGGTTATCTGCTGAACAGATCACCTCCAGGGGAATGTTTAAATCACAGGAGAGGGGGTCCGTGGCTCTGCAGAAAATAGGGTGCAAAGGAAGTCTCCTAAACCTATTTGCAAGTCCAGGGTGAAGGTTCTAATTTTCCTAGTTCCCCCCACCTCCCAAATAAGGAGGGAGAACAGTCATTAAAGACAGAACAGGAAGGGAACTCCAGGCAAGGGACACTGCTTGAGCAAAGGTGTGGAGGCAGGACTGAGCAGCGTGAGGAAACTCGCTCTTTGGAAAGAGGTGATGCACTCCCAACAGTTGTGGGAGATACGTTTCCGGGAGTGAGTGGTGATTTATAAAAGGTCTCCAAAAGTAGACAGTGAAGTTATGACTTGGTGCTATAGTAGGGAGCCACCAAAGGTTCTTGAGTAGAAAAGCCCAGTAGTAATAATATCCTAACCATCTTCCATAGAGAACGGATCCCAGGAGAGGGTAAGGGGGGGGGGAGTCACTGCTTGGTGGCAGTTTTTCCCCCACCTAGGCATTTGGGTCCAGAAGGAGAGCCCCACGCGTCCCTCCATGCTGACCGGTGTCCCTATCTTCCCTTGTCATCCAGGAGGCTGCCAGCTGGGGATCTCGGCCAAGGGAGAGCGCTTGAAACACTGGTATGAGTGTCTGAAAAACAAGGACAAGAAGATCGAGCGCTGGCACCAGCTACAGAACGAGAACCACGTGTCCAGCGATTAGGATGGTGCCAAGTCCCCACCCGCTGCCCTGGTCACCGCACCCCCTCCCCAGCCTGCCCCGGTGCACTCTGGTGTTTCTTCTCTGCACCTCCCCACCCCACCCCCTGCCACCCTCCCAGAGCCTGCCCTGGAGGTCTCCCCCTCACTGTGGGCACTGCCGCCAAAGACCTTCTCCTCCTTCCGTGATGCTGGGACGCGGGCCCTGAGCACAGCCCGTGTCTGGTCCCTCCAGGATGGGGCAGTAAGGACAGGGGTGGGGAGACTTTTACAAGGAGGGTGTTCGTTTAGCCACCTTCCAGTTGGGGTCATTACAAACGTTCTGCAGCATGTAGGACTGTTTTTCAGACCCTCCTGGCCTTGAACAGGTGCACACATACACAACTAGCATTTACGGTGTCGTGTCTGCTGTCTGCGTGTCGCCTTAGGGGTCAACACACCTGACAAGGCTGTGAGGACCTTGTCTTGAGGCAGAAACAGAGCTCCCAGTTTCCCACCACCTTTCCACATATGTACCCCAATTGCCAGGAAAACGCCACCATGTTCAAAATCCCTGGTGACTAGGGACAGAGTCTCCCAGCTCCCAAATGCTTCAAGAAATGGACACGTGGAATACACAAAGGGACTCAGTAACCCCTCTTCAGGATGTCACCTGTTTGCTTACTAGCAAAAACAACAACACCCGTTCTCTACCATCCCCCACCACCCCTGCTTCTCTCTCCTCCTTTTTCCCTTTCCTGTCCCTGACACCACACCACACTCCCCTTTTCACCCTCTCACCTCTTTTCTCTGCCCCCATCTCTCTCCCCTTCTCCTCGTTCCCTCTCTAAGGGGGTCACATAGCAAAAGCAAAAAATCTCCTAACACAGCCTTCCGCCCTCAACGCCTCTCACCAGCCTGACCAGCAAACGTTGAGAAACTGGCAAAACTCTGAAATTCCATTTAGGCCGGCGCTTGTTCAAACCACCCCCTTCTCCTGTTGGCAGAGCCAGGTGGCCTGGGGGCTCAGGTGGGCTGCCGGTGTGTCCCCGGGCGCAGGGCACATGGCGGCAGCCCGCAGGCTGTGTAGATGCCCCACTGAGGGGCCTTTTCACCCTGGCCTCCCCAAGTGGGCGCAGAGGGTATTCAGAAACCAGAGCTCTGGGTCCGAGGGGGGCCTGCCAAAGCCTCGGCATTTAGGTTTCATGTCCTCTGCTCTTAGTTAAATGAAGCTCGGACCCATCCCAGACCCTGATTCTCTGCTCCTTTACTCTCGCCCCGTTTCTCCCTCAGAACCCCCTCAATCTCTCTGTCTCAATCTCTCTCTCATCTCTTGCAACCCCTTCTCCAAGTGTATCAGACGAATAAAATGCCATCATCAGGGATCTAAAACTTTAGAGACTGAGAGGCCCTGATGTCAACTGTTCCATCATGAATCAGTCTTTTTCCTTAAAAAAAAAAAAAAAAAAATTAAGGAGCAAAAAGCAATGAGGACAAACGTAAATTTGAGGTTGGGTTGGATCATTCTTCAGTGCTGTGTTGAGAAAGGCTTGGTTTTTCCCAACTTCTGTACAACCCTCCCCTGCCTCCCCCGTCCCCCCCCCCCATTATCTATAGACGTCATCAGATGGACAGTCAAAGTCTCACTTTCTCCAAACACACACCTTTTAACCTTCTCTTGCAGTGTGCTCCACCCCCAGCTCTCTGCACAGTTCATTGAAAGTCACTGATTTCTGGCCTTGAATAACCATTTTCTAAACATCAAGATCCCCAAGACGGCCCGCAGCTCCTGAGCGGCCATCTTGCCTCCCGACCCCTCGCTCCCCGTCAGTCCCCCGGGCACCCACTCTCAGCCCACCTCCTTTCCAGGGTTTGCCCTTAGGAGAAAGCATGCTGGCTGCGTCGCCCACGCCTGACGCTGGTATTAGCGCTGGAATCAGCACGCGGCAAGCTGGCAATGCCGGCAGCCTGGGCACTCGCTGTCTCCGCTCTCCTACAAACGTAACTGCCTCCCTGCCTAGAATACACACCCTCCGGTGCATGCAGAACCGTCCAACCGCCTTTCTTTGTGATGATGTAGCAAAAAATAAAGTAGCAATAGCCAGGAAAGCTGGTGGCCTGCACTCTTCCTTTCTGGTTTCTGGAAGTTCTTTCTCTCCACCAGGATCCATGAGGCTCCTTGGACGGTCAGTATTTAATGAGCTTCTACTATGTTCCAGCCCCAGGGGAAATGGAGGTGAACAGGAAGGTGTGGTCTCTCTGCCCACGTGGAGTTTGCTTTCTGGTGGATTTCATCTTGGGCAGGTAGGCTGAAGGCAACTTGGCTGAGCCCACACCCTCTTAGAAGAGTGCTTTTTGCTGGTGCCCACCCAACAGGCAGACCACATCCTCATCTACTGTCTCCTACCCCAACCTTGCGGAAAAGTCCCAAATGGTTATAGAATCAGACAATGTCAAGGCTGAAAGAGATGGTAGAGTTGATCCAGGGCCTAGTTCAATCGACACATTTATTTGACTGATTGAGAAGAATTTATTTGACTGATTGACCAAAGCTCAGAGAAGGGAATGGCACATCCAACGTCTCATGGCAGCAGTACTGGAAAGGGAGCTAGATTGTTGGACTCCCTGTGCAGTGCTCTTAACACACTGATTAACACGGGTGTGGATCTTCGAACACCTCCTTTGTATTCTAGCATCTTCCACCCTGCGATGAGGCTTCACAGATGGCCCCTCACTCGAGATTCTCAAGGGGAGCTGAGTAGGTAGCTAATGTCCCAGATGGAGTCTTAATCTCACTGTAATCGATCCCAAAAGTACTTAGACAATTTATTAGGAATGATGGTTACTTCCCAGAAAGAGCTGTCAGTTCCATCCAACAGAAACTTCTCTTCTAGGCCAAGTTAGGGACCATTTCCTTTTCTTACCCCAAAAGGGCAGGTCTCAATGTTGGGGCATGAGTCATTGTATTAGAATCACCTGGGGAGATTTTTTCTTTTTCAAACCACCTATGGTCTCCCCACCACTTCCCCACTCCCATCAGATCTGCTATGTCCTGGGGACAAGGTATATATTTGAAAATTTCCTGGTTGACGTCTGTGCTTCTGCCTCCAGCATGACTTTGCAAACCACTGCCTTAAAGCCCTATTTTTGCTACAACTCAGCCAGATGCCACCAGGTGGAAAGAGGTGCCGATTAGGGCCATACAGGCTTCCCAGGAATGGCAGGAGACACTTGTTGCCACTCTCTTTCCTTGCGCTCATGGCAGACATCACTAATCAATATGGTAGCTTTCCCACAGGCCCACTGAATGCTGTTCAACACAGCATTCTAGGCAGCCACCACCAGTCATTCATGGGCAGGTGAAGAGAACCCTAATTTCCATCTCTAAAATGGTTGATCTCCTTCCGCAAGCATGGGGACATGCCGAAGAAGCGGAGATGAATATACACTGAGGAAAGTTTTCAGAATTATCGGGACACCTGACTTGGCTAATTACTACCCCCCACCCTACCCCCAGCCTCCCCTGAGATACAAGAGGCAATAGGGTGTGGTCGAAAACACCAGACCAAAACAGCACACCAGCTTTTTAACCCATTTGTGTCCAGCAGTCAGATCCTGACTCACTTTCTAGCTCTGGAAACTAACCTCGCTGAGTCTCAGTTTCCTCACCTGGAAAATGGAGACCAAGGTACCAAGGTGTAGTCTCCTATCAGGACGGACAAAGGTGAGGCCCAGGGAAGCGGGGGAGATCAAGGGGCTGGTGGTTCTCGGTGAAAGCAGTATAAGCTGGGACCACCGCCAAGTGGATTAATCAGTGCTCTGGGACCCACTGGGCTGGCCTCTCCTCAGCTCAATCAGATATGCCAGGGGCGTTGGCCTAATAAAGGTAAACAGTACATCCCAACACCATGGAAACACACACTGCCATGCATGTGCCTAAGAGGTGTATTTTGCTTGCTCTGGGCTCGGGCCCAATGTTGCTGTAGGATCTTGAGCAAGTCACTTGCCCCTGTGGTGCTTCATGGCAGGACGTCAGAGTACCATGATCCTCTAACGTGATTGCCAGGGCCCACAAATGTGCCTTAATTTCCCAGTTGTCTAAGAAAAACCTAGACCCCCTGACTGGAATCCTGCACGTCTGTCTTGTACAAAACACACAAGGATGAGCCATCTCAAAGTTTCCTGTTCCTGTTTCTTTAAAGAGAACAAGAACTTAAAGCCACCTGCAAACACATGAAAGCATAATTCTGGAGTTTTCTAATTATTTCCTCAGCCTTTTACAGTTACCTAATAATTCTTACCTGATTCTAGGCAATGTCTTCTGAAACTTGATGGCTTCCAAAATCAATGTTGGTTTTCTAAGGACAGATCTCTCTCTCTTTTTTTTTCTTAAGGTTTTATTGGGGAAGGGGAACAGGACTCCACTGGGGAACAGTGTGTACTTCCAGGACTTTTCTTTTTTACAAGTCAAGTTGTTGTCTTTTCAGTCTTAGTTATGGAGGGCGCAACTCAGCTCCAGACAAATTTGCTATTACTAGTTGCAGGGGGTGCAGCCCACCATTCTTTGCAGGAGTCGAACCAGCAACCTTGTGGTTTGAGAGCCCACTGGCCCATGTGGGAATCAAACCGGCAGCCTTCGGAGTTAGGAGCACAGAGCTCCAACCGCCTGAGCCACCGGGCCGGCCCCAGGACAGATCTCTTTTGTACTTATGTTGGCTCTATTTATATATACCCGGGGTGCCAAAACAATGTATACACATGACTTGTATTCATCTTTTGTTATTGGTATGTATTGAGTATTACAATTTTAATACAGTTTTTTCCTTTCTTAAAATGTATATACATGGTGTTGGCACCCTCTGTATTTAGTCAAAAATATACATTTCATTAGCAAGTACAATTGCCATAAAGGCATTTGGGAGCAAACAGAATCTTTTATATACATACGATCCAACTGGTGGGCAAAGTGAATGTTCCATAGACAGGTGGTCACTCCATGGTTACATTTTGCCTTGATCATAAGTCACCATGTTATACAGGAGTGAGGAGGGCCAATGGCTGAGCTGGTTAAGAAAAATAGCTACTTGGCATCTGTATGCTACTCCGTCCAACAGGAACAGAACACACAGTCTTCTCAACCTCACATGAGACATTCACCAAGACTGACCACATTGTGGGCCATAAAACACACCTTAACGCATTCCAAAGGACACATGTCATCAAAGTGTGCTCTCTACCACAATAGAACTGAATAAGAACTCAATAATATAAAGAAAGCTCTCGGGGGCCTGCCCGGTGGCTCAGGCGGTTAGAGCTCCGTGCTCCTAATGCCGAAGAGGGCTGCTTCGATTCCCACATGGGCCAGTGGGCTCTCAACCACAAGGTTGCCAGTTCGATTCCTCAACTCCCGCAAGGGATGGTGGGCTGCACCTCTCGCAACTAACAGCGGCAACTGGACCTGGACCTGGAGCTGAGCTGCGCCCTCCACAAACTAAGAAAAAGTCCTTTCCCAATAATAATTTTTAAAAAAATCTTTAAAAAAAAGAGAAAGTTTTCTGGGAAATTCCCAAATATTAGGAGATTAAATAACACACTTCTAACTAACACATGGGTCGAGGAATTTAAAAATATTTTGCACTAACTGACAATGGAAAAACAACCAGTTAAAATTGCAGGATGCAGCAGGATACAATGAAAGCAGTACTTAGAGAGAAACTTTTGGCATGGAATGCACATATTAGAAAAGAAGACAGATCTAAACCGAGGCGCATGGAGAAGTGGAGCAAAGGGGTTTTTAGAGCAGTGAAACCATCTGTATGATTCTGTGATGGTGGATACATGACATTATGCTTTGGGCAAACACACAGAATGAACCACACAGAGTGAAGCTAATGGACACCATGGACTTTAGTTAATAGTGTATCAATATCAATCCATCATGTGTCACATACGCCAACGTTAATTGGGGAAATTATGGTGGAAGGAGAAGAGACACATGGGAACTCTGTACTTGCTGTTCAATTTTTCTGTCAACCTCAAACTGCTATAAGAAATAAAGTCTATGATTCAAAAGGAAAAAAATATAGTGTGGAGCCATTGAAAAAAAAAAAAGAAAAGAGAACCATGAATGTTTGTGTGTAGGTATGTGTGTTAACCTAGAAAAACATCTGAAAAGGTCTATACCACAATGTTCATAGCAGTAGTCTTTGAGGTTTAGGGTTACGGATGGGTCTCTATGCTTCTTGATTTTTCTGACTTTTTTTTTTTTTTTTTTTTTTGTCTTTTTGCGATATGCGTGTACTGCGGGAAAGATCGCAGGAGACTATAAAACAATTTTGTCAGCACCAACACCAACCAAAAAAATACAAGTAGAAGGAAACCCAAAATCAGTTTTGAATTATGATTTCTATTGGGGGCGGTACTAATGGGACTTACAAAGCAACATATACAGAGGACAGTCTGAAGAAAGGCCTGATGTTAAAGACAGAGAGTAAGTTTCGGAAAGTAGAACAGGCTGGGAGAGCAGAGAGTAGATGCTGCTCCGAGATTTCAGGAGCGCTTGATTTGCTAAGAAGCAAAGAGCTGAGGACATAGCTCCTCCCTTCCCAGGAAACGAAACCAACTCCACTCGGGCAGCAGGAGAGAGAGAGGCTAACGGTTTCCTGGAGCCAGCTGTGCAGCCGGCTGCTGGCTCTCTCCTATCTCTGCCCCAGTGTCACCATGGAGCTCTGCAATACCCCGGCCAGGAACTTGGACAAATTCATCCACGACCACCTGCTACCAGACAAGCGTTTCCGCTCGCAGGTCAAACAAGCCATCGACTCTATCTGCAGTTTCCTGAAGAAGAAGTGTTTTCAACATGCCTCCCACTCCGTCCGGGTGTCCAAAGTCGTGAAGGTGAGCCCGCCTACCAGGCTGGGGAGCGGGTGACTGAATGGGCAAGGGTTCACACAGAGAACAAGAGAGCAAACGGTTGAGACCTTTGGGACTGGTGGCTTCTGATTTATCCATACCAAAATTATGACCACAGCTCGTGAAAATAGACTCCGGGGTGGGATTCTACGCCTGCAATTTTTTAACAAATGCCCAGGCGAAGTTCATGAACCACCGTCCCAGGCCACATCCATTTCAGAGATAGGGAAACTAAGGTCCAGCTCTGATCAACAATGTGCTCATTAATGGCCAGGCTGGGGACTTAACGTTTCTACAGTGTCACGAGCTGATTAAGAGTATTAGTTTTGACAGAAGGGTGGTTACCAGAGGGGAGTGGGGGTTGGGGGTAGGATGAAAAAGATAAAGGGAGTCAGATACAAGGTGATACAAGGAGGTCACCTTTGGGTGGTGAGCACACAGTAGAGTATACAGATGTATACTCTATTATAAAGTTGTGCACCTGAAATTTATGTAATGTTATTAACCCATGTAACCCCCCATACATTTAATAATTTTTTTTAAAGAGTCTGAGTTTTGAAAGCAGATAGCAGCTACTGGTTGTGAAACCTTGAGCAAGCGACTTAACCTCTCTTCACCGCAGTTTCCTTATTCATAATTCCCAACACCTTATAGAGCTATGCTGATTAAGTAAACCACCCAGCCTGGGCCAATCTATAGCACATAATAAGATAGTAAAGGCCAGGGAGTGAAGAACACAGACTCTAGAACAAGGCAGCCAGCGTTTGAATTGCACCCCTGCCCCCTACAAGCGATGCGGTTGGGCTGATGTATAATCTCTCTGAGCATCTGTTTAGCCATCAGTGCGGATGAACGGTCATAGCACCTAAATTACAGAGCCTTTGGGAGCTTTATAGGAGTTAAGACTGTGAATGCGCTCAGAACCGCTGGGGGGCTCAAGGATGTTAGTGATCGCTCCCATCGCTTTATTTAGGGAGGCTCGTCTCAATAAACGTGAGTTCTCATTCTCCTGGTCTATTTTAGGGCGGCTCCTCAGGCAAAGGCACGACCCTCAGAGGCCGCTCTGATGCTGACCTCGTCGTCTTCCTCAGCCCCCTCAGAAGTTTTCAGGAGCAGTTTGATCGCAGAGGAGAGTTCATCCAGGAAATCAGGAAACAGCTGGAAGCCTGTCAAAGAGAGGAAACATTTGCCGTAGAGTTTGAGGTCCAGAATCATAGATGGACGAACCCCCGTGCACTCGGCTTTGTGCTCAAGTCCCCTACGATCCGCGATGGGGTGGAATTTGATGTACTGCCCGCCTTTGATGTCCTGGGTAAGCACCCCCAGGCACGTGGGGTTTCAGCCTCTGTCCTATGTCAGCGCTTCTTTTCTCTCTCTTTTCATATCTCTGAGAAGGAATCTCCCACTGCTCAAGTCCTCCCCAAACAGGGCATCCCTTCCAAGTGGGGAGGAGATCTTAGACTCTCTCCTGGAACAAGAGTCTGAGCAGAGCAACCACAGGAGTGACATTAAACAACAAACTGGCACAATTTGGGAGCAAGACATTTCTGAGGAAGCTTGCCAGGCTTACTAACCAGGTCTACTTGTGGCAAAGTGTTTTATCTTTCTCAAAATGAGACAGCCTAGATCTGGCATGAAGTCAATAGGTTAATTTCATCTTTTACTCAAAGCATGAGAAAAACCTCATCAAACTTACACCGAGGGTTGGGATTCATGGGTAGTGTGGACGGGAAGCATAACCTCTTAGAGGCTCACCTCCCACATTAGCGAAACTGGTCAAACCACACTAGCCGCATCACATTATTATTTTAAGTATTAAACGATCATCTACCTTCAATTCTTACACAAGGTCTGGCACATAGTAGGTGTTCAAAACTGTGAGGGCCCCAGCTGTGCACCAAGGCACCCCAGTGAACTAACTGTCAGGGGTGAGTTGGGATAGTTTAGATTTTAAATTGCTGAAGGAAACAGCGACATCTGTCTGATACCATGCAAACTGCTATTATTAAGTTGTACGGACTGAGCTACTTAATTAACAGAACTGTTAGGGATTTCTTTTGGCCTAGGGGACCCGTGAGAAAAACATTAAAACTCTGGAGGCACCGAGAAATGAAAAAGTTTGGGAATATCTCCTGGTCGCCATGTCCTGTGTTGGGTGCGAGGGAACAATGGATCCCAAAATAATAAGGGAGAGAAGGGGAGAAAGGGCACAACACGCAGAGGGAACAGCACAGGCAGGGCCCTAGAGGTTGGAAAAGATCGCTGTGTAGTGGGGGAACTACCGGATGCTGAGGGTGAATGGAGGGGGGAGGGCAAGGGGCAAATGACTGAGAAGTGAGCCAGGACCGCTGCAGAAGCCTGTAAGCTGGGAGATGCATTTCTCCTGAACACAATGCAGAGCCTTGGAAAGGCGACAAGCGAGCAAGTAACATACTCAGATGTGTGTTTTAGGATGGCCCTGACTGTAGTGTGGGAAATAGATGAGGACAGAAACACCCAACAACAGCCATAACAACAGATTATCCATTGAGCACCTACGGTGTGCTGGGCCCTAGTCTATGGCTGTGAATGAGCCAGACAAGGAACCTCTCTCCCGGAGCATGACAATAAACATATAAACAACATGAATACAGTGATACTTGCTGTGACAAAAATTAAACAAGGTGATGAGGGTTAGATGTTTTTTTCAGACAGGGTGATGAGGGGGTGACATCCGAGCCTAGGCCCATGGGATGAGAAGGAGTCAACCATGGGAAGATCCGGGCGTTCCAGGAAAAGGAAGCAGCAAGTGCAAAGGCCCTGCGACAGGAATGAGCTTGGCAAATTTGATGAAGACAGAAAAGGGCAGGGGAGTAAGTGCAAGTGGAACAAGTTGGGAGGTGAGAAGGGAGAGGTGGCAGGAGACAGATGACACCAAACCTCAGAGGCCACCATGGGGACTTCGATTTTATCCTAGAAGTCAGGGGAAACAAGAAGTGACATGATCAGATTTTAAAGGGCCGCTCTGGGTGCTAGGTTGAGAACGGGCTCTACAGGAACCAGCAAGAAGACTCCGCCATAGTCCAGGTGAGAGATGACGGTGGCATGGACAGCGTGATGGCAGTGGAGATGGGGAAGGAGGGACTGGGGGTGGCCCTTGGGCCCCCTGGCTCTAAGCCTGCTGCCCTTCCCACTGCCCCCAGTGAGCCTGTCTCCCCAGAGCAACTAAAAGAACCTCAGAGAACAGCTGACACCTTAGAATGATGGATTCCTCCCTAGCAGATCAGGTGACGGACAACTCCATACCTAACTCCCAAATCTACGTCGATCTCATCCAAGCGTGCGAACATCTGAAGAAAGAGGGGGAGTTCTCCACCTGCTTCACGGAGCTGCAGCGAGCCTTCCTGAGGCAGCGTCCAACCAAACTCAAGAGCCTCATCCGCCTAGTCAAGCACTGGTACCAAACGGTATGGCTGTCGGTCCAGGGTCCAGACCGCAGGCCAGAGCAGCGGAGGGGGGGAGGGGAGGAGGAGGAGGCAGCAGGAGAGAAGGAAAGAAAAGGGAGGGTAGACGACAAGGTGGAGGGAGATGAGGCAGAAGGAGGGATAGAGGAAGGAGGAGGAGAGTGTACAGGAACAAGGAGGGAGAAGTTGAGAGGAAGAAAAAGGGGAGAGGTAGAAGGGGGGAGGGGAGGAAGGAGGGGGGAGGGGCAGGTGCCCGTGGGCCCAGGGTATCTGGGTCCCCTGGTCTTCCCTGTCTCAGGAAATGGCAACTCCATCCTTCCAGGTACTCTGGCCAGAACCATGGGTCTTTCTTGATTGTTTCACACACACACACACACACACACACACACACACACACACACACACACACCTTCTGTTCACTTCTTTGCTGCCTTATCTCTGTGCTTCCTGTTTTCTCATTTGCAAAGAGTAACATGGCATAGCAACAGAAAAGCACGTAACACAGTGCCTAGCATACAGTTGGTCCTAATAAATGTGACTTCGCTGAGCCACCACAAAAGCCCACATCAGAAAAGCAAATGTGTATCACGTGCTTAGCCTGTGCCAGGCTCATTACTTTTAATCTTTCATGGATGAGATATGCGTTTCTGTTTACTTTTCAATGTCCTATATTTTCTTTAATCTTCATGGTGATTCTGTGAGCCGGATAAGGGTAAATATTGCTATTAAACCCATTTTACAGGAAGAGAAACTAAGAGTCAGATGGCTCTTGCAGCTAGTAAGTAACAGAATGAAAAGTTGGCTTTGGGTCTTCTGACTCAAGCGTTTGCCTGATATATAAGAAGCATTCTGTCTATTTTTGGAGGGATGAATGAGTGAAAGAAAGTAATTAAGGATAACCTTCCTACTTTAAAAGCAAGATAATCATATATCTGCTAGACGTCTCAGTTTGCTGTTCCAGGAACTTTGATCGTGGAACCTGAGCATTTTTGAACTTTCAAAAGTAGTTCTTGACAAGCATAACACTGCCCCCAAGGACATATTGAAAATTCATGAGAACGTTTTTGGTAACCATGGTGATGGGGACAAAAATGCTACTGATAATTAGTGGAAAGAAGCCAGAAATACTAGTTGGTTTACAATGAGCAAGACAGTCCTGCAAAGTATTGTTTCCTCCTTCCCTCCTTCCTTCCTTCCTCCTTCCTCTCTCTCTCTCTCTCTCTCTCTCTCTCTCTCTCTCTCTCTCTCTCTCTCTCTCTCCTTCCTTCTCTAAAATCATACAGGAACCTTACAATACTTAACTCCACTAACCACCATCACCATTACCTCCAACTTACATGCTTCTTTTGTTGTGTATTTCAAGTCTCTATATTTTCAAGTACCTGAAAGCATATGTTCATTTAATCCACCCACATATTTACCACTTTCTTCACCATCAGTTCTTTCCTACATCTCTAACCTTCCATCTGGGATCAATTTCCTTCTCTCTGAAGTTTGTCCTTTAAGATTTCTTTGGTGACAGTCTTCTGATGGTAAACTCTCTCAGTGATTGTCTATCTGAAAATATTTTAATATTGCCTTCATTGTTGATGGGTATTTTCACTAGATCGGTGGTCATTTCAGTACATTGGATATACCATTTCATCTTCCAGGGTCACTAGTGAGAAACCAGTTGTCTGTCCCGGTCATTGTATTTGAAATCGTTTGTGAAATCATTTGAGCTTTTGGATGATATATCTTCCTCCAGAGGGAATTTTGTTCACTTCTATAAGGAACTTAGGAATACTACAAGTGCTTCCTCTCAGTTAGTTTTCATAATATCCTTATGAGATAGGTGCTGTTATGACCACTCACTTGGCAGATGAGAAAAATGAGGCTCCAAGAGTTGTCTGCCCAGAATCAGACAATGGTGGAGCCAGGATTCGAACCCACATCAGTCAGAATCCAGAGTCCAAGCCCTTGATCAGGGGTCGGTGAATTTTTTTCCATAAATGGCTAGGTAGTATATATTTTAGACTTTGGGGGTCACACGGTCTCTGTCCAACTATTCAACTCTGTCTTTGTAGCATGAAAGCAGCCGTAGACTACTTGTATACATAAATGAATGGCCGTTATTTTGCTTCAAGAAAACTGTTTACAAAACTAAGCGGTCGGCTGGATGAGGCCCATGGGAAATGTGCTTTACACAAAGCTGGATAAACTCCTTTTTCTGGTTGTTTTTCCTCTTCTCAGTTTAAGGAGAAATGTGGGGAGTCCCTGCCACCACAATACGCCCTGGAGCTCCTGACAGTCTATGCTTGGGAGCGTGGAGGCGAGAAACCAGAATTCACCATGGCTCAGGGATTTAAGACCGTCTTGGAATTAGTCCGGGGCTACCAGCAGCTTTGGATCTACTGGCCAAAGTATTACAACTTTAAAAATCCTGTTATTTGTCACTACCTGATGAAGCAGCTTGAGAAACCCAGGTACTCTATCCCCACAGGGCTTAGCCCCCTCCCACCACATAGATGGACCCCTGGATACATCTCTGGTGCCTTGGAAATGAGGAAGTCGGAGGGCTCCATGTTTATTGACCATCTGCTGTTGTCAATCCCTGTGCTAAGCGCTGGCCTGCTGCCCTCTGATTTAAACAGCACCCTCCAACCCTGTGAGGCAGGCACCAGGCTAACCACCTTATAGAGGAGTAAGCAAACGTTCTGAGAAGTAAAGAGCTTGTCCAAACCTTAACAGAAAATGAGTGGAATAAGCGGAAATTTGATCTAAAATAACAGCTACAGCCATGATAATAATTGCTCCCAAGGATTAAAGGCTTGCTTTAAGAGGAACACATTCTAATATAATAGTAAAAATGATCATTATAACTGACCCCTTATTATGTTCCAAGTACTGTGCTGAGCATTTCACGTGCCTTGTCTCAATCTTCATACTACATCCTTTGAGGCTGGCATGTTCAGCTCTCCCCATTTCACAGATGAGGAAACTGAGGCTTAGAAAGGTCACGTGACCTACCCAAGAGCACACCACGAATAAAAGGCGGAGGTGAGATTGAAACTCAGGTCTGTCTGGGTGGTGAACATACAATGTGATACATAGATGATGTATTACAGAATTGTACACCTGAAACCTACATAACTTTGCTAACAATTGTCACCCCAATAAACCTTAATTTAAAAAAAAAAAAAGAAAAGAAAAGAAACTCAGGTCTGTAAGGTCCAAGTGCAAGGCTTCTTTTCCTGGGCTAACTGCCCACCACTGAGCCGGGCACCCAGGGCCACGCCCAAGGGAGCAGCCCCTGCTGTGCCCCTCCTCCTGCCCTGAGTCCCATCCTGCCCCAGGCTCGTGTTTTGCTCTTCCAGGAGCATCTAGACTCTCTAGACACAGTCCAGCGTCTCACCTGTCCCTCTCTCAATGTTGCTCTTCAGGCCTGTGATTCTGGACCCAGCTGACCCTACAGGAAATGTCGGTGGTGGAGACAGCCGTCGCTGGAAGCGGCTGGCACAGGAGGCTGAAACCTGGCTGAGTTACCCATGCTTTAAGAATCATGATGGGTCTCCAGTGGACTCCTGGGACATACAGGTGAGACCCTCGGCTTCCTCCTCCCTGTGCTCCTTCCCCCAGCCCTCCACACAGCTTGAGGCATGTAGCTGGAAACCATTGTTTCCAAAGAAATCGCCTCTTGCCAGAAATCACTCACATTCATATAGTTTCAGGCTGTGCTTCGTAGTTGACAGTCATTTTGACCCATGCAGAGGGTTCCTAGAATTTTTACATCTCTTCTTCCAAGTTCAGTCTTTAATTAATGCTGCCTTGGCTTTAGGTCCCTTTTCTCACAGCTCCAGTTGGCTCATCCCCCTAAGAAGAAGAAGAATAACTACAAACACCGCTTATTGAATGTTTGCTTTGGGTTCAGGTCTGTCCTAAGCCCTTTTACACACATTATTTTATTAAATCCTCACAACACCCTATGAGATAGGCTTTCTACTCCCATCTTATGGATGAGAAAAGGAGACTCAGAGAGGTGAAGCCACCTATTCAAGGGCATTCAGCAGGGAGTGGTAGAGCTGGGATTCAAAGTCGGTGGACGCCAGCGCTAGCACTCATTCCGCTGGCTAAACAGCCCACCTTGCACCCCCTGCCCTCCCCACATGATGTGACAAACAAACGGGAGACTCAGAGCAGCTGAGTGACGGTGATTATGTCACACAGCTAAGTAGGGGCAGAAATTCCTGAACTGGGATCTTTCCACTCTCAGGGTAGGGGTCGTTCTCACGCTGGGGGATTGATGATGTCATAGGTGGGTTCCCTGGGAAGCAGACTGTGAGGGGAGTGGGGCGTGCAGGATATTTCGGGACAGAACCCCTGGAAGCAGCACCTGTGGAACTGAGGGGAAGGAAGCAGGCGCCAGCATGGGGCGAAGTCCAGCTGGGATGACAGCATCAGCCAACCCCCCTTCACCCCCGCCCTCTCCCCCGGGGAGCCCCAGGGCTCCAGTGGCCTTCAGCGTAGACCTATAGCAGCCTGAAGCGGTCAGGCCTTTATACCCGGCGTGGGTCAGTCCCTGAATGAAAGCGGGCAACTCAGGAAGGGGCATGGCCGCGAGCGAGGGGCTCTCTGCCGCGGACCGATGAAGTCGGCGGGCTGACAGCCTCTGCGGCAGCTGGGGCTTGCTCGTCCTGCCTTGAGGAGCATCCAAGTGGCATGTCGCGGTGTCCACCATAAATGCTCACTGAGACCCGTGACCAAGGTGGCGCGACCAGCTCTCCGTTGTGATCATGTGCTTTCCTTTTTCAGTTCTAAGAAAGCTGCGAAGAGAACGGGATGACCTGTGCTCGCAAGACGCAGCAGCTCCGTGACTAGGGGACAGCGCCCTGGATCCTTCCACAGCCACAACTAACGCCAGGCAGAGTCCCCTCCCCAGGCAGAAGAGAGCTGAACCAATAGCTCACGGAGAATTCTCTTTCCATATGCAAACCAGGCCAATCCAGAGCCGACTGACTCCTTTATCAGCTTTCCTAGGACTCAACCTACTCACCCCAGGGCCAGGTCCCAGACAACTGGGGGACAGTCCCTACACGCTAGAGCCCACTGTAATTATCCTAACTAGCCAATCCTAAGCCTACTTACCCTGCTTTGCCTTGCCTCTGCCACAAAAACTATGATAAAACTTCCTGCCCATGTTTGTCCCTCGCTTTCTCTGCCTCATGAACCGCCCTGGAGCTTCCTTATGGGGCCCTGTGTGATGGGCTGAGCTTCTGCTTCTAGGGACCTGTGAGTACAAACTTCTTCCTACATGAAAATATTTGGTTATTTAACATTAGAAAAATGAAGAAATAATTCTTAAAAAAAATCACTCCCCCAGTCACTTCCTCTCACCTGTTAAAATTTGGGGCCTGTCTCTTCAGCCTTTTCTCTGACTCTACCTGTCTCCCTGTGTATGCAATTTTTATAAAAATGGGATTCTGCTCCCTATCCAGTTTCGTTATCTGCTTTGCCACATTTATCATAGATTGTCACTCCATGCTAAGAGGAGAATTTTGGCACCACGTATGATGGCTGCATTTCATTTTACCATGTGGATAATCCACAGTGTTGTCTTCTGAGAGTTTCATGGTTGTAAACAATTTGCAGTCATCACTCGATTAATTGAATTAGTAATTAGTTGCTTAATTGAAAAGCCACATAGATCATATGGTAGTACTCTTTAATTTTTTGAGGAACCTCCATACTGTTTTCCATAGTGGCTGCACCATTTTGAATTCGCACCAACAGTGTACAAGGGTTTCCTTTTCTCTACATCCTCACCTACCTGTGTGTGTATAATAGCCATTCTAACAGGTGTGAGGTTATAGCTCATGGTTTTGACTTGCCTTTCCCTGATGATTAGGGCTGTTGAGCATCTTTCCATATACCCATTGGCCATTTGTGTATCTTCTTTGGAGAAATGTCTATTTAAGTGCTTGGCCCATTTTTAATAGGGTTATTAGTTGGCCTTTTGTTGTTTTGTTTTGTTTTTTTTGTTTTTTGGGGTTTTTGTTTTGCTGTTGAGTTGTATTAAGTTGTAGGAACTCAAAAAATAATTGAGTTCTATTAGTAATTTCTAAACTAATAAATTATTTATGTCTATTATTTTAGAAATAAACCCCTTATCTGGTTTATGGTTTGCAAACACGTCCTCCCTTTCCATAGGTTGCCTTTTTACTCTATTGACTGTTTCATTTTCTGTGCAGAAGCTTTTTAGTTTGAGGCAGTCTCGCTTGTCTGGGTTTGCTTTTGTTGCCTGTGCTCTGCATATTCACCAAGAACACACAATGGAATCAGGATAGCTCTTCAACAAATGGTGTTGGGAAAATTGGATATCCACAAGCAAACGAATTAAACTGGACCCTCATTTTATACCACACATAAAAATCAATTCAAAATGGATTAAAGAGTTAAATGTAAGACCTGAACCTGTTAAACTCCTAGAAGAAAACATAGGAGGAAATCTTCATGACATTGGATTTGGCAGTGAGTTCATAGAGATGACACCAAAACACAAGCAACAAAAGGCATTTATTTTTACAGTGTGAGGTAGGGGTCCAATTCTAGTTCTACGTGGATGCCCAGTTATCCAAATAGCATTTGTTGAAAAAACCATACTCCCAGTCACTGCTCTGTGAGGCCCTCTGATATATAACTAGAGCTCACATATGTGAGTCTGTTTCTGGACTCTTCTGTTTCATTGGTCTATTTTTGTATTCTTGAGTTAATACTACCTTGTCTTAAAAGAATTCTTAATATCTTGTAGAAAACTCTTGTCTTTTTCTCAAAATTCATGGCTTCTCTTGTCCTTTCCTATTTCTCTGTGAATTTTACACTTAATTTGTAAAGTTTCACGCAAACTATGAGGAGGCATTTGATTGGAATTACATAAATTAGTTGAGGAAGAATGACAGCCATATAACTTTGAGAATCCCAATCCATGAACTTGGAGTGTCTCTCCATTAATTTAAGTCTTCTTTTATGACTCTGTAATTAAGTTTTATGATTTCTCCCTAAACAGGCCTTTCATGTCTTTTGTCCTATCATTCCTAGATATTTGTTTCTATGTTATGGTACTTAGTATGGTTTCTTTAATTTCATTTTGAAGTGGTTGGTTCCTAGAAGACCTAAATGTTTTCAGTGGGTGTATTTGATTATAGCATTATGAATGATCTTGATACTTTTCTGAATTTTCCAATTTTACTAATTTTTTGCAGTAAGCTTGTATTACTTGTATGACCACAAGAAACAATAAAGCAATTTCTCTTGCAAAAAAAAAAAGTGATTTTTTTTTTTTTGATGAGTACTTCTCTCAGCTAAGCTCTGATAGTTTAGAGCCCGGGAGGCCAAACAAAGCCAGGAGGCCCAGGTTATAGAAAGCTCTGGGATGCTGGTATTTGGAGCTGCTGCTTTAAGAAAAAATTCATGAGATTTGGAAACAGAGGAGCAAGTGTGTAAGAGATGATGGAAATTGTCATATGAAAATTGAAGCACTGGAGACATAAGTTTCTGAGTTCCCAGAAATAAGGCCACTTTCTGAGCAACTTCCTGCTGAGGAAACGAAACTGGAAGAGGTGATGTTGAGTCACCGGAGATGAAGGTGGGGTTCACTGAGGAGATTAGGACACAGCTGAAAGGCTTTTAAAGAAAGAACATGTGTGTTGTGAGGTTTGAAGTCCAGAGTTCACGGGGCAACCTCAGGAAGCTTAGCTTCATGTGAGGTTCCCCCGCTCAGCCCTGGGTTAGCGTTCCCAGATACCCCGTCCTCACACAACCCCCCTCGCTGCACACCTCTTACCTTTGTCTGGGAGATGCCCGGGCCCCTGGCGCTCCTCAGACCCCTTCCTGCCCTGCACAGGTGTCCTGTGCTCTGGGTTGTAATTACCCTTCATCCAATCCCATCTCTTTCAGGGGCTTCATAGTCTCCAGTTCACCAAAGCACCTCTACTTAGGATCCGGCAGCATTATGACATGTTCTCATCGCTTTCCTGTTATTCTTAGAGGTCTAGGGTGGGAGTTGAAGGCAGGTACATATGAGCAGTCTACCATCTTGATCCAATCGTGACCCTTCTGCTTTCTACTTTCTAAAAATGCCTCAAATGTTCTGGTTCTTGGATGGCATTCTCTCTCAATGTCCAACCTGTTGAGTGGCATGATACTTTTAATATATCTCTGCTGTCATTTCAGTAGGATCTTCAGTGTGTGTTCAGTCCCCCATCTCACAGGGAAGATTTCTAAGTGACCTGTGCATCCGGATGATGACCGTGATTAATGCATGAGCATGAAAATCATGGCTGTGTAGAGGCACCTGGCTCCACAACATCTAACCTACAACAGTCTTCCTCTTATACTTAAATGCCCCCAGTGACGTGGCACTCACTACTCAAATTATAAACTGTGTACACACTGGCAGTCCACCATCTCTCCCTCTGATCTCTGAAATTCACCCTCTGACCCCATCTATCTCCTTTTGGTGAAGGCAAACTTCAGGAAGCTCTTGTTAAGGTTCTTTGTTAGCTGAGATTTCCTCCTAGGCAGAGTAAATGCGGAATTCTTGAGTGATGGGGCAGAGGACTAATGAGTTTCTGAGTGTGATAAAGAGGGTATGGTCTGTGGCATGGGCCAGTCCTGAGAAAGAGTTCAAGCAAGCAAATTCTGGTGACCTGGGTGGAGAACGGGAAGCAGCTGAAAAGAGACAGGGCAGGCCATGAAGATAGCAATGGGCTACCGGGGAGATGCGGTCTCCACTCCGCAACTTACCTGAGGCCTAGTTTTGGGCCAGTCCCCAAAGGCTTGAACTCTTGTAAGCTTTATAATGTTTTAATACCTGATATGGTGTGAGAGGTACCATTCTCAACTGATTTTCCTTTCTCATTTCTCCACTTAAAAAAAATAAAATAAAACTGAAGTCTTACAGACACTTTAGAATGATGTGTTTAAAGTTTTAAAAAATGTAATTTTTATTGGAATTGTATTAAATGTATAAAGTATTTAGGAGGAGTTGGCTCGTGTAAGAATAGTGTGTAGTAGTGCGAGCTGATGCTGGATTTCAATCCAGTCTGACAACTTTCCAGCGGGGTGGCCTTGGACACATGCCTGGCTTCTCTGTACCTTCATTTCCTCGCCTATGAAATGGCTGTAATAACAATAGCACTTATAGCATGGTTGTGGGGAGGATTAAATGAAATGATAAAAGTAAAGCAGGGCAGGAAAAGCATTCTGCAACTGTTCCTTATTTTCACGTACATCCTGCACGTTTCTGAAACGCTGCCAACGCTGTGTTCTGTGGACCTGCTGCGGGAAAGGCGTTTTGTTCCATTGTGTTTCGTTTGTCGTTGGTCGGAGCTGGGGGCCCCCAGGGAAGGTGCTGAGACCCGGCGCTGAGAGAGGGAAGGCCAAGGCGAGAAAGCCGCCACAGGGAAGGGAACCGGGAAATGGGTGCCAGGGCCCAGCGCTCCGTAAAGAATCGAAACTGAAAGCGAGAGGGGAGGGGCAAACCGGAGAAAGCGGGAGGAAACGGGGAAGCGGGAGGAGAGGGGGTCAGTAGCACCCCTCCCTCGCCCCACGCCTGGTGCAGGAAGTAGGAGGGGGCGCTGCAGGCACCCGGGGACCGTGCAGACCCTGGGACGCAAACCCAGAGAGCGCGAGCGCATCGGAGCCCACAGCCCGCATGCAGAACCCGTGCCACCCGTTGTCCACGCGCCGGGCCACGGACATGGACTTGTACCGCACCTCCGCCACCGAGTTGGACCGCCTGGTGATCAGCCTGCAGCCGCCCACGGAGTTCGTGGAAACCGCGCGGCGCGCCCTCGGCGCCCTGGGAGCTGCCCTGAGGGAGTGCAGGGGTCTCCGCGACGCCGCTGCCCCTACGTGGCGGGTGCTGAAAATCGCCAAGGTGGGCTCCCAGGGGAGGGGCAACCTCAGGTTTTCCATTTGTAAACAGGGACAATCCTCGGAGGCTGCGGGGGCCCATTGAGATGGGGGACGGGCAGGGGGCTGGGGAGGGGTTTTTATCAGTCTTCATTCATTTAACACCTATATAGAACATTTGCTATGCTCCAGGGCCGTTCAAAGTGCCTGAGAATACATCACTGCACACAACAGCTCTGCCAGGTGTTAATTAACCCCTACTTGACAGATGGGTAAACTGAGGCACAGAGCGCTTAAAGTAGCATGTCCAAGCCTGTAAAAGGTCCAGTCAGGATTCAAAGTCTGATTCTGGCATCTATGCTGCTAATGGTCACCTCTCATTCATTCATTCATTCATTCACTCACTCATTCACCAGACTATGCCTCACCCTAAGGATGCAGAAATAATACATCTCTGTAATAGCCAGAATAGCCCAATTTACTGAGCAATTACCAAATGACAGTGACCATTGTCTCATTAAATGAGTCTTCTCTCACTTTATCACATTCAATGAGGTAGATTATTGCCCCTGTTTAATGGATGGGGAAACAGTCAGACTGGGTGTGGTTAAGCCACTGGCCCAGGCACCTTTTTGGCCTGATTACTTCTAGTCACTTTGTCATTGTGACCTCAGGATGCCTCAGACTCAGAGAAGAGACGAGCTTCAGCTACTGTATCACCAGTGTACACTCAGGGGGCCTGGGGTGGACCAAGGAGAACAAGGTGGAGTAGAGGGGGCCCTGGAGTTTAGCCTCACTCTGTATCTGTGACCATATCAAGACTGTTTGGTGCCTCAGGGAAGTGAGATTACAGGTGTCAGACATCTGACAGAGTGCGAACCACAGAGCAGAGACTAATAATGTGAATTCCCTTCCCAAATTTCCATTCCTTCCTTGGGCTGGCAAGCTTTGCAGAAAGAAACACTGGTCAGAAAGGTCTCAGAAATTCAGCAAATTACGTAACTGCTTTGTACCGACCCTGGACAAAGGTTGCGAACCTGTATTCTGCAAACCAGAATTTGTTTCACCAACAATTTTAATTTTTTTTTTAAGTTAGTTGCAAACCTTTAGAAATCATGGATTTACATATAAAAATTGCTTTTCTTGAAAACTCAGACCTGGCTGCCCTGGACCCACATTCCTGCCTGGCTTCGAATGCCCGGAGCTGTGCGGCCACAGTCTCCATCCAGCCGACTTGCCTTACTCAAGTTGCCTGCCAGCCCATGTGGGTACTGGAATTGGAGAGTGTAGAATTCGAGTTATGTTTTGTCTTTCCTAGGGAGGTTCCTCTGGCCGGGGCACAGCTCTGCGGGGTGGCTGTGATTCTGAACTTGTCATCTTCCTCGACTGCTTCAAGAGCTATAAGGACCAACGGCTTCACCGTCCAAAGATCCTCAAGGAGATGCAGGCACTGCTGAAATCCTGGTGTCAGCACCCAGTCCCCGGTCTGAGCCTGCAGTTTCCTCAGCAGGACACACCCGAGGTCCTCCAGTTCCGACTGGCATCCACAGACCTTGAAAACTGGATGGATATTAGCTTGGTGCCCGCTTTTGACGCTCTGGGTGAGGGGTGCCTGGCCCATTCCCGGGTTGGGGGCAAGATCCTGAGGAGTAAGACAGGGCTTCCAGTTCAAGTTCTGCCAACAACTGGCTGTGTGACCTGAGTCACCCACTCTGGGCTTCAGTTTCTTAACTAAACATTGTATTTGGGCCACACAAGGGCCCAGAAGGCCCAGCTCTTCCTGGATCTGTGGTCCTGGAGTCAAGATGCTTGGCTCTCACTCAAGCAACTGGGGTGACTGTCCTTCAGTCACTGCCTAGAGCAGGGCTGCTCAGCCCTTCCATAAATACCCCAGGGAAGAGAGCAAATGGACATGGGCCCAGCAGCAGGGGTCTGGGGACAAGGCCAGAATTCTGCACAATCTTGTATTTTATCTTAAAAGCATTCACGTGGTTTTTGCATTTTCCTTTGTCAGATACCCATGCTTGATTTAATATAATACGCTTCTGTGTCTACATCTGTAAAATGCAGATAATAGTAACAGGACAATACTAGTTTGTCCTGGAGTTGTTGGAAGGACTGCATGCATTAATACATGTAATGAATTTCGTGCATGGTACATGATAGGGCTGTATGAATATTTGTTATTTCTGTTATTGCTATTACTATTTTTTCTATTATTATTATTATTTACCATGATGCTCTGGGAGGTAGCTATCCTAACTTTACCCAGAGTTATGATGTCCTAGCAGACAGCCACATTCTCCCATGCCTGTATACCCACCCTTTAGGTACAGATATATTAAACAGGATACCTACTCCTTATTAAATGCTTAATTATTCCAGGCACTTGACATGTTTTATCTCATGAACTCCTCAAAACAAACCTATGAGGCCAGTACTGTCTTATCTTCCATTTTACCAATAGGGACACTGAAGCACAGAGACGTACAGTAACTCGCCCACAGTCACACAGCAAATAAGTCAGGACAAGAACCTAGGAAACTATGGAGTGTTTACTTTTCCCCAGCCAGGCCCATGGGAAGTGGGCACATACTGTGAAGTCAGCTGGCTGTGCATTCCAGCCCTGTCTCCAGCTATATAACCTTGGGCAGAGCACTGAATTTCTCGGTGCCTCAGTTTCCACAGCTATAAAACGAGGTGAATGATTGTAGGGTTTTGGTGGGGGTACAATGAGGAGAGTCAGGTAAAACTTTCCACACAGTGCCTGGCAGGTAGTAAGCGCTCGAAAACATTAGTAATTACTGCTAAGGAGTCAGAACCTCTTGCCTTTCATTTCTCTGGCATGGCTTCCATTCCTCATGGCACCAATTAATTGAAGGTATGTCCAGTGGTATTTTCGTATGGCCTGAGGGATCCTCGGGGAGGAAAGAACGGCCAGGTGGTAGGGACTCCTGACTCAGCTGGAAACATCATTCCTGTTTAACCTTCTGGGAATGAGGCTGCCCTTCTTTGGCAGGCCGCCGGGGACCCTCCCTTCTGGCCTGGAGCTTTCCTCCCTGCCTCCTGAGAAGCTCCAGGCACTTTTCCTCATCCTTCAACGCCCATACTGGTGTATCCATCCTCCCTCCCTCCCCCCATTCCCTCACTCTCTCCCAGCGCCCCAAGCTGAGCTCAGTGCCAGCCCCCCATCCTGTATCCCCAGCACCCTTCTTGACTCACAGGCCTTGACTCTCACAGGGCAGCTCAGATCCAACGTGAAACCCAAGCCGCAGGTCTATTCGGCTCTCCTCGACAGCGGCTGCCACGCGGGCGAGCACGCGGCCTGCTTCGCAGAGCTGCGAAGGAACTTCGTGAACACGCGCTCTGCCAAGCTGAAGAACCTGATTCTGCTAGTGAAGCACTGGTATCGCCAGGTGAGGCCACCAGTCAGGATCCAGGCTCCAGGCCGATGACTGATTTTGTGCTTCCGTGACAGTGAGAATATTTTCTTCTGTTTAGCTGCCATTCATGTTTCTCTTTCTGGGAATTGCCTGTTCATGTAATTTGTCCTTTATTTTCTACTGGGTTCACTGCTTTCTGGTGGTGGATTTGTTGGAGCTCTTTACATACTCTGGGTGCTGATGTTTATTTAGTTAATATAATGCAAAGCTATTCTCCCAGTCTGTGGCTTATTCTTTTATTTTGTTTGTAGGTCTATTGTCACCAAACACGTTTGAATTTTAATGGAATCAGATGTGTTCATCTTTTTCTTATGTGACTTAGGCTTTGTGAGGCTTATTTAAGAAGTCTTTGCTTATTCTGACTTTCTAAAATTATTCTTCCATGTTTCCTTCCAAAAGGTTTTAAGACTTTCTTTTCATATTTAGGCTTTGAAACTCTCTGGAATATTTTCTGTGTAGTATAAAGTAATGGCAAGTTTGTACACCGCCCTCTTCAACCTCAGGAATACCCCCCCCCCCCATGCTGTTCATACTTGTTGATAGACTGTTGTGTATTGGGGAAGGGGTAACTCGAGAAGAGCGAACAGGCCACCCCAAATCTTAAGTCACGTGGCTCTGTCCTTGTGTTGGACCACTCATCCTAAAGCAGGTCTGGTATGAGGAGATCCTGGATACCAGTTCTTGTTCAGCCACCGACTTGCTGTGTGACCTTGGGCAAGTTCTGCCATGCTTTTACATGGGGAGAACAGGTGACAGTCTCAGACTACCCGCTGGCCTCTCTTAACTGCTCTCCACGCCTGAGGCCTTGAATCTCATACCTCTGCCTTCCCAACCAGAATATGAGCCAACCACACCATTGAAGGCCCAGCAGTGAGGGCTGATGAGAAACGCAAGGTTGGTCTCGGAACAGGCTTGGAACACAGCACCTCGTCCCAGGCGCTGCCTGCTGGGTTCCCACCCCGGACACTGAGCGATCCAGCAAAGTCCTGCAGAAAACTAGCTCTTCCCTCCCCTTAATCCTGAGCCTTCTGCCCTGTCCTCTTACAGGTGTGCCCAGAGGAGACGAGGAGGGAGATGCCCCCAGACTATGCCCTAGAGCTGCTGACTATCTACGCCTGGGAACAGGGCTGTAAGAAGGACGCCTTCAGCCTGGCCCAAGGCCTCCGGACCGTCCTGGGCCTGATCCAACAGTATCAGAGCCTGTGTGTTTTCTGGACCATCAACTATGATTTCGAGGACCCTGCCGTTAAGAGGTTCTTGCAGCGCCAACTTGAGAGACCCAGGTACCTCCTAGGACCCCACCTGTGCCTGAGCCATGGGGAGATAATTAACAAATATAAAACAGGTCGTATCTACTGAGGGCCAAAGCCAAATGTTACATGTGCACTTCCTAATTCAGTGGATTCAGCTCCAGATGCAAATTAGAACCACTTGTGGGAGTTTTTAAAAATATGCTATATGTTTTGTGCATGAACGTTTTAGTGACACATTGTTATGGAAGGTTGGGCCCTCCTCAGCATAAAGCAGTGAAAAAGCAGTTTATTAGAAGAGATAGTACACTGCAAGGAAATAGGAGCGGACCTGAGCAGTAGAGAATGGCTCAAGGGCCCAAGGTTGCGTTATTAGAAACAAAGGAAGAGGCTCAAAAGGCAAAAAGGCCCACAGGACCAAAGGCCTCGGCACAAAAAAGGGGCCCGACTGGCAAGGACTTGGCATTTTTAACCTTTATTCTCTAGAATGCGCTGTTCCTTTCAGGGCGTGGGACCACTTGATTGTCACCTGTGATTGACAAGAGGCTATTATGTCATCTTTTTAAAACTGTGGAGGTGTGAGTGGCCGGTTTAATCTAGTTGGGTATTTTTGTACCCATTTGTTCCTCATAGGGGTAGATAATTACAATGAAAAGGGGAAGTTTTGGGCAGAGAGGGGAAATCTTTTGGGCGGTAATGCGAGACCAGATGCCTGTCTCTAACTGCCTGCCTTGTTTTCTCCTTGAGAGACGTGATTCCCCATAAAATCTCTATGGGAAGTTGAGGCACAGGAGGTCTTTTCTTCTGTATCTGCTTCCTGCTGGGCAGGGGCATAAGCTGCCCCTACCTATTGGGGGATTCACAGAACTCTCACCCTATCTGATCTTAGATGAGAAGAAGTGGTCCCAAGATTCACGTGGAAGACCATGCTGGCTTCTTTGGTTGGGACTGGCAATCTTGCTGGGGTATCCTCTGTATCCCCACGGCCCCTAAATGAGGAAAACTAGATTTTAATTAATAAATTCATTAGCTCTGTAGAGCCTGTGGCCATTCAAGCAGTCATTCAGGTGGCATCAATTGTCCAGGAACTGGGACCAGAATGGGTTGGAAAGAACATTAGGCTTCAATGATTATAATCAACAAGTATAAGTGACCTGTGGGGTCCGAATGGCTTGGGGGACGTTGGGAAGCCACAGGCTTTTAAGTAGTTACCTGAGCGACATTCTGTGATTCTCTCTAGGAGCAATCTTTAGTTTAGGCTTCAGAAACTGATTAGAAGCGTATTCAAAGCCAGGGGCTAAGGAGCTAAGAAACTAGGGGAAAGGAGAAACACACTGTTCCCCAATATCCCCCAATAAAAATTTAAAACCAAATGTTCTATAGTGAGGGGGTTCCCATATTAACATAACATACTATCCCAAGTGCACATTTTGGTGACTGTGGGGACAGAGCCAGGAGTGCAGTTTCCAGGCTCTCGGCCTCACGTGGAAAGGTGCTGACTCAGGTAGTAAACGGCCATCGACTGTGATTGGATGGCCATCAGCTGTGGCTAGTTGGCCGTCAGCTGTAACCAGTGAGCCATTGGCCACTAATATAACTGCCGTGGCTGTGCTAGCAGTAAATAGGGGCTAGCAAGAAGATGGTGGCTGAGCTAGCAAGAGTGGATTGCAGTTAGCATGGCGGGTTGCAGATCGTGTGGATTTTGTTTCCTGTATCTCCAACCCAGCCGCCAGCAAGACTATAGTGGTATACTACTCCCCTGTCTATGGCTCCGTGGGTGTTCCTTTTTGGCCTCACCGTATCCTGCATTCTTATGTGGGGAGCGGGAGCTGAGACCCCGCATAATACCCGGCATGACAGTGACTTTCTATGAAATAAACATACCTGTGAAACCACCACCAAATCAAGGTAGAATATTCCAGCACCCCAGGAGTTCTCCGTGAACCCCTCCCAAAAGTCACCCATGCTGACCATTGTCATTGTAGTTCTGTTTTTAAATCTTATTTAAATGGAATCATACAGCATGTCCTTTGTTGTTTAACTTCTCTTTTTCAGCATTAAGTCTTTAAGATTCATCCATATAGTTTTGTGTAGTTGTGGTCCATTCCCTTCCATTGCTGAATAGTATTTCATTGTGTGAATTTATCACAATATGTTTTCCATTCTACTCATGATGTACATTTTGGTTGTTTCCACTCCTGGGCTGTTTACAAAGAGGGCTGTGATAAACGGCCTTGTATTTCAGTGCGTACGCGTATGTGTTGGACTTATACCTAGGAATGAAACTGCTAAATCATCGAGTGTGACTCAGAGATACCAGGGGTAGCTCTTGGTATCTTGTGATTCTAATGTGCAGGCAAAGTTGAGGACCGTTGCTCCCATTTAATCTCCACCACAGCCCATCAAATCAGGCATAGAAGTAAGTTCTCATAGAAGTAAGTTATCTACCTCAGATCTCACAGCTGGAAAATAGCAGAGTTGGAATTGGAACCAGGTCGGCTTGACTCCAGAGCCCCTGATCTGGACCAGCTTGCTAACCAGAATCATCTTGTCCCTCTGGATTTGCAGGCCTGTGATCCTGGACCCAGCTGATCCCACGTGGGACGTAGGGAACGGGGCAGCCTGCAACTGGAATCTGCTGGCCCAAGAGGCAGAGTCCTGCTATGACCGCCCGTGCTTCCTTCAGGGAGCAGGGGGCGCTGTGGAGCCCTGGAAGGTGCCAGTGAGTGAGGGGGCTTTTGGGGTCCTTGGATTTTACAGATAATGTATGTGCTCATCTACTGAGCATCTACTGTGTACCAGGAGCCATGGGTGTGGAACAGACTGAAAAAAATGGGGACTGCGGGCATGTAAAACAATTTAATCACCAAGCCAAGCCTGTGTCTCCGTGTAGTCTGCTTACCAAGCTGTGTCTGCCCACCACAGCGGGAACGTTTTATAATTTCTCCCCTCCATAAGGGCACCTTTCTATAATCTGCCCAAAGGCGCATATGGGCCAACTCCCACTTTCCCTCTCTAAGCCTCAGTCACCCTGACTATACAATGGGAGGGGGCTGATAAGCGAAGGCACATACCATGTTTCCCCGAAAATAAGACTGGGTCTTATATTAATTTTTGCTCCAAAAGACGCATTAGGGCTTATTTTCAGGGGATGTCTTATTTTTTTCATGTACAACAATCTACATGTATTCAAATACAGTCATGTCATCTTCCGGAACATCGTCATGACGTACTAAATGCGTCCGTCTGGCTGACGATCTTAACTGGGGCTTATTTTCGGGGTAGGTCTTATTTTCAGGGAAACATGGTAGAAACCTCTGCACGTGTAAGACAGCTCTTTCAACAAACTTCCAGGGCCTCCCACAGTCAGGTTTGGACGACCACGTCCTGCAAGACCCTGTCCAGAAGAACCTGAAGGACAGCTGCAGTCTGGATGCTGTGCAGCCAAGGCCAGGGAGCAGGCAGCCCTCCTGCCCAGCTCCTGCCCCCTTAGAGGCTGCCAGCATCCCCCCCTGTCCCCCCGGGATGGTCTCGGATCTGTCTCAGATCTCCGCCAAGGAGCTGGACCGCTTCATCCAGGACCACCTGAAACCAAACCCACAGTTCCAGAAGCTGGTGAGCAAGGCCATCGACGTCATCCTGGGCTGCCTCCTCCAGAAATGTGTCCACAAGGCTTCAAGAGTCAGCAAGGTGAGTCAGGTGGGTGTACACACCGATGGGACCCTATCGGGGGACCACGGTGGGGAGGGGAAGGAGTCACAGCAGCGCAGCTGAGGAGGATGGGCCAGGGAAGTGGACATCCCCTGAGGCTAGTGTGCTGGCTGGAGGCGTATATTTAAGTGCCAGCTTTTTTTTTTTTTTAATGATACAATTTTTTAAACCACTGCTACCATGATCAGATCACTTCCCTTCTCAGCTCAAAATCCTCAGAGAATACAGTGGCCTCAGGGCCTGGCCCTGGTCTCTCTCTGACCTTCACTTACTCCATACTGGCTGCTTCTTGATATCAGGTACACATTCCTGCGGGCTGTTTTCTCTTTCTGGAATGTTCTTCCCCCATCTATTTGGCTCTCTCCCTCCCCTCTTCTAAGTCTGTGCTCCAAGTCCTCTTCTCGAGGGAGACTGACTGCTCCATTTGCAACTGCAACCTGCACTCCACTCCCAGGACCCTTACTTTACTGGCCTGCACATAGCACTTAGCACTTTCTGGGGGCTACTGTTTGCTGACTGTCACTGCCTCCCTCTCCCCCAATAGAATATAAGTTCCAGGAGAACAGGTAACTTTTATTTACTCGCATCCCTATACATGGAAGTGCTCAATAAATTCCTGTTGAATGAATGAGTGAATGAATGAATTGATTGATGATTGATTGATTGATTGATTGATTGATTGATTGAAACAGGCCAACAGAGTGCATCTACAGACCCTATTTGGCCCCGGAACCTCAATTTGCAACCTGTGGTCTGGATGTGCAGTCAGTGGGGGCTGCAGGTGTTCGGCTGAAATCTTTGATCACTGTCCCCACTTCATGCCCCATCCCACCTCCCATCCCCATTATCTGTTGCCATATATTGTCCGACTTTTGCAGGCTTTGGGCCAGAAGGCAGGTACAGGCAGATACAGTCTGACTGTGCCAGGCTTCTAACAAACAGTCAGAAGCCACAGGGTTTGTTTAGCCTACGTCTGTCATCCTGCCCCCAGACCCAACAGCAGTGAGAGAGCAGTTTCAGGGCTGCAAAGGCAGGGCTGCTGGTGGGGTCACAGCCTGACACTGAGGCTTAAGAAAGAGTCACTGGCCTGAGATGTCCTTTCCTCTACAGGGTGGCTCATTCGGCCGGGGCACAGACCTCAGGGGTGGCTGTGATGCCGAACTCGTCATCTTCCTCAACTGCTTCAAAACCTACACGGACCAGGGGACTTACCGTTCAGAGATCCTCGATGATATGCGGGCACAGCTGGAATCCTGGTGGCAGGATCCAGTCCCTGGCCTGAGCCTCAAGTTTCCAAACCAGACCGTGCCTGAGGCTTTGCAGTTCCAGCTGGTGTCCACGGCCCTAGAAAGCTGGATGCACGTCAGTCTGCTGCCCGTCTTTGATGCCGTGGGTGAGGGGTGCCCAGCCAGTGCCTTGTCTCTAATTGGGATCCCAGGGGACCAGGGAAATAACAGGGTGCTTGCAATCTTCTCTGTGATCCTAATTCCCCTACTTCACTAAGCATTGAAAAGTACGTAACGTCATCATCATCATCAATTCATAACTATTTAGTACTTTTAAATTTACAAAAGTTTTAATTATAAAATGTTTCAAACATACAGAAAACTATATAGACATCGTACACCCATGCACTCCAATTATGATTTCACAAATGTTAACAATTCTCCATATCTGTTTGGGATTTTTTTTTTTTCCCTAAGAAGTTATATGTTGAAATGTCCTTCCTTATTTTGAAGGGTTTCCTTTATGGTTAATTTTCTAACTTTTTGGGCTGAATCTGAGCTTAGTAATTGCCAATCTTAATAAATGCAATTAAGGTTAGACATTCCCTTTAAAGTACCACTTTAGGTCCATAGCAAATGTTTTACATGTATAATTTTTATTATCAGTCAGGTCTAAATATTTCATACTTTTAATTATGACGTTCTGATTTGTTCTTTCCTCCATGAATATTTTTGGAAATGGGTTTCCAATTGAATGTTTTGGGGGTTTGTGTGCTTTGGGCATTTAGTTATCTTTTTCTGTTTTTTCAATTTATTGTTCAATTACAGTTGATATATAATATTATACAATATTGTATTAATTTCAGATGTTCAACATAGTGATTAGACACTTATATTTTTACAAAGAAAATATCCCTTGTGTGATATCAATTCTTTGGAATTTGTTGGCACTTCCTAGGTTTCCCATGGTTGAAAAGAATGCACACTTTCCTTTGCTGAATGCAGGCTTCTATGTAGATCCTTTAGATCTAGCTTATGACCTTTGTTCAGATTTTTGTTACTTATTTTCTGCTTATTTGGTCCATTAATTTATGAATAGGGTATCTTAAAGTCTCCTGCTCTGAATGGAGATTTGTCAGTTTCTCCTTGGAATTCTGAAAAGTTCTGATTTTAATATTTTGAGACTATGTTATTAAGAAATGCATAAGTACATAATTATATTTTTCTTGGATTGTTCCTTTTATCATAGTAATAATCCTCATTATTTCTAATTAATAGAGTTGTACTGGTCTTTTGATAATGTTTTTCTGCATTCTAACATACAAGAGGTTAACACTAGGGAAGATTACTTTCTTTTGCTTTTGTTTTTTTTACAGCCTGTGCTAATTAAAATCTGTGAACATAATTGGCAATATTTTTTCCCCTCACCATTGCTTCTTAATTTCCAGTTCTTCCTGCTGGATTCATTTCCTTCTTACAGAAATACATCCTGTAGTACTTTTTCAGAAAGGTTTATGAGTGATATATTTTCTCAGACTTTGTCTAAAATCCTTCTGTTTCAACTTCACTCTTAAAGGAAATATTTGACAGTTCTCCTCCATTTCTATTGTCTTCTGGCCTCTACGGTTGCTGACGAGAAGTCGGCTGTCAGTTTATTTCTTTGTTGATGATAATGATGATGACGATTGCTGCTGATGATAATAATGACGTGTGTGGTTTTATTTTCCTTTTGTGTAGCTTTGAAGACTTTCTTTTGTTCATAGTATTCTTCCGTTTCTGATATGTCTGTATATAGATTATTTTATTATAATTATACTGTTTGGAATTTGTTGTGCTTCCTGAATCGGAGAACTCAATTCTTCCTTTAGTTTTGGGGAAATATCTCCCAATATCTCTTCAAATAATGCCTCTCCTGTGTTTTCTCTATTCTCTACTTCTGCAACTACTATTAAATCACTTCATCCTCCACGTCTCTTCATCTCTCTATTTCCCATCGCTCTATCTCTCAGGGCTGCCAGCTGCTCAAATCTATCTTCCAATTCAGTCTCTTCAAATGTGTTTAATCTACTACCTTTCCTTAATTTGTAATGAATCCCAATGACTTTATTTTTCATTTGTAGAAGTGCTATGTAGCTGTTTCTCAAATCAACCTGTTATTTGCTCCTAGGCTCCTATTCTTTCATTGTGGCTTCAGACTCTTTTATCTCTTTAATTATTTTAAATAAGCTTGTTTTAGTCTCTGAGATGGACTTATATTCTCAAATTCCTGGAGTGTTCATTCTCCTCTTTGTTGTATTGCCTGCCTCTCCCTCAGGGTGGATCATTTTCTCATGTGGTTTGTAATTTTTTATCGTGAGCTCATCTCTGGGATATGTGGAGCTTTTGTATTCTTTCCTTTTCCTGTGGAAGTTCCTTCTGCTCTAGGTTGGAGAAATATCCTCAGGGAACCAAGTTTTTATTTTGCTTCTAGCTGAGCTCCAAGAGTTTCAGTAATTCCCAGGCCAGTCTTACATCAATTGAATAGCCTGGGATTTCCTTACTGTGCACATACTGTAAATTTGGATCTCACATCTGGATTGGGATCTCAGTTTCTCAAGGGGGATCTTTTCTTCCCACCCACTCCCACCCAGAGTCCTGATGGCAAGCTTCCTTGAAGCCTCTGTCTGTTAGTGGGGGACCTTTTTACATCACCTTTCAAGGAGAAGGCATCTGTTCCAGAGTGCCAGCCTTATGAAAGAGAAGGGTGGCAGTTTCTTTTCTATGCTTTGTTTTTCTCTTCTGGGAGATAATATTAATAATAACAACAGTTAATGTTTATTGAGCTTTGTTCTAAGCACGTTACATGTAGATTTCATTTGATTCTTACCATAGTCTTATGAGCTAGATGTTATTTATTATCTCCCTTTTAAAGATAAGGAAACCGAGACTCGGAGAGGGAAGGTCACACAGCTAGTTTGAACCCAGGCCTGTCTGTCTCCAAAGCTCATTGTCTTAACCACTTTCCTATACAGCTTGTTTGGGTTCAAGATTACACATCTTGCAGAGTTATTGGATGGGTTAGTGAAAATTACTGAAAAGCACCCAGCACACGTGTGTAGTTGGTGCTAAGAAATAATAATAGTCCTGATTGTTAGTCTATGTTATAGATTGTACATTATTGATGGCAAGGTTATATAATTAATGTTAAAAAACTAAAGGCTGGTGAGTGGCTGGGATGGGAAATGCTGCTGCTCCATTAGAATTGCGCCCTCAAAGTGCTCAAACATCCACAGGGCAGCTCAGCTCTGGCGCCAAACCTGAGCCCCAGGTCTACTCAACCCTCCTCGACAGCGGCTGCCAAGAGGGCGAGCACGCGGCCTGCTTCGCAGAGCTGCGGAGAAACTTTGTGAACACTCGCCCAGTCAAGCTGAAGAACCTGATTCTGCTAGTGAAGCACTGGTACCATCAGGTGAGACCTCCATACTCCCTTGCTTCTCCCAGGAAGCAGTTGCTGTCATGGCACTTGCCTCGGCCAATCAGCTCCTCCCCTTTGCAGCAAGCTCCCCTCCTTCGCTTTTTATTGGCCATCCCAAGCGGAAGGCCCGCCTCCTCCATCCTCCATATCCTGCTCAGACCTGGAAGCCCCTGGCTGAGAGAGAATCTTGTCTTCATCAAGTGCAAAGAACCTTGTTACCTTGGTGAGGTTCACAGCCCCTCTCTAGCCGTCTGTTTCTCCTCTCTCCTCACATCACTAATGCTTTCCTTGTTCTTTCTCACCTTCAAACCTTTGCTTATGCTGTTCCCCAATCACCATCTTCTGTGCAAATTGTGCTAAATCCTGAGCATCCTTCAACGCTCCCTCACTAAACACTTCTCTGAGTGCCAACTCACATTCGTGCACTCATTTATTCAACAGACATCTACTGCACACCCACTGTTGCTCACTGCTGTGATGGGTGTTGGGATACCAAGATGAGCATGTTGCAGCCCCCATTCCTGTACATCTACCCCATACACCCTTTCAGAAACAACTCTTGGCAAAGACCAAGGCTGAGATTCTTGGTCTCACTGTGTAACCTCGGACAAGTCACTGTCCTCCTCTGGACCTCAGTTTATCCATCTGTAAAATGAGACGAGTGAGCCAAGCCATCCCCAAGGTTCTATTCTTCCTGGGGTTTTGTTTTTTATAGTCCCCGCCTTCTGCAAGTGCTTAGGACCATGCTTGGCACACGGTAGGGGCTCACATCCACTGATGCTTTGATTGGCCTTGGGTGACCTAGGTTGCAGCTCAAAACAAAGGAGAGCGGCCATCCCTGCCCCCAGCCTATGCCCTGGAGCTCCTGACCATCTTCGCCTGGGAGCGGGGCTGTGGGGAGGACCGTTTCAGCATGGCCCAAGGCCTCCGGACCGTCCTGGGGCTTGTCCAGAAGCACCAGCAGCTCTGTGTCTTCTGGACAGTCAACTATAGCTTTGAGGACCCAGCTCTCCGAACACACCTTCTTGGCCAGCTCCGGAAACCCAGGTGCAGACCGCGACCTCATTTCCTGCCCTGCATCATCCTTCTCCTCCATTGTCACCTTGGAGTCACTGTACCCAGGAGGGGTCCAGGGTGGAGTTTGGGTGCCCCAGCCCTCCTCCTCATTCTGCTTCCTTCAGGACTCTGCTGAGGAAGCACAGAAAAGGAGGCCCACAGCAGCCAAGGCCAGTTTTATTAACACAGTACAATATCATATCTCAAATTAAGGGCTACCCAATAGCTTCCGGAGCAAAGCAGCCAGGCAGGGGCCCTCCTGCACTTGGGCAACATTGGGCCAGCTCTAAGGTCCTGACACTCTTCTCCCTCTCCCCAGCCCCCATGCCCCTTCTCAGTCTCTCCCACTGCCCTGCTCCTTCACTGGTTCCCACCTGCTTGCCCACCCACTCTGCCCCCAGGCCCCTGGTCCTGGATCCTGCCGACCCCACCTGGAACGTGGGCCAGGGCTGCTGGAAGCTACTGGCCCAGGAGGCAGCAGCCCTGGAGATGCAGGCCTGCTTGATGGGTACAAAAGGGACACCTGTGCAACCCTGGGATGTGATGGTAAGAGATGGGTCCCGGAAGCAGTAGACGCTGTTGGTGCCCCATCCTACATCCCCTGTGCCTGCCGGTGCACATATGTCCAGCTGCTAGGAGTGTTGGATGCTGATGGCTGACAGCCAAGGCACAAGTTGTGCCATCCCAGCCAGTGCCTGAGCGACATGGACACAAATGGCTTACCCTTGTTTGTTTCAAGGCAGGACCATTTCTATGATGCAGTTCATGCTCCAGAGCTGCCTGTGGGATTCGGAAAAAGCATTCTCCAGCTAAGCCTTCTCCACCCTTTCCTGCTTCCTGCAAGCACTGTCCCAGTTAATCGCATGCACAAGAATCCCCGTCACAGGCCCTGCTTCTGGCGAACCCCACTTAAGACAATAGCCTTTTGCAGCTCCCAAAGGATATGATTTTATCACATTTGTTATTTTGTCACAGAATCTCATAGCCTGTGCTTAATACTCAAGACAATCCAGTGAGGCCTAGGCCTCATTCTCGCCCCCATTTAAAGATGGAGAAACAGGCTTGTTGTGGTAGTAGAACCAGAACTTGAACTCTGGTCCCTTTGATGCTGCAATCTGCCAATTAGTTGAGGAGAAAAAGGAGATAAAGGAGATAGTGGGAGTCTTGTCTTCATAGGATATCTAGGAACAGGGCCTGGGTGTTCACAGGGAATCTGTCTGGAGCTGGCCCTCCCTGGGTTCTCTCTGCAGCCCGCTCTCCTGTACCAAACCCCAGCCGGGGACCTCGACAAGTTCATCAGTGAATTTCTCCAGCCCGACCGCCAGTTCCTGACTCAAGTGAACAAGGCTGTTGATACCATCTGCGCATTCCTGAGGGAAAAATGCTTCCAGAATTCTCCCATCAAAGTGCTCAAGGTGGTCAAGGTGAGTCCCCAGAAAGCTGTAGACAAAGAGGGTCCTGTATGCTGGTGATCTTTCCTAGGCCCATGCCAAGCGTTACCCACTTCTGTGGCCCCTGCAGAAACCAGCACAAGGCCAAGTAGAGAGGAGAAAACAGAATGTGTTCATGGGTGAATGGCTGAGGTAGGGCCCAGATGTTTCCACCAAGTTTCTTTTGGTTGCTCATGATAGCCAACTCAAAAGAAGCAACAAAAAGGAATGTGTTGGCTGATATAAATGGAAAGCCCTGGAGTAGATCTGCCTTCAGGCAGAGCCTGATCCAGGAGCCTATGCAAGGTCATCAGGACACAGCTTTTCTTCCTAGCTCTTGGCTCTTTTATCTTGGACAGGCCTTGTCCATATGATGGTCCTTGGCCTCTCTAAGCTTCTAGAAAGAGGAATTATCTTTTCTCAAAATTCAAAGAAGCCTTGAAATTGAGTTTCATTAGCCTGACTATATATGCCTTAGCCAATCACGAACGCCAGGGAGACCTCAGGCGCTGACTGGCCAAGCCTGGGTCATATGATGGAGTCAGCCCCGTGTGGGCCTCATGGGCTGAGTGTGGGGGACGAATGAATCCCCCAAAGAAAACCCAGATGCTGGTCCCAGAAGGTGGAAAGGATGCTGGAGTGTACAAAAAGTCACATTATCCACTGCACCAGATATGACCACAGTTCACAATTGGAGTCACGGGGAGACACAGGTTAGCTCTGGAAAGAGTGTCAGCATAGATTCAGCCAGTGACAAGTCCCAGGCCTGGTGACTTGCTGTGTGACCCCAGATAAATACCTTCCCCTCTCTGATCCTTGCCTTCCTCATCCATAACACTTGAGGACGGTAGCCTAAGCCACTGGTTCTCAACTGTGGCTTCACTTAGAATCACACAGGCTTTTAAATATATATATACTGATGCCCATCCGCCTCCCAGGAAAATGAAGCTTAGTGGTGCCAAGGCCCATCATATGGACAAGGCCTGTCACAGTCTCAGGGGCATAGGAGCCAGGCAACAATCATTTTTAAAAGCTCTTCCTGATGGAGATAAGCTTGAGATCCAACTGCAGGCCTAAAAAAAGAAAAAGAAAATTCTCAAATCCCTCCCAACCCCTAAACATGATGCAATGAGAAACTTTGCACGTGTTGAAGGATTTAAACTTATGCCTTGCACATTTCTTTTTCTCACAACTATGCCATGTTGTAACTGCATGTTAAAGATGTAAGACAGAGAGGTTAGGTGACTTACCCAAGGTCACACAGCAAATTCTTAACTCAGAGTCCAGAGCCCATGGGCTCTGGCAGGAGGACATCAAGCAGTACTTCTGGGGTCAAGCCACCTGTCATGTCCTCCCCAGGGCGGCTCTTCAGCCAAAGGCACAGCTCTGCGAGGCCGCTCGGATGCGGACCTAGTGGTTTTCCTCAGCTGCTTCAGCCAGTTCACCGAGCAAGGAAACAGGCGGGCAGACATCATCTCGGAAATCCGAGCCCAGCTGGAGGCATGTCAGCAGGAGAAGCAGTTCGAAGTGAAGTTTGAGATCTCCAAGTGGGAGAATCCCCGCGTGCTGAGCTTCTCGCTGGCGTCCCAGACGATGCTGGATCAGAGTGTGGACTTCGACGTGCTGCCAGCCTTTGATGCCCTCGGTGAGGTGCCCGGGCCTAGTCCCGAGCAGGAGAAAAGCAGAGGCAGGGCTGCCAGGGGCAGTTGTAGAGGTTGTGCAGCGCACAACCAAACCACACCTGTTCATATCGTCAGCCTTGTAGGTGTGTGTGTTTATCACAACTTCCCTGCAAAGTGTTTGGAGAAAGGGGCACCTTTTCCTAATTTACACAAAGGGGCTACATGGACTAACAGTGGCCCTGCGCTGGGTTTTCGTCCCAGCAATTCCCAGCAATATGCTGTATGACCTTGAACAAGGGATTCCTCCACCTTGAGCCTCAGTGTGTCCATCGGATGAGAAGGACATCGAAGGGTTTCCGTGCATCGAGTATTTGTGTACTCCCTCCCCCCCTGCTACAGACCCATTCGATCAGTCCAGTCAATAAATGCACCTACTATGTGCTCAGCACTCTTCCAGGCATTGAAGATAAATCCCTGAACAAAACAGACACAAATCTCTTTGTATCTATTCATTTCTGACTTTGGACAGGAGAGTTTGCCGACTGAGGGAATCCCCCATATCCCAAAGTATTTGGTTCCTGTATTTTGCAAAACAAGTAGCAAGGGAGAGGTTGACCCAGAAATGTATCAGGAATCTATTCAATTCCTCAGTTCAGAGAGTGAGAGCTCGACTCTCAAGGAATGCCTGTAAGTGCACTGGAACCAGAAGGGTGGTGTCATCTCTCACCACATATGGTTCTGTCACCTGCAGGAGGCTCTGTCCCTTTGATAGAGAGATGAGCAGATGTCAGAGAACCTTGAAGACATGTTAGCTCCCAGCTGAGACTCTCTCCATGTTGGGGAAACGTGTAGGTTAAAAGGGGGCAGAAAAGGGAGTAAGATGCTCGCCGTGGATTTCACTCACACTGGGTCACGCTATGTTTGTGCTCCACCTAAGGATACCCCGTGGCCTCGCAGGGGGGTCCCAGACCACCCATAGGGAAATACCCAAGTAGGAGATCTCGGAAGTACTTTAGTTGGCACCACTCTGACTCTGGGAAATGAAGTGCGGTTTTCCTTGCCTCTGTTTCCAGGCCAGCTGGTCTCCCGCTCCAGGCCCAGCCCTCAGGTCTACGTGGACCTCATCCACAGCTTCCACAATGCGGGCGAATACTCCTCTTGCTTCACAGAGCTGCAGCGGGACTTCATCGTCTCTCGCCCCACCAAGCTGAAGAGTCTGATCCGACTGGTGAAGCACTGGTACCAGCAGGTTTGGCTCAGGGACGAGGGGGCCGCCCCGCCAGTGGCCCTGGCTCGGCCTCTGGAGTGCTTTCCTGGGAGGAGGCTGGCCCAGCCCTGGCTGGCAGCCTGGGTTTGTGGAGCAGAAAGAGGGATTTGTCCTAGCTGTGGGACCTTAGCTTTCTTAGTAAAATAGGGCTGACCTACAAGTAACCATGTCACAGGACTTGCTGGGATAATGCAAGGCAAGGCATCTGGTATAGTAGGTGCTCAGTAAAAGCTTGGGGATGGGTTTGCTGGCTCTGGGAGGGTCCCTTCCCATAAATCTTCATTGCCAGTACGGACCAATACATCATCTTTCTCCTCATTCCCCAGTGCAACAAGATGCCCAAGGGGAAAGGCTCCCTGCCCCCCCAGCATGGGCTGGAACTCCTGACGGTGTATGCCTGGGAGCAGGGCGGGAAGGACCCCCAGTTCAACATGGCTGAGGGCTTTCGCACTGTCCTGGAGCTGGTCACCCAGTACCGCCAGCTCTGTGTCTACTGGACCATCAACTACAACCGTGAGAACAAGACCATCAAAGACTTCCTGGAGCAGCAGCTTCGGAAGCCCAGGTTCAGGCCCACGCCCCATGGCCCAGAGCCTCAGATCTAGGGTGACTCACTCTCTCTCCACCTCCTGAGGGCACAGGGCAGAGACAGGAAAATCCGCTTTCTAGAACTGAGCTCTTTTCTAGAAGTGCTATGCTTAGCACCTGAGGAACAGGCAGTCAGTTTCCTGGTCACCTGTGAAGAGGGTTGCCAGTTGAAATGCAAGACTCCAAGTTAAATTTGGATTTCAGAGAAACAGTGAATACCTTTTTAGTGTAAGTATGTCCCACGCAGTAGTTGGGATATACTTATGCTTTAAAAAACAACCCTTGTTCATTGTTTATCTGAAATGCAAATTTAACTGGGCAGCTTCTATATGTATTTGTTAAACCTGGTGACCCCACCTGTGAACCCACCAGGTAACATAAGCATGTCTCATTCTTTGGGATTTTGCCCGTCTCTGAATTGCTACAGAGACAACAGAGAGGTTTCATCAAGTTGTGATGCATCTCAGGCAGTGGGTAGTGGCTACTTAGAGTGCTGTGCTAAAAAGCTCTCTGCAGGTGTGAATTGGCTCAGCTGTAAAGAGTGGCCTCATCAGTTAGTGACTTCGACCAGGGGTGCAGGAAGGGAGAGTAGTGGAACCAGTGCTGTGGTTGATTAACTGTGGTTAACAATGCTTGCTTTACATGCAGAAGGGGCAAGCATGGTTGATTGGTAATGTCTGCCTGGGTGCAGAAGGGGCCTATGTGTAGCTTATTTTCTATCCTGTCCTCTAGTGTGTGTGCCTAGAGCACAGAGGAGTCTCTGGGCCCTGCCCCTGACCCCTACAGAGTGTTGGGTGAGGGAGGAAATTGGTCCAACCAATCCCACAGGGGGACACCCAAATGTTGTCAGGAGTAAGACTGACCCTGGATGGGAATTGCAGGCCCATCATTCTGGATCCAGCTGACCCAACAGGCAACCTGGGCCACAATGCCCGCTGGGACCTGCTGGCCAAGGAAGCTACAGCCTGCATGACTGCCCTGTGCTGCATGGGCAGGGATGGCAACCCCATCCAGCCATGGCCAGTGAAGGTGAGAGACCTGTGGTACAGAGAGGAGCGTGTTTTGCTGGGGAGCAGTGTGGTCCAGGGAGGGGCATGACTCCTCCCAAAGGGGCAGGGCCCAGTCAGGGCCCAGGTGTGCCCCCATGCCTCCGTGTCCTGTCTGTCCATGTCGTCTTGGCTTCTCAAGGAAGGCTAAGGGTAACTAACATCTTCTGTACCCTCCACAGGCCGCTGTGTGAAGCCCAGAAAATCAGTGGTCATACCAGATGGACAGATGGACACCAGCCCTCGGCATGGGGAGACTCAGGGGCACCTGCCAGATGTGTGTGTGTGTGTGTGTGTGAGAGAGAGAGAATCCACTCTACTCTTCAGTCCAGCCTCCCAGCTGATGTTTCTGCCTCCCAGCTCTGCTCTCTCCTCCCGGAAGCCCACTCTGCTTATCCAGCCCAATTGAGCTTCATTGCATTCCCCTTGTATCAGACAGCACGACCCATCTCACATACCCCCTCCCCTCTGTGGCCTACACGCTGGAGTCCAGACTCCATAGATTGGCACCGGGCTGGGTTTCCAGCTTCTCCATCACCCGTATGATTCTCTAGCTTCAGCTGCATCCCACACTGTACCCTGCGCCTGCCGAGAATGTCCTCCTTCTCCCTGACTTCTCTCTGCCCATCCACACCCGCTCAAATCCTTCCTCCTCTTAAACCCATCCCTGACCTCCCAGTGACCTCTCCTTTCCCAGTTCAAGAACTTTTCATGGGGATGGCAGGGTTTTCATCTCATTTTTTAGTCACACTCAGATGGTCATGGCTGCCTGGAGCCCTAGGTGTTGAAGGATCCTGCAGAATGGATACAGAGTTGGGAAGAGTGACCTAATCACTTGGTGATGTCTGCCATTGATGCCATAAAGGAAGGTAGTGGCATGAGTGCCGTGATTGATTAGCAATGTCTGGACTGGATGCAGGAAGATGCTCACAGATCTATAGTATGTGTCTGGACTCTTGAGAAGCTCTCTGAGCTCAGCCGGTAGCAGGAGCGCATGTCCAGATGGGCTAGCTTTGTCTGCTACAGACACGGACAGAGGCCTCCTCATTGGAGGCCTCCTTTGGTTCAACCTTCCTGTTTCATCCCCCCAGTTCCTACATCTTGATGCCATGTCCTACTTGCCTTCTTGGATTTTTACTGAGTTCCTATCTTTTCTCCTGACCTGCTGGAATGCCACCAGTGGGATCCTCCATCCCAAATGCCTAAACGTGAGCCAATACCCAAACAACAGTGCTCAGCATGTTTCTCTCTGCCCTCCAGAGTAAATCCACCAGGTCCATGCAGGAGGCACTGCTGACTTCTAGTCCAGCAACAAAGTCCCACTGAGTCAAGGCTCAGCACAGAAAACAGAAAGTACTCCAGGTGTCGTAAGCAGCCAGGGAATCCATCGAAACCCCTGGACCGGCTGGAGGAGGCTGGGGCCACCACTGGACTATTGGTTTCAAGATTGGACCCCCCATGGCTAAATCAGAAGTCAGGCTGCTGCTGCTGCCATCCCTACTGCCTCACACCCTCGAAGCTGGGGTCCAGACCCAGGACGGCAGCCACAAACATCTCTCAGAAGCTGGCAGCCACCAGTATGGCAGGAAGGCGGCTTCTGCCTCCCTCCTTTAACATGATCTAAATACAACCAGAACTCCGGCTGCAGGGAGTCTGAGAAGTGGACGTTTCATTCCCCCCACACACACACACACCGTGGCACAGGGAGGAATGGATGCCCAGGCCGAGGGGCAGTGTCCAGCACTGCGTCCCTATCAGAAGCACCATGAATATCTGTTGGGTGGGTGAGGGTGTGGTCCATCCCAGAGGGGAGGACCAGGAGACAGAGAGAAAGCAGCCATGTTCTTAGGGCACACAAGAGTTAAGGGGCCTGGATGACGATGTGTCAATGTAGGTTCTTCAATTGTAACAAATGTCCCACTTCGGGGAGTGTCGATAGTGGGGGGAAGACATATGTAGGAAATTTCTGGACCTTCTGCCCAATTTTGCTGTAAACCTGAAACTGCTCTGAAAAACAAAGTATTTTTTTAAAAAGTAAAGGGGTGTAATATCTGCAACATGCACTCAAATATAATAATACTGCTAAGAGGTACCTATAGAATGAGGGGAAATGTGAAATATTCTGGGTGAGGATATAAGAGTTCTTTGTAACACTCATCTCGCAAATATATAATAATAATAAAGCACATACTTTGGAATCGTGTAGTGTGGAATTAGAACTTGCCAGACAACTTAGTAGCTGTGTGACCTTGGGCAAATGTTTCCACCTCTCTGAGCCTCTTGGTGTTATAGTAAACATCAGACAAGGGCAGGGAAGGATCCTTTGTGGGCAAAGTTCTCCAGAGAAACAGAACCAGTAGAGTGTCTAGATCTAGAGCGAGAATTATTTTAAGAAATTGGCGGGTGCTATTATAGGGGTTGGCAAGTCCAAATTCTGCAGAGCAGGCTGGCAGGAGGAAGGTCCAGGGACGGGCTGATGTTGCAGCGCCATCTGCTAGTGGAATTCCCTCTTCCTTGGGGGAAGTCAATCTTTTTTCCAGTGAAGGCCCTCAACTGATTGGGTGAGGCCCGCTCACAGAAAGGTATCTGCTTTACTCAAAGTCCATTGATCTTGTTAACCTCATCTAAAAAAACACTGTTGCAGAAAGATCTAAAATACGTTTGACCAAATATCGGGGTACCATGGCCCAGCCAAGTTGACCTATAAAATTAATCTTACCACACCTGCCTTCTGTGTCACAGAGGCAGCCAGTGGGAGCCCTGTGGGAGTTTCATTTTCACAGCTCTGGACCCAGGAATTGCACACCTGTCTCCCCTCTGACCTGTATGCTTCTGAGCCTGTTTTCTGTCCTTGCTGGGTGGGGTGAGTGCCTGATGAGGCACTGCGGGTGTCCATGTGTGCTGAGGTCCTGGGCACACAGAAGCTCCCGCCCGCTGACCACTCTGGGACCTGGGTTTGCCCAGTGGCAGAGATGAAACCTGAGTCCAGGTCAGCCCCTGTGTGGAGGGCAGTTTCCAGGCTCTCGGCCTCCCGTGGAAAGGTGCTGACTCAGTAAATGGCCATCGACTGTGATTGGATGGCCATCAGCTGTGGCTAGTTGGCCGTCAGCTGTAACCAGTGAACCATTGGCTACAAATATAACTGCCGTGGCTATGCTAGCAGCAAATGGGGGATTGTGGATTGCAAATTGCAGAGGCGGATACCACTAGCAAGAATATAGTGGTATGACTCCCCTATCTATGGCTCCGTGGGTGTTCCTTTTTGGCCTCACCATGTTCTGCATTCTTATGTGGGGAGCGGGACCAGAGACCCTGCATGACACCCTGCTTTCCGTGTGTCCCTGAGCAAGTTAGTCACCTCTCGGGTCTCTTTCTCCTCATCGCTGTCACTGAACCTGAGTTCTCAGGCCACTGGGAACAGGAAGGAGGAGAAAAACCCTCAAAAACGACCTCTGCACCCTGTGAAATTGTATTTGCTTAACAAACCCTTATATACAATTTGCCATGTGCTGCACCCTGTTCTACGCACTTTGCAGAGATATTTCATCCTCGTATTATCCCAATGGGAGAGGTAGCACTGTGATCCCCATCTTACAGATGGGGAAATTGAGGCACAAAAAGGGCAGGCAATGTGCTCAAGGACATAGGTGTTAGCGAGTATCAAGTCCTCATAATTGGGCTCCAGAGGCTGCGTGTTTCACCACAAGGACTTGTTGGGAGCAGCTGAAAGGTGGTTGGATAAGCACAGCTGCAGGTGCGGGCAGGACTCTGGACTGAGCTAATCAGCTAGGAATGCTCCTGAGTTTCAGTTTCCTGGTTCCATGAGTTTCAGTTTCCTGGTTCCATGAGTTTCAGTTTCCTGGCTCTCAGCTCAGCTGATCCTCTTTCCACTCTGTCTCCCGCTCTGCCATTAGCTGTCACCTCAGCAGCCAGCAGGAGCAATGGGAAACTTGGCACCATCCTCAGTGCCTACTTCAATACCTACTTCAAGGCCTACTCAGGAATTGGAAGCGTTTATCCAGAAATTCCTGAGGCCCTACGAAGGCTGTCAGAAACAGATCGACAATGCAGTGGACACCATCTGTGCCGCCCTGCACGAAGCCGAGGAGTTCCTGGTGACAGATGTGGTCAAAGTAAGCAGAGGGCGGGGGTCAGGGCATCTGGGAGCCAGGAGATTCACTGGCCACTGGAAGGCAGAGTGACTTGGGGCTGAGCACCTACTGTGTGCCAGGCCCTGGGTGCCGGGCTCATCATCTTGTCCTCCCACCCTCAAGTGAGAGGATGGGCTATGGTGTAGAGTTTAGGAGCACAGACTTGGGAGCCGGCTCTGCCCCTTACTACTGTGTGACTGGGGCAGGTGGCTTAACCTCTCTGTGCTTCAGTCTCTGAATCTATAAAATGGGAGAGGAACCATACCCATCTCAAAGTGTTATGAAGCTTAAACATCTAATGTTCTTAGTACAAGCCCTGGTACAGAGTTAGTGGTCAGTAAATTAGCTGTGATTACTCACTGTTATGGTTTCTCTCCTTCTTTAGCAGTAAACTGAGGCTGGAGGACTTCAGTAAAACTATCTAAAAGGTTGCTCTGTGGTTTTCCAACAGCAAGAGGGGGCCGGGGCCCTCATCAGTTAGAAATGGTTGGTGTTAGGGGTACAAACCCCAGAGTTGAGGCTGAACATTCTCAGCCTTTGGGGAGGAAAGGGCACTGGGAAGGTGCCAGGACCCTGGGGTGGGGAGGACATTAGCGACCTCCCAGCCCACCCCCATGCTCCCCAGCGCTGGCACCCCACTTCCCTGCAGCCACAATGCTTTCTGGCCTCTGCCCTTACACACACCCACTAGCCCCACCACTAAAGACACCTGGACACTTGGTGTCTCCTGCCTTGCCTAGATGAGGAAACTGAGGCACAGGGAAGTTATTCAATAGCTGGCATCAGAGCTGGGAGTTAAGCCCAGGTGGGAGCATGCACCCTTACCCACTGTACCATCCTGCCTTTTAATACTGTTAACTTTTTTCTAATTAAAACAAAACATAAGAAAAGTGCACAGCGCTACATGTGCAGCCCAATGGGTTCCCTCAAACAACGTACGTGTATAACCTACACCCAGATTGAGAAAAAAAACATTCCCAGCCCCCAAAATCCCCTGGGCCCCCTATCCTGTCACTACCCCCAACCCCAGGCAGGCACGCTCCTGACTTCTAACAGCATAGATTAGTGTTGTGGGGTTTTTTATTTTGTATAAAAATGTAAGATGACCAACTATCCCACTTTGCCTGGGACCGAGGGGTTTTCTTGGAAATGGGCCTTTCAGTGCTAACAGTGGGGAAAACGGACAGCTTGGTCACCCTGTAAATGACCTCATGTACTATGAGGCTTGAGGGTATGGTTTCTTTGACCCACACTGTTTATGACATTTCTGTTGTGTGCCGGTGTTGTTACTGTCATTGTGTGGATACCACATTTGTCCGTGCTCATGTAGATGACCTTTGGAATTGCCTTCACGTGGGGGCAAGTATGAAAAGTGCTGCTCTGGGCATCTCGGTCTTCAGGTAGACAAGTGGCTATCCGCAACTCAGTTTTAAGACTATGGTGACATTGTAGGCTTTTGCTCATGTTGAGAAATAACGACTGCCTACTGGGGTGCCCCGTGACCCCCAAGACCCCAGAGCCTCACATCTGCTCTTCTGTCACTGCCAGGGTGGCTCCTATGGCCGGGAAACTGTCTTAAGGGGCCACTCCAATGGTACCCTCGTCATCTTCGTCAGTGACCTTCAAACATTCACGGATCAGAATAAAATGCGATACGAAATCCTCCGCAAAATCTGTAACTGGCTGAAACACTGTCAGCTTGAAAGGAAGCTGGCAGCCAAGATGGATATCGTGATGTCCCGCGGTAGGCTCTTCATCCAGCTGTCCACAACAGAGCAGAGCATCACTTTTGTGGTGCTGCCTGCCTTCGACGCTCTGGGTGAGCCCTCCTGGGTGTGTGGGGGGGAGCAGGGGTCTGGAGGGGTGTGTTGACAGAGAAAAGTCAAAGAAAGGGGTGGTGGATAGCCACGTGGTCCTCTAGGCTGGGGAGGGAATAGATACCCCAGGTGCTTTCCAAAGCGGGGGACCGTCAGCCTTCAAGAGAGGAGGTCCCTCCTACCCTGGGCTTACTCTCTTCTCTAGAATATCTCCCCCAACTCCTAACTGACTTTGGAAAAAATGTTCTAGACTCTAGAGTCTAGAGCAGAGCTTCTCAAATGGTGATATGCACACAAATCACCTGGGAATCTTGTTACAATGTAGGTTCTAATTCAAGAGACGGAGGGCAGGGCCCAGGATTCTGTATTTCAAACCAGCCCCATGATGCTGCTGCTGGTCCACAGACCACACTTGAGGATTTAGACCAGAATATATCTTGGTTAGAGAAAGAGGATGGGACAGAAATCTGGGAAAAGTTCAGCTGGGCGCATGTGGAATCTTCTGACCAGGTCAACATCGAGGCAAGGACCTTCCATGGGTAACATGGACGGATGGATGTGTAGGTGAGGGGATGGATGAGTGGATGGATGGATCAAGCGCAGTCACATGCAATCACACACTTAAATGCCAGAGCTCAAATTCAACCTCTCATTAAGCAAATGGAGAAACCAAAGGAAGGGAATGTTCCCAGGGTCATATAGTCAGCTACTGACAGAGCTAGAATGAAAGCCCAGGGCTTTTTGGTCCCAGGCCAGGGTACCTTCAAGGTGGAGACACACACACACACACACACACACACACACACACCTTGATGGTTCCCATTCACAGACAGATGGCCGATTTCAGAGAAGAATGCACCAGTGGGGAAGGTAGGCAGCCCTGAGTTATTTTCCTTGTCCCACTACTTACCCACTTTTGCCAACTGTACGATCGGACTAGAAACAGCTAGCTTGCATGCCCTGTAGGACAATGAGGTTGAGAGTACACGCCTGCCTCAAACTAAAGAGTCAAGCTAAAGAGACAACGTGTGACTCAGAATCCTTAGGAAATGCTATGTGCTCTCCTTTTGTTCAGAGCACGATGATTGGAGACTGGGCCACAGCAACCGCTGCTGGGTTCACCCCATCATGCAAGGATGGTGTGAGATCTAAATTCTTCCTCCTATGTGGCATCCAGAGCTGCCACCAGATGGTGGTAGAGCTGCACATTCCAAACTAAGATCCCTGTTCTACAAGGAAATAATAGTTGCTGAGAAAAGTAACCTTCTAGGGAATTCTTAAATTAATTTCTTTACTAAATATTAGCCTAACTAATGTGGTCTACTCTCCACACCAGCTCTAGGCTGACTTCCTTCAACTCTAGGTCTCTCTCCCCTGCCATGTGCCACCACTGCTCTCTCCCCAGGGTCTTTGACCTAAAAAGCAGGATTCTTCTATTTACCTGACTTCCTGGTGTTTCAGGCTCCTCCTATGTAAGTTATTTGTGAGGCTTGCATATTTCACTGTACATAAAGGGCTTAAATGTACATGGGATAGCACTCAATAAATGTTGTTATATTGTTACTATTATTGAACAGGATAGAATATTCTTTCCCTCAACCTCTCTGTGCACATCCAGCGCCCAGCACCATGCCTGGCTAATATTAGGAAGTCCGTAAACACCCTTTGGGGGGGAATGAAAAGAACAATCTGGCTCCTGGCTCCCGGTGTTTCTCTAAATGTATTTATAAACAGTGGAGCTCAGCTAGTGTGAATGGAAACCCTTTGATAAAATTCTGTGACCTAGAGCCATCCCCGTTACATTTGCTTTCCTCACGCCGAAACAAGCGGTTCTCGAACTTCACTGGGTATCAGAATCACGTGGGAACTTAGTAAACAATACAGAGGCCCAAGCTCTCTCCACTTGGGTGTCAGAGTTCCTCCAGAACTAATCTGGAACTCAGAGACTCATCTGCATGGGTGGGCCTGTGTTCCAGAGGAGCTAGGCAGCAGGGTTCAGATAGGCACCCCAGTTTGAGAGTCACGGCCCTGTGTCACCCTACCTCACAGGGTGCAGTTCTGTGGGGAGTATGCCTGTCCACTGGCCTCCATTCCCAGCCTCCAGGGCCCTGCCTTCACCTCGCCTGCCTCCTCAGCCTGCACCCAGGACTGTTTGAACTAGAACTTCCCTGGATGGGCTCAATGGCAGAATATGTTACACGTGATATATAGACTTTATTTGCTTCCAGTAACAATATAACAACATTTATTGAGTGCTATCCCATGTACATTAAGCCCTTTATGTACCCTGTTTTCCTGAAAATAAGACCTAGCCAGACAATCAGCTAGGTCTTATATGTCTTTTGGAGCAAAAGACATTAATATAAGATCCAGTATTATATTATATTATATTATATATATTATATATTATATATTATATTTATTATATTATATTATATTATATTATATTATATTATATTATATTATATTATATTATATTATATTATATTATATTATATTATATTATATTATATTATATTATAGATCTATTCTTATATTATAGTAAAATAAGACCAGGTCTTATATTAATTTTTGCTCCAAAATACGTATTAGAGCTGATTGTCCAGCTGGGTCTTATTTTCGGGGAAACATAGTATATGCCAACTGTGCCAACATCATTTTTGGAAAAAAAATCTTTTTCCTACTAATTTGGAACTCCCCCCCCGCTTTTATTTATATAATTGTGTTTCTTGTTTCCTCTGTTTGGTTCCGCTGATCTTGTCTTAAGCCAGCACCATATCTTTTGCATGATGGTCATTTTAGACCGCATTTTATTATCAAGCAGGGCAAGCCACCCTTCACCTTTTATGTAAATCCACCTGCCTCTTTGGTGTTACACCACACCCAACCTCACTGAGGCCAGGTTGTGTGAATGCCAAAAGTCATGTTTCTCTTTCACTCCAGGTTTAAGTGAGAAGCCCAGCCCCTGGACCTATCGAGAGCTTAAAAGATCCCTGGATATGACAAAAGCCAGCCCTGGCGAATTCTCAGTCTGCTTCACAAAACTCCAGCAGAATTTTTTTAACAACCATCCCAGAAAACTGAAGGATTTGATCCTCTTGGTAAAGTACTGGTATCAACAGGTAAATTTCAAATTGTCTATCTCTGGCTGTCATCCATTTCCTTTTTACCGAGATAATTTACATCCAGTAAAGTATGACAATCTTAATTATATAGCTCAATGCGTTTTTATATATTATTAAGCAACACTCAGATCAAAATAGGGCACATTTCCTGTACCGCAGCAGGCTGCCTCCAGACCCCTCCCAGTTAATACCGTGTTTCCCCGAAAATAAGACTTAGCCAGACCACCAGCTCTAATGCGTCTTTTGGAGCAAAAATTAATATAAGACCTGGTCTTATATTTTGTTAGATAAGACCCAGTCTTATATTATAGTAAAATAAGACCAGGTCTTATATTAATTTTTGCTCCAAAAGACACATTAGACATGATGGTCTGGCTAGGTCTTATTTTCAGGGAAACACAGTACTCCCCCAAATGACCCACTATCCTAAGAGCTGTCTCCAGAAATTCACTTAGCTCGTTTTCAAACTTGATGCAAATGGAGTCATACTCAACTTTGTGTCTGCCATCTTTGACTCAACATTATATCTGAGAGAGTTGTCCATGTTGGTGTGCGTGGTGGTGGTTTTCATTGTTTTGTAATATTCTGTTGTATTCAAGTACCACACATTTATCCATTCTGCTGATAGCCGTTCGGGTCGTTTCCCAATTGGGGTGATTATGAATTAGGTTAGTATGGATAGTCCCCCACATGTGTTTTTGTGAATTTAAGCACTCCTTTCTCTTGGGTAAATATGGAGGGGTGGAACTGCTGGGTTATAAGGTATGTGTACCTGTGTGTATACACCTGCACATAGCATATATATATATATATATGTGTGTGTGTGTATGTGTGTGTGTGTGTGTGTGTAAATAATGGTGAATATATACATATTTAACGTTAGTAAATACTGCCAAATACAGATGATCCCTGACTGACGATGGTTCAACTTAAGATTTTTTGACTTTACAATGGTGTGGAAGTGCTATGCATGCCATAGAAACCACACTCTGACCTTTGACCTTTGATCTTGCCCGGGCCAGCGATATGCGGCTCCATACTCGCTCGTGATGCTGGACAGTGCCTGAGCCGCAGCTCTGTCAGCCCCGTAATCACAAGGGCCAACAAGCGACACCTACAGAGCACTGTGCAGCCAGCCCTGTTTTGGATACTGTGTTTTGTGGGCTTGCATCCTATCATGTCTACAAAATGCCCATCTGTCTCCAACTTCTGGTGGGAAGAAGAGAAAGGCAATGACTCTTGAGATGAACCGTAAGATAAGTGCTCAGCCGTGGGCGAATGTAAGTGTTCTGAGCACGTGTAAAGTAGCCGAGGCTAAGCTAGGATGTTTGGTAGGTTAGGGGTTTTAAATGCATTTTTGACGTACGATACTTTCAACTCATGATGGTTTTATGGGGAGGCAACCCCATGGTAAGTTGAGCAGTGTTTGTAGTTTTCCCAAATGTTTGTACCAAATTACACTCCCATCAGCAACACTTTTAGGTGTTTCACAGCTTTGTCAATGCTTGGTATTGTCAGTTCATCGAATTTTAAACATGATGTCATTTTAGTCACTGTTGGGGGGCAGGGGCTTTCTATAGACGTCCAGTTTCTTGATTGCAGACCCCTGGCATGGGAGAACCTGGGTCCCCAAATTAGTCACTGCCCCTTTCTTCTCCCACAGTGCCAGAAAAAGCTGAGGGCTCTACCCCTGCTGCCCTCGTATGCTTTGGAGCTGCTCACAGTCTATGCCTGGGAACAGGGGTGCGGAGCAGAAGACTTTGAGATAGTCGAAGGCATCAGAACGGTTCTGGGGCTCATCAAACAGTCGAGGCAGCTGTGTGTCTACTGGACAGTCAATTACAACTTTGAGGATGAGACTGTCCGGAATATTGTGCTGGGCCAGATCCGGTCACCCAGGTACCCAACCTCCCTTGGCCCTCTCTACCTCTTCACTTGCATGCCAAACTGTACCCCCTTGGAATGATGCCTTAGCCCTATGCTTCCCAGCCAAGCAGGCCCCAAAAGAATGCCAACCACAGTGGGTAGGGAGAGGAACACACATCTGTCTGACGGAGAGAAACCTGAGCGATGCTTTTTCACATACCAAACCATTGTCACATTTTGTCCCCAAAACAAACACCTGAGAGGTTCTTTCCCGTTTAGAAGGAACGGGCCGAGAGGGAAGAAAGGTCAGCAAGAAGAGACCATTCGACTATGTTACTAATGGAACATCTCCATCAAGCAGAGAACACAGGACCAGAGAGGCTAGACATGTTAGATCAAGTGGCTCAGCAATTGAGAGGAACCATAGGAGTTAAAATCCATGTTAACAGGTGCCCAGTCTACATCTCTTTCCCCAAAACTGATTTCTCCTCCCACAAGAAGCCTGACTGATTTTCATTGATTGATTGATTGATTGATTGATTGTGATCTAATGGATTTCCTAGGCCAGTGATCTTGGATCCAACGGACCCAACCAATAACGTGAGCAAAGATAGCACATGCTGGCAACTGCTGAAAGAAGAAGCTGAAATGTGGTTGTCTTGCCTGAATGAGTCACCCGGACCATCATGGAATGTTCTGGTGAGAGGTCTTTCCAAATATAGCTCGTGTCACGCTGCGGAGAGGACCCTCCTGACACCTAGACTGCAGTCTGACCCAGATTACCATGTGTCAGCAAACTAGGGGCTATCACAAAGTCCCATGCACTGGGGGGGCTTAAGGCAACAGAAATGTATTCTGTCAGAGGTCTGGGGGCTAGAAGTCCAAGACCAAGGTGTTGGCAGGGCCAGGCTCCCCCTGACGGCTCCAGGGGAGGGTCCTTCGTGCCTCTTCCAGCTTCTGGGGGTGGCCGGCACTCTTCGGCTTGTGGCAATACCACTGCAACCTCTACCTCCGTTGTCACATGCCCTTCTCTTTTGTGTCTTCACTGTATCTTTCCTGTATGTATGTCTATCTCTGTGTCTCTGTCCTCTTCTTTTAAGGACACCAGTCATTGGATGAAGGCCCACTCTAACCCAATATGACCTTAGCCAAACTCGCTGACATCTGCAAAGACCCTATTTCCAAATCAGGTCACAGTCAATCACAGGTACTGGAGGTTGGGACATCAACATATCTTTTAGGGGGATGCTATTCAACCCATAACACACCATTGGGGGCCTCCCCTTCCATTAAAATGATGGCAAAGTACAAAATTGAACAAAGAGCAAAGGGGGCAGGCAGCTGCAGATGAGAGATTTCAATTAATTTTTACGAGAGAAAGCAGGTGGGAAGGTGATCACAGATGAACTGGAGCAGAGCCCAAGGGAAGGGGGTGGCAGTCACCCCTGCAGATGCCAAGACAGGCTCTGAGCTCCGTTCAAGCAGGCGTGCAGGGGAAGAATGAGAAGTGGGGCCGGGGACAGGACTAGTTGCAGGGCTGGCTGTGCACTGGAGGCGTTGACTTTCCCCGCCCCTCCCTGCCATCCGATAAAGGAGAAACAAATCTATCGACACTCTCAGAGCTTATCAGAGAAGGGCAACCCAACAAAACATGCTCAGGTTAGATTACTGAATCCATTCAGCATTCCTGGGGGTCATGGGCAGGGGTGGGGTCGGGGACACAAATGCATTACTGCGCTCAGATAGGTCAACTAAATTCCACATTTCACAGACATGGGACCAATTTACATCCAAATCATGGGAGGCAGGATGTACATCCCATATGCACAGAAATTTGAGGGCCAATGTAAATGGACTTAACCAAATTCATGGGGCCCTGGAAGTAAAGGAACAGGAAATAGGACCGTGAACAGGAAATTCCCTAACTGGATCCAGAAGGATTTCAACGCTCTGACAAGTGGTCCCTGGGCCTACTTTCCACCCCTCGCCCCTACTTTCCCTGGACTCCTGGTCTTTACTCCCTGATGTCGATTTTCCCAGGGTCCTAAGACAACTTTTTAAAAAATATATTTTCCCCCAACATTTTATTCTGGAAACTTTCAAATGTATAGAAAAGTTGCAATAATGCCAGTGAACACCTGTGTGCCCTTCACCTAGTAACAGAATCCCAAATGTTTTAACATTGCCCACATTGTGTATGACAGTCTGTGTGTGTGTGTGTGTACACACGTCTCACTGCCATCATTATTGCCATTGTTGTGGGTACCAAGCTCTTTAAGAGTCGGCTGCCAGACGGCTCTTCTCTTTACAAACCCTAAATGTTTTCATAGGCATTTCTGAGAACAAGGACATTCTCTCCAATAACTATGTGCAGTGGGCAAATTCCAGAGGTTCAGATTAGCACACAGCAGCTTCTCAAATAACGTCGTTTTGACATAATTGAGATGCCTGGGGACTCGTCGCTGAGATGCCTGGAGACTTAGCTCTTGTTCCCATCAATTAGCCTGTGGGAATACTGGTTTCTCTGTGTGTTGTTTCACGTAAAGTCAAGTCACAGAACCTACCGATGACGACGTTAAGTGAGGACTTGCTGGATGCCAGGCGTCTGATAAGATCCGCTCTCAGATTTGTCCAGTCATCCTGAGAATGGCCTTGACAGACATTTTTTTCCAGCCCAGGAGCACACATTGCATTTAGTGCTCATGCCTCTCCTAAACTATCCTGTGATCCCCACATTTGCCCTTTTTGATTTGTTACCCCCTTTCACCTGTTTCTAGAAGTCTGAGACCATCCCTCTCACTACAGCTGTTGGAGGCGATCCAGGCTAAGGAATGGCTGCATAAGGAGGTCCAGGCACTGAAGGGTGCACTTGTACACACACACATACACGTGCACACACAGGCATGTACACACCACGATATTCTGCCCTGTGGGAGAGGCAGTACTGGTGATGAATTTGCCGTCAAGGGGACACTGTTCTGGGCAATGGTGAGGCCCACTTTATGTCTGGGGCAACAAAGATTGACCTTCACCTTCAAGCTGAGCATTCCTCCCCTAAGCCAGCCGTCTTGTCTGTGCTCACCAGCGAAAGGACAGCATCTGCACAGAGCAGTGTATTCGTTTTCTCTTATTGAGAGAGAGAGAGGGAGAGAGAGATGATGGAAGGAAAAGGAAGGAAGAAAGCCACAAACTTCAGGGCATAGAATAATAGGAATTTATCACCTTAAAGTTCTGGAGGTAAGCCATTCAAAATCAGTCTCATTGTCCTGAAACCAGATGTCCACAGGCTCAGGGGAGACTCCGTTTCCTGGTCTTCCCCAGCTTCTCGGGGCCGCCTGCATCTGAATTCCTTGGCTCGTGGCCCTTCCTCCATCTTCAAAGCCAGCCAGGCAGTATGTTCTCTCCTTCTGACCTCTGCTTCCAGCCCTAAATCTCTCTGTCTAGCTCTGACCCTACTGCCTTCCTCTTATAAGGACCTTTGTGATGACATTGGGCCCACCTGGGTCACCCAGGACAATCCCCCCATCTCAAGATCCTTAATTTAATCACATCTGTGAAGTCCCATTTTCCATATATGAGAACATACAGGTTCTGGAGAGTTAGGACGTGGACATTTGGGGTTGGGGGTCACTATTCTACCTGCCACAAGTGAGAAGCAAGCTGCCTTCGCAGACTGAGGTCTGCAGGGGAGACTGACCATGAGTAAGTGGAAAAGGGAGGAAAACAGTGTCAGGCAAGGTGTTGCTCCCTGTGGTACATGGAGCAGACCCCAATCGCCAAAACTTTCCTACTGAAGAGGACAGAACTGTGCTTCTGTGTAGCTGTCAGAGCCGTTTTAGAAACCAGAATATGGTTGCTTTTCATAAGTAACTACAGGTACAAGGGAGTGACTGGCTCCCACCCTCCACAGTCCCATTTGATTAGAGAACTGTCCCCTGAGACTGAACTCACAGGCCCTCTGGTCCTGGGACAGCCCTCTCTTCACCACACTTAGCGAGAGCAGCAGCAGCCTCCCCTGGTGTTGAAGGTTGAACACGGTCCCCCAAAATTCATGTCCACCCAGATCCTCAGAATACGACCTTCTTTAGAAATAGATTCTTTGCAGGTGTCACTGGTTAAGATGAGGTCATCCCGGGTTCGCATGGGTCCCACATAAGAAGACACACAGAAACATAGGTACAGCGGGGAGAAGGCCATGTGCCTACAGCTCCAGGGATTAGAATGATGCATCTACCAGGCAAGGAACACCAAGGATTGCGGGCCAACAGAAGCTGGAAGAGGCAAGAAAGGATCCTCCCTTGGGGTGGCCGGTTAGCTCAGTTGGTTAGAGCATGGTGCTGACAACAGCAAGGTTGCCAATTCGATCCCTGCATGGGCCACGGAGCTACGCCATTGTAGCATGAAAGCAACATGTAACAAATGACCATGGCTCTTTCCCAATGAAAACAATTAAAAAAAAAAAAAAAAAAGGATCCTCCCCTAGAGCCTCAAGAGAGAGCACGGCCCTGCTCACACTTTGATTTTGGACTTCTAGTCTCCAGAACTGTGAAAGAATGAATTTCTGTTGTTTTAAACCCCCCAACCCCCCAGGTTGTAATTTGTACGGCAGCCCTGGGAAACCAATCCACCTGGTCGCAGCGTGTTTCACAGAGGCTGCTAGAACCTGAAAAAGAAGTCAGTGTGATCATCAGAAACCCGTAATTGCTACAGGAACCAGGAAATTCAGGGAGGAACAGAGCACTAGGGAAGCTGAAAGGTGTTGGCCATCAGGAGATGAGGCTGCAACTGGCTGTGGAAACCAGAGGGCAGTTTGGAGTCAAGGGCATGAAGAAATCCATCAGGAGAAGGATCCAGAATTCTCCTAGGGAGTAAGGGGGGCAACTCAGAGAGTTTTGTGTGGGGGGGGGATCTTGGGTACCACCTTAAACTCTCAGGTATGTTCCTGGGATATGTCACTGCAAGAAGTGAAGACCACAAAGGTACCAGCATGAGGGTTGGAGAGCACGAGGGAGAGGTGGGCAGCGCTCCAACCCCCACCAGGCAGGGGAGAAAGCCTGGGGCTGGCAGGGGAGTGAGGGGCGCTCACAGTGGGGGTCTTCTACCTTCCCCAGCCAGCATCACTCCAGGAAACCCCAGGCCATCGTCTGGATAAGTTCATCAAGGACTTCCTCCAACCCAGCGAAGCTTTCCTCAATCGGATCCATAAAGCTGTTGACATCATCTGTAGCTTCCTTAAAGAAAATTGCTTCAGATATTCAACTACAAAAGTTCAGAAGGCTGTCAAGGTAAGCACTGGCCTTTCTCCAAAGTCGTGTCACTGGCAGGGCGCTGAGCAGTGTCTGGAGCTCTGTAATACTCATCTCCCACCAGAGGCTGAGTCCAAAGGATGACAGAGGGAAGCTTCAGTCATTAACAACACACTTTCAATTCTGTAAGCATCCTCGGGCTGCCAGCATCCTTGGCTTATAGCTGTATGACCAGCATCTTTGCCTCCATCTTCCCATCACCTTCTCCTCTCCATGTGTCTTCTTCCTTTCTCTTCTCTTCTGAGGACACTTGTCATTGGATTTAGGACACACAGATCCCTAACTTGATTACATCTACAAAGACCCTGTTCTCCAAATAAGACCACATTTGCATGTTCCCAGCAGACATATCCTTTTTTTTTTTTTTTTTTTGGTAGTGGGGGTGGTCACCATTCAAACCACTGCAGATTCTAAGCTGGGCGTATATGGCACCAAAAAACGGCCTCTTTCTTGTTTCAGTGACTGGAGTCTGATTGTTTTCTTCCACTGAACTAGAGATTCAGTGGATGAGACCATCTTGTCCATGGCCCAAAGGCCTCGGGTTGACACGCTTCCCTCTGCGTGAATGAACTGGCTTAGAACAGGGATTCACCGAGGATCTGTATACAGTAAACAGAACACCCTCCCCTCGCCCCTAACCCACAAAGCCAGGCATTCCTCCCCATGGGAAAAAGAAACAGACGCTCCACAAAAATCGAATGAGCTTTCCAGGGGCAACCAGGGCAATAAGTGGTGCCCAGAGCAAAACCCGCAGCATTGTGCCACTGAGAGGGTTCTCTGTGCTGCAGCGGGCTTCCTCCCAGCTCTCCCGCAAATAAGCCCAGCAGCCAAGGAGCTCCTCAGAATAGAATGAGTCTGCCCACTGCCTGGCAGCTCATGCAGGGGTTGCCAAACCAGGGCCGTGAGCTAGGACTGGTTTCTACATTTTTACAGAGTCGTTGAAGGAGCAGAAAGGGAGGAGGAATAGGAGGAGGAAGAGGAGGGAGGAAGAAAAGCAGAGAGGAGGGAGGAGAAGGAAAGAATAAGGGGAAAGAAGGGGAGGGGGGAGGGAGGAAGGAAGTGGAGAAGCCTTTGTGAAAGCGACAAACAAAGACCACAGAGCCTAAAATATTTACTACCTGACCCTTTACAAAAAGATCGCCAACCCCTGTACCTAAATTAGGAATATTCACCCAATGACCCTCAGACTATAGGAAGAAATGTTTGAATCAGGGAACAGATAAGAACCTGCAACAGAATGATTGCAGCCAGTTGGATTTCTGTCAGGGCACAGGCGGTCAAAGTGACATATGCTTTAGGAGACATCTTTAGGGAGTTGACTTGAGAAGTAGGTAATTTATAAAACTAACCCATCAGTGGTTCGTGTATAAATAAGCAGCTCAAAGGGTGTGAGAACAACTGCCTTTGGAGCCATATAATTCTATTCGTGTGAAAAACGAAACACCCTGCTTTGGTCTCAGCCCTCACTGGACCCTAACTCTGAACCTACCCACGGCAACGTCATTAATTAGCCCGACTGGTGCCAGTCCATGGGGACGAGGGGCTCACAGTCTAGAAAATGCTGTATGTCAACTTGCCTTTCCTCCCTAGGGAGGGTCGGCCGGCAAAGGCACGACTCTGAAAACTGGTTCTGACGCCGACCTCGTCGTGTTCACCACCTCACTCAAAAGCTACACCTCCCAAAACACAGAGAGATGCGACATCATCAAGGAAATCCGCAAACAGCTAGAAGTCTGTCAGCAGCAGGAGAGGTTTGAAGTGAAGTTTGAGATTTCAAAATGGAAGGCTCCCCGGGTGCTGAGCTTCTCTCTAAAATCCAAAGAGTTCGACGAAAGTGTCGACTTTGATGTACTGCCTGCGTTTAACGCACTAGGTAAGACTCCCCACACCTTGGAATCTGCAGGAGGAAGATGGGTTCCAGAATAATGGTGGGAGGAGGTGGAGGGGAAGACACATGACTTAGTAATGGGCCATGGGTCCAGTACCCCCCGGCAGGTCACAATAATAATGGCAACAGTATAGGAATGCCCCACCCTTTAGCTATGATTTCACTTTCCGCGGTTTCAGTTACCCACGGTTAACCGTGGTCTGAAAATATTAAATGGATAATTCCAGAAATAAACAATTCATCTGCTTCAAATTGCATGCCATTCTGAGCGTGGGGTGAACTCTCACCCCATCCCAGTCTGACTTCCTCAGGATGTGACTTCTCCCTTTGTCCAGCGTCTCCACGCTGTGTACGCTCCCCGCTCGTTAGTCACGTAGCAGCTACCTTCATTATCAGATCAACTGTCACAGTGTCACAGGGCTTGTGTTCAGGTCACCCTTACTTTCCTTAGTAATGGCCCCAAAGTGCAGGAGGAGTGATGCTGGCAATTCAGATCTGCCAAAGAGAAGCCCACGAGGGCTCCCTTTCAGTCAAAAAGTATGTCTATACGGGAAAAATACCTAGTAGATAGAGTGCGGTACTATCCGTGGTTTCAGGCATCCATTTGGGGGTCTTAGAGCATATGCTCCATGGATAAGGGGGTCTTACTGTACCTTACAGCTATATGCATTTTCATTCCTCGTTTAAGTACCCCAAGATGACCAGGACCCACATCTTATTCTGTGGTGTCATTCACAATACCCATCAAAGAATGGGGTACACAGGTGCCTGGTACACATTTATAGATAAAATGCCTCAAGTGTTCGTGAAGGAAATTAAAGAACAGACTGTGGGAGGCATTCTGAGACAAAGACAGGAAGCCTGGGTGTTCAGCTTCAATCTTAGGCAAAAATGTCCTTTAGAAATTCAATTCATGGGTGACAGATACATAATGGAGCACTAAAAGGAACCAACGCTATTTCAGGCATTTTCCAAATCTGAAACAGGAAGACTCTGGTACCTTCCCTCTGAATGGTTCTTTGTCCCTCCGAGAGGAAATAACAGTAGAGGTTGGGGGTTGGCTAACTTTATTTGTAAATGGCAAGATAGCAAATATTTCCAGCTTTGAGGACCATACGGTACCTGTCACACCTACCCAACTCTACTGTTGTCACCTGAAAGCAGCCATAAGCGATACATTGACAAACGGCCATGGCAGTTTCAATAAAACTTTATTTACAAAAACAAATAGTGGGCCAGATTTAGGCTGGGACCATAGTCAGCAAACTCCCGTTCAGCGCTGTCCAAAAGGTCTTTCTATGATAATAGGAATATTCTATATCTCTGCTCTACAGCTATTGAGAGATTGAAGTGTAGCTAGTGCAACTGAGAAACTAAATTTTTTATTTGATTTCCCATTAATTAATTTAAATGCAAATAGCCACATGGGCTGGTGGCTGCCATATTGGACAGTGCAAAACTAGATAAGTACTTTAATAATACCACCTGCACTCATACAGACTGCATCATTTAAAAAAAAAATCTCATTATTCTAGAGATGCTCCCAATATCTTAGACATAGTAATTCAAATATACTAATTGAGTTCAAAATAATTTCTCAGAAGTAAATATTTATCCAAAATGTTTCAAAACCTGTTACTTTCTATACATATGAAGGCATAATTTAAATATATCTCTCCCATCCTAGATAAGTGGAAACCTGGCTCTACCCCCAGCCCCAAGGTCTACAGAGATCTCATCTGTCTGTATAAGTCCTCAAACATCGTGGGGGGAGAATTTTCTACCTGTTTCACAGAGCTGCAGCGTGACTTTATCATCTCCCGACCCACCAAACTGAAGGATTTAATTCGCCTAGTGAAGCACTGGTACAAACAGGTATGACAGCCCTTGTTCCAGCCATCTACTTATTATTTGCATCAGTTCTCTGCGGCCGTGAAACCGGCTTAGCCAGCGCCCTGTATGTCGGTCCATACTCTCTCATGCTGGGGGCTGTCCCCTCCTTAGTTCTGAGGATCTCTGTGCAATTCCCATCACTAACCCCATTAAGTTGGGCCGGGTGGAGAGCAGCTCCTACCATCAAAGCTGCCACATGGGGTTAGTGTGCCTTCACTCCCACACCCAAAGAATTCTGCAGGCATCTAAGTTACCCTGTCTGCAAAGGGCAGGTGAAGTTGGGGTGTGCGTGCCAACAAGTCGCCAGCCTGACTGGCCTGTGCTCGGTGCCCATAACAAACAGACAGAAACGCTAGCTCCTGGAAGGCAGGTGGAAGCTACAGGTGGTACCAGGGGTTGCATTTCCTATAGTATGGGTTCGCCTGCTTTCACGTCCATCAGCTGTCTTGCACACGGGGTAGTTTCTGAGTATTTTCATGACAGCGAACGTCCAGCACAAGATCAGCTCTCGCCTGAAGTATCGCCTTTCTGTGTCCAGCTCAGAAGCCTGAGGTGGAGACTGAGCTCCGTGTGGTCCCCATCCCCGAAAATGAGAGATACGGTTCCCCTGCTCAGAGGGCTCAGGGCTGCGGGGTGACCTTGAGCAAGTCACTTCACTTCCCTGGCTTCATGTAAAGTGGCCATCAGCATGCGGGCTGTGTAGGGTGGTTGGGGGGATTAGGAATGGCACAGGCAAAATGCTGGCCCCAAAATGAGCAGGCAATAGGTTTTTAGTAAATGGTGGCAATGGTATTAAATCTAGGAAGTCCTACGCGGTCAAATCACAACAAAGAAACCTCCGCGGGCTGCCCGTGAACTGCTCCATAGCCCAGTCCCACCTGCACTGCGTCTCGGGACTCGGGTATCCTGCTGTGGCCCCAGTGGTCCTTAATGTGAAGTTTCTGGGGCTCTCGCTGAGCAGCTCGCGCCTCCCTGCCTTGACCACTATTGTCTGACACTCCCCTTTTTCCTTCAGTGTGAAAAGAAACTGAAGAAAAAGGGGTCTCTGCCCCCCAAGTATGCCCTGGAGCTGCTCACCATCTACGCCTGGGAGCAAGGGAGTGGGCTGGCAGATTTTGACACCGCGGAAGGTTTCCGGACGGTCCTGGAGTTGATCAGACGGTATCAGCAGCTCTGTATCTTCTGGACGGTCAATTACAACTTTGAAGATGCGATTGTGAGGGACTTCCTACTGACCCAGCTCCAGAAAACCAGGTGCCCCGAACCGTACCCCACCCCACCCCCTTTTTTCTTAACCTGATTGCCTCCAACACTCTCTGCCACCTGGATTCTCCTCCCGCGGGGTCATGATTCATTATCCTCTTGTGAAACCGAAGGGGGAAGGTGCTAGCCAACAACACCTCCCGCTGTCTCCAGGAGCAAAACCCTAGGGAGGCAGGAGAAAATGTCACCCAGAAGGAACAGAGAAAGGACGACCAAGGCGCCAGGCTCCTGAGTGGCCTCCATCTTTCTAGGTCAGAAGGAAAAGCATGGATTTATTAGCAGGTCTAAGAGGTGTTTGGAAGTGTGTCCCTGAGAAATAACACTATCAATCATAGGCCCATTTATCCTGCAGGCTTTTTATTAGATCAGGTTTTGTCTACCCTTTCAGACCTGCATCCCCCAAAACTGTTATCCTTCAAGAACAGGAAGGAATCTTAGTGTATCCTCTCAGCACCTCCAGTCGGGGACAAAAGCAATGGAAGCAAAAGAAAAGGAAAAAGACCAGAGTACTGGGACAGCACAGAGAAGAGAGAACAGGGTATCTTGGGTTGCCTACCATGGGTGTAGTCTACTTGGCAACATTATATTAAGTTCAATTATACATCATATTTTAGCTGACCTGGCAAGGAGGAGGTGTTTCATTGATGCCTTCATGTATGTAATAACAAACAGCTTTCACAGCATTTTTGATAAATATCATTTCATGCCAAGAAATTACTTTGAGCTGTATGAATACATTTGAATTCCTGACCTCTAAGCTATAAGGACACATTGTTTTGTTGTTGAGAGGAGAATGGGCCCCTGATTCTAAAAAGCGTACCTCTAATGCCTCCTAACCCCTCGTTTAGGCCTGTGATCTTGGACCCAGCCGAACCTACTGGCGACGTGGGTGGAGGCGACCGCTGGTGTTGGTATCTTCTCGCGAAAGAAGCTACCGAATGGCTGTCCTTTCCGTGCTTCATAGATGGGGCTGGACATCCCGTACAATTTTGGAAAGTGCCCGTAAGGATAATCTAAAGAAATTGTCATCTGGAGAGTGCCCTGTGACAGGCTGAAATCAAAGGGCTCCTTCTGCTGTAGCAACTTGGAATTCATTCAGCCACAAGTACCAGCCCCGCTAGGGAGCTTAAACAATTTCATTTTCTTCCCATTGCAAGAAACCCTAAGGCAGGCAATCCAGGACTCTCGCAACAGCTCCAGCATGCTTTCTCCATGAGCGAAGCATCCCCACTATTAGCAGTTAGGGTTGGATAGTTCTTTGTGGTGGGTGAGGGCTGCCCTGGGTTGTGTGGGATGTTGAGAAGCATCCCTGTTCTCTACCCACGAGACGTCAGTAGCACCACCCCCTATGTGACAACCAGAAATGTCTCCAGACATTGCCAAATGTCCCCTCGGGCACACCTTTCCCCAGCTCTTTCTGGCTCCACTCTCTTTCATTGTTGGTGTTAGTCCTTGTGGCACTGAAAGTGGCTAGTGCACCTTGAGGTGGCGGGTTCCCGGTCCAGGCAGGAAGAATGGAAAGGGGAAGATACCAACCCAAGGTTATCTTATCAGAAGCTTCATCCAGCAAATTCTCTTACATTTCATTGACCAGAACTGTCACATGACTACCTGTTACTTAAAAGTTGCTGCAAAAAGAGGGAGTGAAGATGACTGGGGATGGGGGTTGGGTCACCCAACCAAGAGTTCTGCCACACTTGTCCAAAGCTCCCTTCCTACCAAGAGACCTGCCGCCAGGTACACTTGGTTCTCCCACCAGGTTCTTTCTCAAGGTTTTTTTCAAAACAGGGTTTCTCAACCTCGGTACTAGTGACATTTTGGGCCAGATCATTGTTGTAGGGGGCTGTCCTGTGCCTTATTGGATGTTGAGCAGTGTCCCAAGTCTCTACCTACTCAATGCCACCCAGTTGTGACCATTAAAAATGTCTCAAGACATTGCCTCATGTCCTATGCGGGTGGGGGGCAAAGTCATCTGCTTTAGAGGAACCCCCACCCCACTCCAGGGTCAGCTTTAGTTATCAAGATCAGCAAGTACCCCAAAATTATCCTTGGTGATAGTTACCCTCTGAGATACACTTCCTCCTTTTTTTTCTGACTCCTTTAACCAGGGGTTTTAACTACGTAGGATACATATTATTCTTGCACATATATTTCTTCCTTTCTAGACCGCGCAGACACCAGGCAGCTGTGGAGCTCGGTTGCATCCTGTTGTCGATGAGATGTTCTCATTCAGGAGTCGTCAAATCCTCCAATAAAAATGCTAGAAGAAACTTCTAGAGGTCATCTGGCAATTGCTGTTGAAGAATCAGGTCACTGTGTAAAAGAGTAACCCAGATCCGTCCTTCCATGGATGGTCCCCTGTGCTCTTTCCCTCACTTCTTCGACTGCTCTTCAAATCAAGACTGCCGCATCCTTCGAAAGTCTTGTAAAGTCTCGCCTTGCCGAACTCTCACTCCACAAGTGACGTACCTTATTAAACATATTTGCTCTTCTCCAGCTTTAGGCACACTGTATTGCTGTCAACGGTTCTGTATTTTTCCAGTTCTTTCCTGCCCCTTCAGGTCTTAGAAGAGGAACCTCTCCATATTCTGAAAGAGCCCCTTGGTTCCCATAATTCAGTGATCTTGCTTTCATAATCCTCCACCTCGCTCACCTCCCTCTGTACACGAAACAGTGTCTGCCCCGCTGAACTGAAAGTCCCCTAAGCTAGTAGTAAGCCAACCTCTTCTTGGACCTTCAAACTCTCCAAAGGGTTATTGAGAATATATATATGTCTCCTACTGTCTTCCTCTCAGCTTACCTTTATTCTCCCATCCATGAGTACGTTCTTGCCAAATCTAAAGCCTTTATCCTCTGGCTTTAGCTTTAAAGATACTTGCAGATCTAAGTGTTTTAACCTCATAGATATCTATTATACTTAAAGTCTTATTACTTTCACATATACCAACTATCATATAATAAAGAATATATCTGGTCTTTATTCCCTGTCCCTGGCATAGAGCTTCAAAAACCCTTGGAATTTCCTGATAGGTGTGTCTTTTGCATTCATAATGAGCCCCTTCCAACCGTCCCTGGGTTTGTGCTAATGAGGTGTGGGCTCTTAGATTCCAATGGGGAGGGGGTTGGCCATGCCAGAAAGACCAAGCCAGAAAGTCCAAGGATGTGATTAGAGGCTTGAAACTTTCAGCGCCACCCCTAACTCCCAAGAGGAGAGGGGGCTGGAGATTGATCTTAAGCAGGTGGCCAAGGATTTAATCAGTCATGAGTCTACAATGAACCCCCAATAAAAACTCTGGACAACCAGGCTTGGGGAGCTTCCCAGTTGGCAAATATATCAATGTATTATGAAGATGGCACATCTGGACTCCATGGGGATAGAAGCTCCTGCACTAAGGACCCTTTCTGACCTTGTCCTCTCTGTATCTCTTCATCTGGCTGTTTATCTGTATCCTTTATAATAACATGATGATTGCAAATAAAGTGCTCTCCAGAGCTCTGTGAGTCATTCTAGTGAATTATTGAACTTGGATTTGTAGCCAAGTTAGACACAAGTACAAGTAGTCTGGGGCTCCCACTTGCAACTGGCATCTAACGTGGGGACCATTTTGTTGGGACCTTGCCCTTTAACTGTGGGCTCTGCACTAACTCCAGGTAGTGTCAGGATTGGATTGGATTGGATTGGATCGGATCGGATCGGATCGGATCGGATCGGACCGGATCGGATCGGATCGGATCGGACCGGAACGGAATTGTAGGACGTCCAGTAGGCGACAGTGAGTTGGTGTTGGAATGCTTCACTCCTCTTGTCTAGAACAAGGACAAAGAAAATAATTATGACTTGAGGCTGAAGAATGTAAGAATGACCACTCTAGGTTGACATCTACTCAGTCTCCAACTAGGTACCAGGCCCTTCTAGACGTCCACACTTGCACTACATCGTGGATAGGAAACCACCCCTTCCTCACAGGGCATGTGATGTACTCAGAGGAGAGAACACACCTAATTAACCCTAAATCTCTTAAAGGAAAATGAAGGGCAATTTACAACCTTGTGCTAAGTGACATGTCTGTAGCAGACAAAGGCCAGTACCAATAAAATGAGCAATTCAAGGCACCCCAAAGGCAGGAAGGGACCATGCAGTCTTTTCACCAATGTCTTCTCAGCATTCAGTAGACATTTAAGTTCCTTAGAACAAAGAGGAGAAAGACTTCACAGTAATCAAGAAACATGTGGTCATTCTCCTTAGTGACCAAAGGGAAGCTGAGGGGGCAGTCATACTCTTCCCCAGGTGGGGAAGGCTCAGGTGATAGGGACAGGCGAATTGCCTGCTTTCCTGCCTCTCTGTCCCAAACCCAGTGCCCCTTCCTTCCAGCCTACCTCCACCCCTAGCAAGGACAGGAGTCACTGCAAATCACAGAATTCTAGAACGTCAAAGGCACACCAGTGTTTTCTCCATTGCAGCCATTCACTGCGGTCTTACCTCCATACTATTATTTAATTGGCACTTTCTTTTACATTGACTCACTGTTTGTTTTGTACTTGAATGCCTACTTTATGCCCCATTGTAAGCAATAATATCTGTGAAATAACAGGTTTCATGTGCTAGTTATTTTGGGTTAATGCACATTAAAATAAACATAATGATTTCTAGTTTTTAAAACATTAATTAATTTAAAAAAAGAAAGAAACGTGTGCTCATGGGTCATCACTGGAAGTAACGAGGGCACTTGCCTTTTTCCAGAAAATTGGCGACTAACAGCAATGACTAGGAAATCATTAAACCCAGCCTTTCTTGTACAAACGGTATTTTAGGAAAAACAAACAATCCTAACTGATAAGGGGGAAAAAATTAACGGGAGAATTCTACTTAATATATGTAGAAAGTATGACAAATTAGAAACCACCAGTTTGCAACTTCTGATGAAATAAATGATTTAGACAGAGATTATCAATGGATGAAACCATTCGATGAAATGCTGGTGGGGAATAGGAGGGCAGACTGTCACCTCCCAGACCCATGGTTTCATCATAGCATCAGTAAAAGCACAGCCAGAAATGCTGGGTCTGCTGGTGTGAGGCCCACACCACCATCCATTAAGCATTTTTGCCAAATCCAAAAAAAAAAAAAAAGGCTAAATAAACAAAAGGAATGGAGTTAGAAAATTCCAGAGGAAATGTGTAGCCCAGAACGGCAAAGTTTCAGAGAAACAAGGACAGAAATGTGGAAGGGTGTGCCTTCTTACAACCACAAAGGGAAATGAATCTAGCCAAGACCAAGAATCCCATGAGGCGGAGTTCAAGGTAAAGTGCCAAGGCCCCTGTTCTATTCCCAGTTACCCTGGCAACAAACGCCCCACCTACATCAAAGAAGGTAAGCAGTGAGTAGAAGCAGGGCTCCATGTTGCGAGTGGCCAGTGGCCCAGGAGGAGTTTGGGAAGAGTTTGATGGGCAGACCACGCGTGAGGCCCCCAATGGGGAGAATTTATGGCTAAAAGGATTATCTTAAGCCTGTTTGCTGGAGGGTTTCAGCTGCTCGGACCTGAGGCTTCTCCAGCTGAGCTTGGTCACACCTGAGCAGGCAAAATGTTGTCCCTCTTCGGTTCTATTTCTTGGCATCTGTGCCTGGGATGAACCTCAGACCAGGAAAAGGGGAAGAAAGCTCTTCCTGTGCTCACTGGCCTGGGCCCACCGGAGTGAGCTACAGACGTGGAGGGAAGACGTGGGCCCAGGGACTGGAATCTGAGAATCCTAGTGACCCAACCCAACCGAGAGGATTCCACCTGAGCACCAGCGGTGCCCAGCATGTCCCCCTCGGATGGATTTCCTCAGAGAGGTGCCCCATCCAAACACTGTCCCTTCATTGTAGGGCCAGGCCGGGAACTGCAAGGAGAACGTCTGGTGCTTTGAGGGGCGATGCTCCAGCTGACGGAGCAGAAAGTTATCATCAGAAGGGAAAAGGCTCTGTGGGCGGGGGAGGAACGTTCTGGAAAAGAGATCCTTCCTTGAGGTTTGGCCATGGTGACGTCCAGAATAATGGAAGGATGAGAGAGCCAGCAGGTGACCGCTGTGAGATCTGATAGGGGGAAGGAAAATGCCACCAAACCCACAGGAGGCCTAGGAAAGCAAGAAGGGGTGTGTCAGGCAAATAACAGCACCCCCCTCCAAAGCTGTCCACGCCCTGATCCCCAGAACCTGTGACAATGTGGCTTTACATGGCAGAAGGGACTTCCACAGATGTGATTAAATTAAGGATCTTGAGATTGAGGAGAGGATCCTGGATTATTCAGGTGGACCCAATCCAATCACACAAGCCCTTAAAAGCACAGAACCTTTCCCACCTGAAGTCAGACGGATTCCATTGAAGAAAAGGGACTTGAGCTGCTTGTTGCTTAAAGAGGCCAAGGGCGGAGAGTCAGGGAATGCAGGCGGCGTCCTGAAACTGAGAACGACCCCCAGCTGACAGCCAGCTGAGAACAACCCCCAGCTGACAGCCAGCAAAGGAACAGGGACCTCAGCCTTGCAGCCACACGGGACTGCTCACCACCAACAACCTGAGTGAGCCTGCAAGCAAACCGTCCCCAGAACCTCCAGTTAGGATGGCAACCCAGCCAACACCTTGATTTCGGACTCGTGGGACCCGGAGCAGAGAAAGCAGGCAGGCCTGCTGGGCTTCTGACCTACAGAACGGTGAGATAATGAACTTGCACTGTTTTTAGCCAGTAAATGTGTGGTCATTTGTTTTGGCAGCATCTGTCTCCCAGGGGCGGGTAAGCAGCTCGAGGACGAGGCCCATTGGGGGATCAGCGTCCCCCACTGCAGGACCATAGTCGCTCCATGCCTGCCCAGCCTGTGTCCGGGGAAGGCAATTGCTATGTGAAAGGGAAAACTCTGTTTTTCTTCTCTGCCCTGATACCACATTGGGGACCGCAGGGAGGTGGGGTTGCTATCCCTCAATTCAATTCTGACACTGTCTACCTGGAGTTAGTGTCACATCCCACCGGTTAAGGGCTCAGTCCCACAAGATCACCCCCACCTCCCCTTTGGACGCCAGTCACACATCCATGCCTCCTGTACATCCAACCAACAGCTTATAAATCAAGGCTTCCCACGCCCTTCCTCAGGCTCAATCATTTGCTACAATGGCTCCCAGACCGCAGGAATAAAGTTTACTTACTAGGTTACCTGTTTGCTATAAAACCTGTGACAGATGAGGGTGCTCTTCCTAGCTGGCAGGTAGCTGCCTTCCCCATGTCTTCCCATGGGAGGGGCGGAGAGGGAAAGAGTTCTTTGCAATCCCTACCATCGCCCTTGCTCCCTCCATTCCCACTACTAAGGGAAAATACTGGTTTCCTAACAATTTCACGTATAATCTTACTTTGAACATGTCAACCCACTTGCACGCACCACAGTCAGTATCCCAGGCCCAACACGGGTGGGACCACACAGAGCTGCATCTGCCCGGCTCACACCCTCATCCTTCTTCTTCTTTCCTTCTCCCCAGTCTCCCTCCTTCTCTTCCCTGTGCCTGATCTTCTACTCCTGCTCTCTGCTCTTTGCAGCCCTGCTCTTGCTGCCATCTTGTGGTATTAGAGTGAAATTAGCCTGAGCAGGAAGCAGACAAATCCTAGCAAATGGTGAGGGATGCTTAAAGCCATTGTAATGTGATTAGGGGAGACGGGGAGGTTCATTTTGAATGGTGGTCCATGCAATGAGGCCTCATGAAATAATCTGTTATTTCCATGTCGTGATCATTACACTACACTAGCAGCAGGGAAGGAAAAGCCAGCTCGTGGCTCTAAAACAACTTTGTTTTTAACTTGGCTTCCCACAAGCCTAGGGGCATTGGAGAGACGCGCTGAATGAATCCACTGTGGTATTTCGGAAACCATTCTATGCTGCGTATTCCAGAAACCAGTCTTTCCCATTGACCTCTGATTGGACCATTAGGGATTTAAGTCTGTGAGTTCTGTAGGCATTCCCACTTTTAAGAAGGCCCTATTAAAATGTTAAGGCAGGAGAGCCTCAAAAATAAATGGAACTGCATTCATAAGAGACTTAATATTAAGATGACAATACTACTCCAAGCGATATACAGATTCAGTGCAATTCCTATCAAAATCCCAATAGGGACCCAGAGTAGCCAAAACAACATTTAAAAAGAGGAACAAAGTTAGAGGACTCACATGTCCCAATTTCAAAACATGGTACAAAGCTATAGTAATCAAAAAAGTGTCGTATTTGCCTAAGTGTAGACATATAGACCAACAGAATAGAATTGAGAGCCCAAAAATAAACCTTCACATCTGTGGTCAATTAATTTTCAACAAGGATGCCAAAATCATTCAATACAGGAAAAAAATGGTCTCTTCAACAAATGATACTGAGAAGACTATATATGCACATGCAAAGAATGAAGGTGGACCCTTATACTCAATTTAACTCAAAAATGATCAAAGATCCAAATTTTAAGAGCTAAAACTATAAAACTATAGAAGAAAACATGGGAAAAAATCTTCATGACCTTGCATTTAGGATTGGTTTCTTAAATATGACATCAAAAGCACAAACAACCAAAGAAAGAACTATAATAGATAAACTGGACTTCATTAAGATTAAAAACCTTTTTGCATCAAAGGGCACTGTCAAGAGAGTGAAAAGACAGCCCACAGGATGGGAGAAAATGTTTGCAAAGCAGATAAGGGTTTAAAATCCAGAAAGAACTCCAACAACTCAACAACAAAAAGAAAAACCCAATTTAAAAATGGGCAAAGGACTTGAATAGACATTTCTCCAAAGAAGATACACAACTGACCAGTACATACAGGAAAAAATGTTCAACATCATTAGTTATTAGAAAAATGCAAATCAAAACCACAATGAGATACCACTTCACACTGGATTGGCTATAATTTTTTTTAAAAGGTAAATATGTGTTGAAGAGGATGTGAAGAAATTGGAACCCTTGTACATTGCTGGTTCTCAAAAAAAAAAAGTTTGGCAGTTCTCAAAAAAGTTTGGCAGTTCTCAAAAAATTACACGTAGAATTTCCATATGACCCAGCAATTCTATTCCTAGGTATATACTCCCAAAGAATTGAAAACAGGCACTGGAACAGATGCTTGTACAGAAATGTTCGTAGCAGCATTATTCACAGTAGCTAAAAGGTGAATTAACGGATGGATAAACAAATTGTGGTCTATCCATACAATGGAATATAATTCAGCCATAAAAGGAATCAAGCAGTGACACACGCTACATCATGGATGGACCTTGAAAAATGGTGCTAAGTAAAGGAAGCCAGACACAAAAGAAATATTGTATGATTTCTGATACAAACAGCATGCGCCTACCTCCAGATGTCTTATTACTTGAGAAAATCTCCCCCAGGTGAGTGGGTACCCAACGTC